>NC_136471.1:7689436-8289436 GCF_902686455.1 Sciurus vulgaris | reverse complement strand
TTTATAACTATCTTAGTATTTGCTTCTTAGAGGATCCTAACAGACACTCTTTGGTGGAGTTAAGATTTAAATAAAAACCTCTGACTCTAGATCCCTCCACAAAGCTGTCTATCACATATGCTCATAGCCTACTGTGATTGACTAGGAGAAATCAGCTTGTTAACTATTTATTGCCTGGGTTTACCATAGTCCAGTACACCTATGGCTCTAAATGAATCAAGCCAATTTTATAGAAAGAACAGGCTCTTGTGACCAAATCCAGTGAAACAGACCAATTTATGCTATGTGAATACATGAATGTGTCACAATGAATCCCACCGTTAAGCATACTTATAATGTACCAATAAAAACCATTGAAAAGGACGGTCATTCATTTGACAAGAGGAGTGAAATGAGTCAATAGTTAACGTGTTGTTTAGCACAACTCTGAATCACTGTTCCCCCATGAAGTATCCCTTGTGGGCTTTCAGTAGATAGGATCTTTCTCAAACCCTGTAAATCCCCAGTGAACTACCTGAAGCTGATTTCTTTCATTCTCAATGTCCAACTGAGTTCAGCTGCTCTGAGAGAATTGGGGTTTGGAACTGGAGTTGAGGTGGTAGCAGAGAAGAGATAATTTTTGGAGTGTACAGAACACATCAGGAGAAGCAAAATCTTACAGAATGAGGTAATTGACCTCAGAGGTAGAGAAAATGCAGAAACAAAGCTGTACCAACCTATGCTGGCTGCTTTGTATTTTTGCCTAAAGCCCCTAGACAGCAAGATCCTTTGTCAACTCTTCCCCACCCACAGCCCCAATTTAAAACACAAACAAACAAATAGACTTTATGAAGTACTTACTGTAGGTCGAACTCCATGTTAGGAATCTTAAGGGTTCTTAAACTTGCAACCAAGTGGTCAGACATATGTGAACATGACCTCTAAAAGCAAGGCAAGATGTGATCAGGACTCTAATAATAGTGCTAAGAATGAGAACGCTCTGAGAGATTGGTTCTCAAAGGGGTTTTCTAGGAAGGTTTTTGAAGTAGGTGAATAAATTTTGGGTATAAAAAGGAGTCAAACTTGAGCAATACAAGCATTCTAGATAACAATGACAGCATGAAGAATGGCAGCAAGGTCAGAGATGACATCTAATTTGCAGTCAACAAATAAGAATCATTGAGTCATTCAACACAAGGCAGATAGAAGGAATGTGTGTTGCTGCACAGGTAGAAGAGGCTAGATCACACATGGTCTTGTGCATCTAATTAAGGAACATGTAATTCATCCTGTCAGCAACCAGGAGTTAGTGACAAGTTTAAATGTGCATGAGTGGGAGGGGGAACAGTAGCATTTATTTGATTTTTACATTAATAATTATAACTCCAAAATCTGCAATGTCTTGAATACAGAAATACAGGTCGGTACACTGTAATACATTTACATACTAGAAAGAACACAAGACCATGGTAAAACAGTTAAAGTCTCTTTAGATTTCAGTTTTCTTATCTGTAAAATGCATATGACCCCTGAGATTCTATCTTATACTTCTATGATTCTGTTCTTAGAAACTTGTCTAGACACAACTTAGATGATAGCACTGGCATGAAAATGAGCTTCACTTGGTTCTATACCATTATTATCTAGTAGTTAAGCAATTAGCAATTTAATGTGACAGTATAGTTGAGATTCCAAAGTAGATTTATTTAAATTGGGTCAATATCTGCATTAGATGTGTTTATTGTCTAAAAGTCACACTACTCAGCTTATATATTTTTTTCAAACCAGTACTTTGGTTTTATATTTGAAATCTGATGCCTGTTATGCATTGGTCCCAATGCCTCAAGAAGCAGTGGCCTGTCAGGCTTACTGGTATTTAAACATGCAGGAAATGCCCCCAGCTAACCCTAGTCATTATATCTGATGGCTTGTTGGGTCCAGGGAGGCAGCCCAGGCAGGCAGCTGCATAATCAAGTGCTGCACTGGGAATTTTTTTTAACACATTTTCAACCAAGTCTTTTCCAGTTACCCATCTCTTTGGAGATGATGATGAGTTGATTTCTTCAGTTCATGTTACAAAATTATGAACCTAGATTTGTAGAGATAAGTGTTTTCTTATCTATTTGATAAATCCTACAAAGAATTTGGGATTTGGAAGGCCTTTAGTGGTCATATCATCTGAATTCCTTAGTTCACAAATGAGGAAGCTATGGAGGATAGTTTGCTTTCAAATTCACAGATACTAATAGTCACTTCTTTAGCCCTAGTCCTCCTAATCATTTATCTTAATCATGGGCTTTACTTTTCATAAAAATGTGATTTCTTACCAGTTTAATGCTCTTGATGATAATGATATAGTTTAGTTAGAGAATGGAATCTTGTGTGGGTATCATTAATTTAGCTAATCCTAAAGGTATGCATTGCTATTTAATACTGATTCACTTGAACATTTATGTAAATTTGTTCAACATTCTGCCAGCATCTTTTATGAGCGGCTATTGTTCTCCTCTCTGAGATGAGTAAGACAAGTCCTCTACTTTGAAGAGTTCATTACTTTTGTGGGGGGTGGACACCAAAAAGCAACTGCAATTTAATGTGACAAGCATTATAAAAGGGGAATATACATAGGGACAAAAATGAGGAACAATTACTTCTGATATATGAAAGATTGACAGAGAGCAAGTGACACTTGAGCTCTCTCTAAGAGGGGAAGAAGGGGTTTGGCATGTGCTTGTCATGGTTTCATTGTGAGGTGTCCCCCAAAAGCTCACATGTGAGACAATGCAGGAAGGTTCAGAGGAGAAATGATTGGGTTATAAGTGTCTTAACTCAATCAGTGAATTAATCCCTGATGGGATTAGTTGAAGTGGTAGGTTGTGGCTGGAGGTGCTAGGAATTGGGGCAGGGTTTTGGGGTATATATTTTGTATCTAGAGTCTCTCTCTCTCTCTGCTTCCTGATGATGCAAGCTGCTTCCCTCTGCCATACTTTTCCACCATGATGTTCAGCCTCACCTGGAGCCCCGAGGAATGGAGCCAGCCTTCTATGGACTAAGACCTCTGAAAGCCTGAACCCTCAAATAAATGTTTCCTCCTCTATAACTCTGCTGGTCAGATCATTTAGCAACAGCAGCGAAATAGTTGACTAAAACAGAAATTGGTACTGAGAAGTGGGGTCATTCCTGTGACTAACCTGACCATGTGTTTCAGAAGATTTTGGAGCTTTTTGGAATTGGTGGGAGGAATTTTGAGATTTATAGCAGTGCAATCTGGAAATGCTTTAGGTTGTTGTAAGCAGAGATTAATGGCCAATTCTGGTGCAAACTCAGAAGATCAGAATGGCAATAGCACTGTGATCAGTGAAGACCCAGCTCAAAAGAGTTCAGAAAAGTGGGACTCTATTGGAATTTGGAGTAGTGGCTATTCATGTTATGTTCTGGCTGAGAAGTTGTCTGAATTTTGCCTGTGTCCTGTGACTTTCTGTGAGGCTGATTTTAGAAGCAATGGACTTCTTAATCTGGCAGAAGAAATGTCTAGGCAGCATAGCATTCAGGCAGTGGCATGGATATTGCTGATGGCTTTTAGTCAAGTTTATTGTGATAATGGGGAGCAGGAAACAGAGTAGAAAGATTTCAAAAAAGTGAACTTGAAAGGCCAGAGTAAACCTAGGGCTAAGAAAGTTGCAGTTTTGAAAAATATTACCCCCACTACAGAAATACTAAAGACATTGCCTAGAGACAATAAGAAAGATGGCTTGAGGGCATCTCAGGAGCTGGCAAGACCACACCCATCTCAAGCTCAAGAAAATAAAGTTGAAAATTTTCTCAAGAAGAGAACAGTGGGGAACCCTTCTTGCACCATGGGGTATAGGAAGTTTGTTTAACATTCTCAGCTACCCAGACACTCAGAGCTGCTGGCAGCCAGGGTCCCTGGCTTGGCTACTGCTCAAGATGTCAGCAAACCTTGGCATCAACCATGTGGTGCTGGTTCTGCAGGATTGCAGGATGCTGGAGTTAGGGGGTCATGGAGGCTTGCACCAATATTTCAGAGGCAGGCCTTGGAAGCCAGGTGAAGTGCAGCAGGGTTGGAGTCCCTGTGGGCACTCCCTGGGAAGGCAAAGTGTGAATAATTGAAGAGGAAGTCGAAGCTGCAGTGGAGGCCCCCAAGATGAAGAAATGGCAGTAATGTGGGATATAGTCCTAGGAAAGCTATAGGAATTGAGCAGAGGCAGGTCAACAGAAAGGCCACTTGGGCTGCAACCAATAAGGCCACAGGGGTGGAGTTATAAATGCCCTTTGGAGAGAACATCACAATGCCATATGCCCCAAATGCTGAACATGGAACCACAGGACCTGTTTGTCCAGGTGGATTTTGGTTTTGCTTGGATCCCATCCCTTCTTTGTATACCTCTATGTTTGTTAGTGGAAATGTTCCTTTATATGTTGGATATTTGTAAATTGCTTTTACTTTTATAGGAGCTCACAATGCAAGATTGCCTTGAGCCTCAGAGAAGACTTTAGACTTGAACTTTGAGCAGTCTCAGAACTGTTGAGACTGTGGCCATTTGTGGAAATGGACAGAATGTGTTTTGCATTGTGAGATCGTTGTGAGTTTTTGAGGGAAGCCAATGAGTCAAAGTCATCAAAGCATGAAAAATTATGGCATATTTAGAAAGTGGTATATCTGGAGTTCATGGTGTCTAGATGAAAAGATCTGATGGGTAGATTTTGGAGGATATTATAAGGCAATTTAAGGCATCTTAAGTTTGTTGTGTAATCATCTTACTGTTACCATAATAAAATAACAGAGATAATCAGCTTATAAAGATAAAAGCTTTATTTTGACTCACAGATTTGGAGGGTCCAGTTCATGGTTGATTGGCCCTGGTGCCTTAAACCTGTTTAAGGTAGCACATCAGGGAAGAAGTGTATGATGGAGCAAAACCACTTACTTTGCGACCAAGGAATTGGAAGAAAGAGAAGAGGGGACTGATCCTACAATTTCCTTTGAAGGCCTGCCCCCAAAGACTCAAAAACTTTCTATGAGGCCTCAACTCTTAATGCTTCCACCACTCCAATAGCCCCATTCTGGGGATCAAGTCTTTAAAACATGGGTCTTTGAAGCACATTCAAAATCCAAACTATAGCATTTATCTTATATCTGCTATTCTCTAGGTGATAGCACATCATGATTTATGGAGTGATATGGTTTGAATAAACTACCTTGTAGCTTCAATGTATTTATCAATGAACTCTATCCAGGAAGACCAAAGAAAACCTGACCAAAGAGTATGACTCCACTTATTTTAGTGTGTTTGATTTTTCTTGGCATTATCCCCTATCTAGAAGACACTGTGTCTTAGTCTGTTTTCTGCACTATAACAAAATATCACAGATTCAGTAATTATAATGAATAGATGTTTATTTTGCTTGGAACTAGGAAGTCAATGAGCATGATGCCTGCGTTTGATCAGCATCTTGTGTGGGACTTCCTGCTACATCATAAAATGGAAGAATGTATCAGAACAAGGTATTTACATTGAGGTTTTATTTGTCTTCTTATAAAGCCACTAATGTCATCATGGGGGCTCTAACCTCATGACCTCATCTAATCTTAATAACCTCCCAATGGCCCCACCTCCAGATGCTATTAACATATCTTTGGGTATTAAGTTTCAATATGAGTTTAAGAAGGGACAAACACCCAGATAATATTATATTGGTTATTTGTATTATAGTCCTTAGGATGCTATAACAAAATATCATTGACTGGGTGGTTTAACAACAGAAATACAGAATTTATTATAGTTCTGAAGGTCCGAAATCCCAGACTGAAGCATTGTGGTACATTCAGATTCTGGTGTGGTAAGGACTCTTCCTAGCTTTTCCATGGTAACTTCTCTCTCCTCTTACATGGCCACTGCCTCCTCCTCCTCCCCCTCCCCTTCTCCCTCCCTATACCCAGCCCTCTTTTCCTCCTCCTTCTTCTTTCTCTCTCTCTCCACCCCCCTTTGTGTGTGTGTGTGTATGTGTGTGTGTATGAGTGTGTATACAGAGAGAGAGAAAGAAAAATATCTTGGGTGTTCCGTCCCCCTCATATATGGACACTAGTTTTATCTGATCAGGACCCCACCCCTCTGACCTCACTTAATCTTAATTACCTAGAAACTACCACCCCCTACTTTTGCAGAGGTAGACAAACTTCAGTGTGGAACAGCAGCTGATCATCCTTGTTCTGCATACAAAGACATAGAAAGAACTTCAATAGACACAAAATCTACAATATTATAATTTCTGAAGATTATAAATGAAGATCTCAGTTCTGTCCAATGTTCTCAACATTGTATCTTTTTTATCTCCTGGTGAATGAATCTGAGACTGCTCTTATTTACAAGAGTCCACAGCATGAGTATCACCTACCATGCTAATATTTCATCATACTTTTGGGAAATTTATTGCTGAATCCCAGGTAACCACTATCCAGTGCTCTGATTGGGGATCCTGCCCCTCCACAATTCTAACATTGTCCTCCATGAATTACTCTCTTTTCATCTTTCCCATAAAAACAAGCAAATAAACAAACAACAGGCTTTTCTATTTCCTCAGGCTGTTATCCTATATCATCTGTAAACTCCAGATCCTCCAAGAAGTTACAAACCAAGGACTTTCATCAGTATTGTAGGCACAGAGCTTGGGCCTTCAGCCATAGTTCCTTTTTCTGCAACCTGATAGGACATGTGAACTGAGAAAGCCACACCATTTCCTGAAGTTCACACTTCAGAGGCTAATTGATTGAATGCCTGATGAATGAATGCTTAGAGTCAAGGTGAATGTCAACAATGATTGGAACTAGAAGCAGGAGGAGTTGTTTATGGATTCAGCATGCAAAACTTCATGTAAAATAATGCTACTATAAAAATTCCAGCAGAATTTTATAACTCTGCTTTTGCTTTTCCAAATATAGCTTTATATATAATTTCATTTAATACAATAGTTCACTGAGTTTATTTATAGATAGGAAGGTAATATATATTGGACAAATGGTGTTATTTTCACTTGAAAAATAAAATACATAGCTATGATGAAATATTGGGCACCAATGATCACATAATCATATGCTATATCCTCAGCCTTTGTAACAGTGACCTGGATATTTGTAGAATAAATAAAATAAATTTGTAGAATAAATAAAATAAAATTTATTTGTAGAATAAATAAAATAGGAGATTATCTATATTATTTAATACAGATTAATTCAACAAAATATATTATGTATGTAATTTTCAAGTAATTGGCTAGGACTGATGCATTTATCAGAAGTAGAATCTGTTTCCAGGCCCACGGATCATAGAAAGCTCTTCATCCATACCAGGTGGTCATGTTCCTTGAAGCCACAATTTGGGGAGGGATCTCCATGGAGGGCCAGCTAAATTAACCCAATCCAGAGATGAACTGTGTTTGTTAAGGGATAAATAGGAAATATTTTAGACTTTATGATCTATTCAGTCTCTATTTCCACTACTTTTCTCTGTGTTTGTAGCCTGCAAAAAAATCATAGATGATATATGAGTGAGTGGGTCTGGTGGTGATCTAATAGAACTCTATTTACAAAAACAGATGAGATTTGGATTATGGGTAGTGTGCCAGTCTCTGAAACCAATATGGGAGCCTTAGGGTGATAGCCAGATTATTTTCAAACACATAAAAGTGTAGAATTTGAATATTGAAAGGACTCCAAAGACATTGCACCCTGTCAAATTCAAATGGCAAAATCTCAACTTTGGTAAATCCAACTCTGCACTTACCTACTGCAACAGGTAAACATGAATTGAGAAAAGCATAAGATTATGCTGACTGGTTGCCATTTAAATACATGACCACAACTTTCAAATGGGACCTTAGTGCTACCAAGAAATCTACCTACTTTATTTACCTACTTCACTCATTACCCCTCTCTCCTAGAAGACTTATTTATGCCTTCTGTTTCTCACCTGACCTCCAACACATTGATGTGTGAGCCTGGATCTCCTTATAGAAAGGACTTGCTCTTCACCTGCAAGATGTGCCACTGGCTAATGGCCTCCAACCATTAGCTCTTTCAGGAAATGTCCCAGCTTTCCAGGTGGGGCCATGTTCTTCCCAGGTAATCATAATCCAATGACTAGAAACACTAGAGGTAAAAGTACCTGACCATTTTGTTCAAGGTGGAACTCCTGTAACTACTCCACTTTGCTCTGGAACTCTGTTTTGGGTTGCCAGTTCAAGTCTTATCACTGTCTAAGGTTGTTCCCACCCTGTGCTATTTGCCTAAACCTTCCTTTTCACTGGTGACCAAACCTACAGTCTAGTTTAGTTTAGACAGAAATATAGTATGCAACATGGACAAACATTAAAAGCTAACCTTATTTTCTTGTGGTCTTAGTTTTTGAAACATTTATTATAGAAAATTTTTAAAAAATTCATGTTCCTTCTAGTTAAAGGAAAGCACCTAGTCCTTATGCAGTTAATGGTTGCTGTTGCTTAGCTCTGTTTTCTGCAAACCTCCCACTGCACCATAAGTATTGAGCCTTTCACCCAGGAGACCATAGCAGCAGTTCTAACACCAAAGAACATCACTGACCAATAGATAACAAGGTGTGACAGGGACTGACAGCTATTCTTGCACACCATTCAGAATAGTAAGGGAGTCTGTACTTCCCTTTAGAGCATTGTCTCCCTAGTGATTATGCCTTGGAAATGTATTTATTGCATGTTTTCTTCTACCATGGCTCTGTGATACAAGAAATTAAATTTTGAGAGAGAAGCACAGGGCTCAAATAATTATTTTGGCTCTCTCTTGATTGAGTTGGTTCAATATCAACTGGCTGATTCACATCTAATATTCACACCTCCTGTGTGTATAATGCTTTGCAGTTGAGAGACTTTGCCCTCTACCATTGAATGTGAATCTTCTAATAATCTTGTGAAGGGACAAGGATGGATTTTATTTTTGGTGGCTTACATGTAGAAAAAAAAGGTTCACAGAGTTAATGTGTTTCTTTCAATGTCACCAAGCAGGAAAATGCAAATCCTGTTACTAGATCCTAAGTATTCAGGTCTGACCAAGGCACATTCTGTACTGTATGGCAGAGAGATATTTCTCTGACAAAATACAGGAAAGACATTTGTGGTTTCAGTCCACGATTTTATTAAATATGACTTCATGCATACTAACAAAATATAGAGCATTTATTTCTTTATTCCAATTGCATGAGATGCAAAATAAACTATTCATTAAGGAATAGTTTGATGTGTAATACTTATATGCCCTGTTTAAGTATTAAAAGCTGTTTGTTCATAATCACTAAGGCCCTATTTTTGAGCAAAGACTAATTTGATTGTTTCAGTGAAATTTTAGTGGAAACAATGACTCAGAAATGAAAGAAACAGGTAAATTATCCACCACTGGCATTTGGCTACCAACCATGCTGGACTACAGATTAGACTCATCAGTAAGCCATTGGCTGTACTGTGACTGTTGAAAACATGTCCAATGATTTTTTTTTTATTGGCACAGAGAAACAAATGAATTTGTGCAGTTATACCAGTTATAAAAATTCTTTTGTAATTCTTCAAGTAAGTGGAATAAATTCGCCAGGATTAAAGAGTTGAATTTAGAATAAATAAATGAAACTTGTGAAACTTTTATTTGGGTAATTACACTTATCATCTTTAAAAGGAAATCAGACATATAAAGCTTATAGAAATATGATCCATTCAGGAGAAGGAATCAGGAAGGAAAATAGAGAGATTTTAACTTATTTGAATGCAAGCAATGTGTAAATATCAAATATCATCTTGCAGTAAAACATGATTTCAAACAATGCAAAATATAAAATAAAAATAGAAATTGTGCCTTCAATTCTCCCTTTCATTTTTAGAAACAGTTTAATGTATACACTTCTAGCTATGTACTTGTACAAACAGACCTTTATATATAAATTGGACTTTGTTTTCCCACACATACTTATTTTCACTAAATGACATATATTAGAGATCTTTCTATGTCTATGTCAGTGCATATATCATTGTGTTTTAATGAATCACTTAAATCTACAGTATAGATGTTACTGAAATTTATTTAGACATTCCTTCAAATCATACCACTTAATTTGTTTACCCACAATGATGTGGTACACATCTTGTTACATGCTTCTTTGTTCATACTAATTCCCAGAAGCCAAACTATGGGTTTGAAGAATCTGTTCATTTAAAAGTCATGTAGACCCTGACAAATTGCCCTCTTAAAAGACTACCCATTTATCTCTAGTAACATATGAGAATAAATGATCACTCATTATAGTATAGGATATTATAATTTAAAAATTATGCCAATATAATGAACACACCTATCTTATGCTTGTTATGAAATCTAATTTTAATAATTAATAATTGCATTGAACATAATTTTAGGTATTTAGTGCCCATAGGATCCACCTATGCAATGTTTGTATGAGTATTCTTGGGTTGTTTGCTGGTGCCTTTGAATTATGAGAAATCTGTATATATCCTGCATATTAATACTTTGTGTATAGTTTATATATTGCATACTTTCCCTCAGCCTGCCACTTGTGTTTTACTTATGGTTTCTGTTATTAAATTTGAAGTGTACATACTCAAATATGTTGATCTCCTCTTTGAGTCTTTCGGGTTTTGTGTCTTGTGTAGGAAGTCCTTTTTCAGTTTAAAACAATGAAAAGTTTTCCTCAATTGTTCCAGTGCATTTTAAATTGCATAGATTTTCCTACCCAGAACTCTAATCTGTACAGAATTTAATTCTTGAAATGTCTGCATTTCAAGACAATTTTATGAACATTTCCTTCATAGTTTACTTATTTATTAGAAGTCAAGTTGCTCTATAAACTTGTTTTTAGACTTTATTTTCTGTCAATTGATTTATTTTTCTAGTCTTATGCCAGTGGTATATTATTTTGATTATTATCACTTTCCTCATAGGTAGGGAATCTCCCTCACCACCATTGTGCTATATGAAATGTTCCCTCTATTCTTATTCATTTTCTTTTTCAAACAAGCTTTTGAATCAGGCTATGAAATTCTATCATAAAAATACTAGATTTTTAAAAATTGTGACTGCATTGAATTTATGGATTATCTCTAGTTATGTTCCCTTTCTCATTCCTAAAGTTCAATTGTTGTGCATTTGTTTAGACTTGCCTCTTTCTCCAACCCAGCATTCAGAGTTTACAGTGGTTTGTAAAGTGTTATTTATTTTAAAAAGCTGGTGTTTGCATAGGCAACAAAAATAATAATAGATGAATTGGACTATGTAGATCTTTAAACTTTTGTCATCAAAAAATGCAACAGACTGAAAGTATGATCCATGGAATGGAAGTAAATATCTGCAAATATTATATTTCATGAGAGATTTATATCTAGAGTGTACAAATAACTCTTAACATTCAACAACAAAAACCACAGGTAACCTGATTAAAAATGGACAAAAAACTTCAATAGGCAATTCTTCAAGGAAGTTATACTAATGGCTAATAATTTTATGAAAAGATGCTCTAAACCACTAATAATTAGGAAAATCAAATCAAAACTACAAATATATATCACTTCATATCCAGTATAATTGCCATAATTAAAAAACCAAAATAGCTGAGTGTGGTGGTGCATGCCTGCAATCTCAGTGGCTCTGGAGGCTGAGGCAGGAGAATCTTGAATTCAAAGCACAGCAAAAGTGAGGCACTAAGCAACTCAGTGAGACCCTGTCTCTAAATAAAATGCTAAATAGGGCTAGGGATGTGACTCAGTGGTTAAGTGCCCAAGTGCCCCTGAGTTCAATGCCTAGTACCAAAACAAACAAACGAACAAATCCTTAAATGACAGGAGTTAGCAAGGGTATGAAGAATTTGGAATCCTTGTGCACTGTTTATGGGAATGTAAAATGTTGGAGACACACTATGGAAATGAGTATGGTGGTTCCTCAAAAACATTAAAAATATACGTTATGGGACTAGGCCTGTAGCTCAGTGGCAGAACACTTGCCTAGCATGGGTGAGGCACTGGGTTCAATCCTCAGCACCACATAAAAATAAGCAAATAAAATAAAGGCATGCTATCCATCTACAACTACAAAAAAATTAAATATATATATGTTATGATTTAAATGTGAGGTGTCCCTTTTGAGCTCATGGATGAGATAATGGAAGAGAGTTTAGAGGTGAATTATTTAGATTATGAGAGCCCTAATTTAATCAGTGCATTAATCTATTTGAATGGATTAACTGGGAGGTAGAGTGTGGCTGGAGGAGGTGAGTCACTGAGGATGTGCCTGTGGGGTTTTTATTTTGCCCCTGTTGAGTGGAGCTCCATCTCTGCTTCCTGATTGCCTGGTCTTGAGCTGCTTTCTTTACCACACTCATCTACCTTTATATTCTGCCTCACCTCAAGCCCAGAGCAATGGAATCTGCTGTCTATGGACTGAGACCTCTGAAACCATGAGTGTCAAATGAAATTTTCCTCCTCTAAATTTGTTCTTGTCAGGTTTTTGGTCACAGTGGCAAAAGGCTCACTAAAACAATATAGCTACTACATTATTCAGCAATTTCATTTCTGGGTATATACTCCAAAGAATTGAAAGCAGAATAATGAAGAGGTATTTGTACACCCATGGTTATAGCAGCATTATTCACAAAAGGCAATAGATGGAAGAAATTCATGTGTCTATAGACAGAGAAATGTGTAAAACAAATCTGATATAAACATACAACAATATACCATCCAGTCTTAAAAAGGAATTATACTCTGACACATATTATCACATAGATGAGCCTTGGGGACATTATACTAAGTGAAATAACCAGTTACAAAAGGACAAATATTTTGATTCAACTGATATGGATAATTCAGAGTAGTCAAATTCATAGAAACAAAAAGGAGAATGGTGGTTGCCAGGCACTAGGAATTGGGAGAATTGGGAAGTTATTTTAATAGGTATAGAGTTTCAATTGCAAGCTGAAAAATTTGGGGGAATTTGTTGGGAACAATGTAAAAATACTTAATGCTCTGAGCTGTAAACTTATAAATGATTTAGACAATCAGTTTTAGGCAATGTATGTTTTATCACAATTTTATAAAAATATCATTTGTATTTACTAAACAATTTGTGTATTTAATGTTGTCCATTTCTTAAATTTGGCTTTTATTTGTAGTAAATCCTCCCTTTTGCATTTTTTATATCAATTTTTTTTAAAATTAGTTTTACAGTAAAATGAGAGGTATGTTACTAACTTTAAACATGACTGGGAAATGCTAAAATTTTCTTCTACTTCCAGAATTTTTGATTTACCTATTTAAAAATATTACTAGGCTCAGAAAGGTTTATGAATTCTATATTGTATGGGCAGATTGCTACTTTTCTCAACATTAAAAATTGTACTATAACTCTGTCCAATTTAATGTTCTGGGATTAGATTTTTTTTCATCATTATCAACACACTTGCCCTTTCAACTAAGTGTTTGGTATATTCTTTATTTTCCTCCTTGAATACCAAACTTTCCAATCGTTCTTTGTTTTATTGGCATAAGATCTGCCTCTTATTAACATAAAATAACTTTTTTTAAAAAATTGACTCAAACATGTACTATTATGAAATAGTGAAATTGAATACACACATTGACTCATTATCAATTCATTTAATGTTATTCCTGCCACCTAATTTTATTTTGTCCATTTATGCCTTTTTCTTTGCTCTTCCCCATCCTTTTTCTTGATATTTGTCATATTGATAAAAAGTTGTTTCATTGTTCCTACTGTCTCTATTTTGTATTTTAAATTCTAATAAATGTTTAAAGTTCTTTCTATAAAATCTAGAAATAATATTTCTGTATCAACTTGAAATAGAAGTAAGTGTATTACTTTCTTCTACTCCCCTACAATCTTATTTTGAAAGCATGGGCCCCAATATCACAAAGTTCAGAGATGGGACTTTGGGGAAGTGATTGAATCATGAAGACTCTGACCTCAACAATGGTTTAGTCCATTGATGGCTGAATGGACTACTGGGAGGTGAATTTAGTTGGAAGAAGTAGGTCACTGGAGGTGTTCCCTTGAAGGGTTTATCCTTTCGCTTGTCCCTTCCAAGCTAAGCAGCTTTCCTCCACCGTGCTCTTCCACCATAGTACTCTGCTTTACTTCAGGCCCAAAGCAGTGGATCTGGCTGACAATGGACTGAATTCTTTAAAACTGTGTGCTAAAAGAAAACTTTCCTCCTTCAAGTTGTTCTGGCAAGTATTTTTGTCACACAGATAAAAGCTAACTAAAAATGAAGACTGAAAATTGCTGATGAAGAATTTGAGAGTGTCTCCTGGTTAATCCTACCTTGTCATACACATACCAATGCAATACATACACATATGTGCTTGCCATGGAGGCTCATCAGTACTGCAAATCATTTTTTTCTCTATCTGATTTGTATATTCTTGTAAGTATAAGAACTCTTACACTTGTAAGGAGCTATTTCCAACCAGGTAGTTCATTTTTGGTTTTAGCCAAGGGTCAAATACCAGAACTGTATGTTACTTTGTGGTGTGTGTATGAAAGCGTATGTGTGCACATGTGTGTATGTAACTTTGAGTTCCTGGGAAAGGATAACTTCCTTTTATGTTCTAAATATTCTATATTAATTACTTTGAAAATTGTTCAAGGGATCTCTTAGGTTATTAATGCTTGTTTTCTATAATTTTGAGTTTCTAATACTGTCATTACCTTTGAAGTTATTTCTTTCTGGCCCATCTTTTAGCTGTTTTCTCATTTCTATATTTTAGAATTCTATATTCAATCACATCTATTTCAAGAAGCTCCTCACAACTTTTGTGTCCTTGGTTGCATTTCCTTTAGGTTTTCAGTGCTTTGTGGATATGTGGGAATTTGGTGGTGGTATTAGGATGATTATGTGTAACATGCATGTATAACATTTCTGCTGTTATAACCATTTGATCACACATTCAAGTGGACCATGTGATAAGGCTAATACCATCTACTTATTATCTACTTAAAAATAATAGCGACTCTTCCCTCACCATGTTTTCTTTGTCATTGCCATGCACTTCTTCCACATTATTTCTAATGCTCAAAAACTATTAAAACATAAGCTCCATGTGGACAGGAACCATATAATTTCTTCACCACTGGTGCCTAGCCCAGTGGTGCCAACACCCTGTACTTAGTAGATCTTCATTACTCTTATTGAATGAAAGAATGAAAACTCTACAAGAAAAGTTGTTTTGTTGCCACTTAAAAGATACTAAAACCTACGCTCAGATAGGTTCACTATCTTGCTGTAGATAGTAAGTACTAGAGACAAGGTTCAAATACAGCTCCATTTGTCCTAAGCTTGCTCTTGCATACTACCATACTATTATAAGATTTTTAAAATGTGAAACTCTAGGAAGGAAACATGAGCTATTGTAATGAATTTGACTAGAGTTCTGGTTTTCTCTGTAATAAAGCTGAATATGTAGTTTTGTCCTTGATATGCTTTAAAACAATAATCTCTCCTCTGGGACAACAGACTCTAATTTCAAATAGGAAATATATGGATTTAGATCAGTTTATGTTAATGAGACCTGAGACTTTTGATTTATACAAGATTCCAAGCGATCCCACAATATGACATGATCAATGCGAAAACCAAGTTCAGGGGCTGGAGAGATAGCTCAGTTGGTATAGTGCTCGCCTTGCGAGCACAAGGCCCTGGGTTCGATCCCCAGCACCACACACAAAAAAAATCAAGTTCATTTTAGGGCAATTGTAAGGAAGTATGGTACCAAGACCCATTGCGTTTTATATTAATTAGCTCTCCCCTGGAGAATTGTTTACCTCTGGGACAGTAACAAACCATGCTGCATGTGGCACAGTGAAGGACTAGGTTATTTTTTAGACCTGCCAAAATTGCACTTTTTAATTTATCCCTGTCCCCTCAGATACTGACTTCATTTAAGACCTCATCATTCTTTAACATTTCAACAGCCCACTGGTGTATCTCCTTGTCCTGCACAGAGCATTAAGAGCGATCTTTCAAAAATAAAAGCCCCCAGAAATTCTAAGAATAAAATAGCATTAGAGGTGATGCCCTTCATGAGCTGGACCCTTCTACCTTATTTAGCCTCATCTCTTATCACTTACTTCCCTCACACTGGAGGATGTGGCACTGCTTATATGCTTTTGAGGTTCAAAATTGTACTGATTTGATAAATTGAGGTTGTATAATGTTGACAGAGTAGGAGTACATTGTATACTCTCCATGTTTTCCTATGTTATATAGCTAAGTTTGATTTTGTGCTATGAATCATATGTCTTAGAACCCAAATAATGAATATGATTAGTATGATTACATCTAAATGCTGATTCATCAAAAATTGGCAAATTGGCTGCATTAAAAAAAACAAAAATTTAAAATATAATCTCTTCAAACTGCCCTAAATTATACACATACTTGGCTTTATTTGTATATCCAAGGCAGTGGGTGACGGCAGGTCAGAAAGTCCAGGGTCTAAAACCTAGAGGTGAAAAAATTTTGGATGCATTAAGCAGACTAGTTGGTAAGGGAGACAAAAATCAGGCAAGGCAAATGGGCCTCGGAATGAATGGGTGGATCAAGAGTTTGTAAATTGTCAGCACAGAACTTTCCAGTCCCCCAACACAAGAACAAACCTCTGAGTTTAGTCCAGTTTGACTCATGTCTAATTTGGGTCACCTTGTACCCTTCCTAGTTTCTTGTAGATAGAAGGAACTCAGATTTTTCAGATGATTTTTTTCCTTACTTAGTCAACAATGATTAATCAGCTACTCATTCATTTGTCATTTTCTAGGAGACTACAATGTGACAGACATTTGTTACATCCTGTGGTATCAGTTGGAATGCTTTCTCTGTAAAAAACAACGCTAAAATGTCACTCAGTTGCTTAACCCAGTGAATTTTAACTCTTTCTTCAATCATAGTCCTATGTGGGTCAGTGGGAGGCACTTTTCAATGGGTAGTGAACTGGGCTACCTTCATCTTGAACCTCAACCTCTTCAGGGTCACAGGATACTTCTCTCATCCAGTGGCAGGAGTGGCACATATCGCTTGCATGCACATCGTTTTACCTATTTCAGTCTTATGGATGTACCTAAACAGAAGGGAAACTGGTGCATGCAGTCATTCCATGACTCTAGGAAGAAGAGGACAAAAATATTGGTAAGCACTAGCAGTTTCCACATATGGAGCTCATAGAGATTTAGCATTATAGTAACATTCGGAATGGAGATCTTAAAGTGACTGCCATGGGAGTGGAAAGGAAAGCCACAGGGTAAGTGCATATGGCAAGATACATAATATGACATCACCAATTTTATTTTTCAGAGAGAGAAAAGAAAGATCAACTGTGTAAGTGTCATTGTTGTCACTGGATTTCCAAATAGCTGGAAAGGAGAGTCCATCGTTCGTACTTTCTAAATGATATTTACCTGGCCCAAAAGTAAGAAACCAATGAAAGAAGTCACTCTATAGGTTAGTTTTTCATATTGGCTGAGTGTTACTCTTTGCTAGGTCCTGAGTATGCACCAAAGAAATGAAGATGAATGAAGCCAATTCTTGCCCTCAAGTAGTTCATAGTCCTTGGAGGAAGTAGGCAGCTAACCCATGTTTCATTCAAAGTTTCTGATCCAGGGAATCACTGTCACATGAGAGGCAAGCTGGGAAGCCATTCTTCCAAAATTAGAGGATGAGCAATAGCAGAGAGCATACCATTGGAGTCCTGGGGGGTGTGTGGGATTCTGAGAGGAAAAGGAGTTTTGCAAGGATAACAGAATCAGAGAAATGCATGAGAAAAGGAGCAGGGAGGTGAGAGTACATGGCATCTATAAGGCATTTTTTGGGAGCTGGAGGCTTATTTCAAAATACATGAATGGTCCTAAAAAAGCTCTTATGAAACAGCATTTTATCCTAGTAGCTAACAATTTTAAATAGCAACATTTGTATCATTTATTACATAGAGAATTACATATGAGATTGTGGTGGTCATTTTAAATGTATATTTAGTTATCCTACTGGGCAAGAATTGTTTTGTCATGTACGTATTTGAGCAGATATAATATTTGCAACCAAATGTATTTAACATTATTTTATTTTACCTTATGTAACATTTATGATCTCTCAGGTACTTTCTAGGCATTTTACACATGTTCACCTATTAAATTCATATAATAATTCTATAAGGTAAAAAATCATTATCTTATTTTCCAAATAACATAACTAAGGCACAGCTCTAGATTACACAGTGAGTATTTGGCATTAGACAGGTTTCAAAGCCACTAGTCTGACTCAACAATGTGGGGGGCCACTTTCAATCATTTGTCCATATCAAACACTACTAACGAACTTCATTCTGTGAGATCAGACCCAAAAATATGACATACTTCATGTATTGAGCAGAATGAGGTGGTCAAGATGAAAAGACACAAAAAAATGTGACTTTGGCAGGGACTCCTGGACTGGCCCAGGAAGAGCTGTGAAGAGGATGTGGTAATAGCCTGCTGAGCTGCTGGAGAATGACTATGACAAGGAGAGGAAAGCAGAGTTACCAACCAGACTGTGCAGAGAAAAAGCAGCAGGCGCTGGCAGCAGGTGGGAAGGAGGAGTGAGAGAGAAGCACGACTTTCCGGCAGCGTCCATCTGTTGTCTTGTCGCTTGTCTGCCAGTCGAATTTAACCGATGTCTTCTGAAAGCCAACTGTCCTTCACCTTAGAGCATACTGTTGACAAACAATAATAGCACTTACAATGGAAGAAGAGAAGAACTGGCTTGATCAATTAGTGGTTCCTGATGACAATGGAGCAGAGACTTGCCCCTTCAGAAACTCTCTAGATACACACTAGCCATCATCTACACTGAAGGAACCCATTAGGCCTAAACCTCTAAAATTGGTGACAAATCCCTCTCTTCTGTGGCTTCTCAACCCAAAGGTGATCAGAGGAGACACGAGAGGGAGAGAGCCATTGCCTGACAAGCCCCCCACTTAGAATATCTCCAGTGATCCCCAGTTTTGCATGTGGATGCATCTGCACCCTGCAAATGAGTTTTTGCAAACAGCAAACTATTTTAAAATTAATAAGGTACTTTTATCAACTCAACCCATGGGTTCTCTTTTCAATAGCAACCTTTTATGTGTGTTTTGAATTCTTTCATTTGGTCTTGCTTTGGTCCAAATGCCTCCCCTGGTGTACCAAAAGAAGGGTACTTTGCATTAAAGGAATCTTGGCCCGATTGTTAGGACGGAGAGGTCAATTCCTCCCTCCCTGGCACTTTCAAAGCCAGGTTGACTAGCCCTGGGCAAATTGTTAAACTTTCTGGACCTCTCTGCTGTCTTGTCTGCTTCTCTAAAGCATGCTGAGTTTCCTCAGTGCAAGACCCACTCAAGTACAAAGAATCAAGATGTGAGCTTTTCCAACCCTGCTGCCTGTTGCTTTCTACGTGCTCTCAACTCTGCCCTTAGGTGATTAGTGCAGAGGAGTGTGCAAACCTACAGTCAGTCAGCTCTCTCAGCCTTCAGGTGAGTGACAAGCCATTCCACCCCAAATCTGTTGGCAGTGCTTGACACAGAGGTGGGGAACTGTGTGTGAGCTCTTGCTGGAGCTGCAGATCTCTGGGATGTTTTCCTCCACTTTGTGTCTTACTCAGAGCACAACTGTCAAGTTAATTATCTGGTCTATCCTAGTGGCTTATTTATTTTAAATTTTATTTTGTTAATTTTTCTCAAAGACTAGAAGCACAACAGGAACTGCATTTGCCATTTAGATGGGAAACTGCCCTCTCCACTCAATTGTTTCATCCTATCTTAAACCAACAAAAAACTCATTTCAGAAAGGAATTCATGGGAGTGTTAAAGGTGGCTACAGCATAAGGACAAGTCATAAGAGTTGACAGGTACTGACAGGTACACGGTTTAATTGATTTTGGTCAATTTTAAAGGTCAGTGCTTCTTCCTTTCTGCTTTCAGTCCCCAGGTCATAGCTCCTGTAAACTAATGGGCGATTTTGGTTTTACAGGTTTCCTTAATCCCCAGGCCAGATGTGTTAAATCTCCCCCAGGTTTCTCTTAACAAAGTGACAGCAGGTTTTAATCTTCCTGTACACACTGCAGCAGCTGTGCAAACATTTCATTAACAAAAGAAAAGTGGGAAGCATTAAACCTGTGGGTAATTTGTGCATAGCATTTGATATCAGTACACTTTAAGATGCCCCAAAGTAAGGATAAATCTGTGCACCTTAAATTCTACTTTATTTCAAAAAGCTTGGGTAGTCATCACAAAGAAATTAAACTCCATCTAGGGAATTAAAAAATGTAAGAAGAATCTTTGAATTAGTATTCAACTATACCAGTCTCTAAAAGCACATGTGGCAGAAATAATAAAACAAAGAAACTTCCAGGCAAAAATTCACATTCTGAATGGGACGCTAAAGAATGTGAGGCAGGCAAGTGTTTTAAATGAAACACTGCTTAATATCATATTTACATGTTGTCCTTCAGAAGTTTTTGAAATTATGTTGACATTTGTTCTCAAGGTACAAAATTGTTCAAAGATAGCCAGAAAGTCGATACTGGGACTTTGATTTGTCTTGGTTTTATTACCATTAAGGTGATTTATTATGTTTATTTCAAGTTCTCCTTGCTGAGAATTTCTAATATATTGCTAACATTTTATTAGTTGAAATTTTTTTACATCAGAGGATCTGCCCATGAATTCTGTACTTACTGGTGTAAAAAGTAAGGACAAATCCCTTCTGCCATTCTAGCTCATTTTTATTTGAATATAACACATAGTATGCAGAAATAAATATTTATTACCCACTTGCTAGTATAAAGATGCATGCTACTGTACTTTTAGGTATATACCTCTTCTTCCATGATGTCCTCTTTAATCCAAGAGTAAAAAACGACACCTCCTTCAGCCTTCCGAATTGAACTTCTCATATATCTTTCATGGTGTTTACAACAGTTCATTGTGCCATGCTTCTCTGCATAGGTCTTCTATCTAATATTATCAGATAGTAAGGCTGATCCAAAATCCTATGTATCTACAACCAACACTTGGTGGCAAATGTCTGCTGAATGAAGCCCTGGGCAGGTTTTCCTCCTGTTCAGTGTTTTTGTTGTTGTTGTTATTTCAATGAGTATAGATTTTATTTTTTTCCATTTAAATTAACATAATAATTATACATACTTAGGAGGAACTAACAGAGTAAAGATTTTTTTAGCCTATTGTGTTCTTAGCCTGGATAAGGATTTAGAACTGCATGAATGAGAAGTAAGACATAGCTCTACCTCTGAAGAATCTACATTTAGGAAGGAAAATCAACACACATCTTTGGCAGTTTTAATTGTTAAAAAATCTTGTAGTCATTTTGAATTAAATTAATCTGTATTACATTTTTAGGGATTCCTTCAAAAGAAAACCTTTAAAAATTTTTTTTGATGTTGATGACCTTTATTTTATTCATTTATTTACATGTGGAGCTGAGGAAGGAACCCAGTGCCTCACACATACTAGTCAAGTGCTCTACCACTGAGCCACAACCCCAGTCCAAGGACATCTCTTGAAATTGAACAAAAGATTCAATATCTGTAATTCTCCTTTCCTTCTCTGTAGGTGATACGGATTTTTATTTCATAGAATTGTTTGAATTCCACCTAGGTACCAAGCCTGTACTTGGAGGGCCTGTCTTCAGGGAAACTGTATGAGCCTAATGCTTACAAATGTTCTCAGACCTTAAGAATGACCTGGAGCACTTAATGTATTTCAGGAACTTAACACCAGAGAATATGTTTCTGCAGGTCTGGAATTGGGCCTAGAAAAGTGGATTTTAAACAAGTCCCTTATCCCTTCTTCACAATCCACTTGTACACAGCAGCAGTAGCACCAAATGCTTCTGACACTGGTGACCCACAGACTACAGAGAGAAAAACCTTATCTTATGCCTTCTGGGTACAATGCCTACACACTAGTTCATTTTCCATGTAAATGCATGTATTCAGTCCTGAGAACTAATTGCCAGATCTTGGGAGTGGTACAGGGAGATGTTTTAGTTAGCTTTTTCGATACTGCAACTAAAAGACCCAACCAGAACAACTGTAGAAGAGGAAAAGTTTATTTGAGGGCTCATAGTTTCAGAAGTTTCAGTCTACTGACAGCTGGCTCCATTCTCGCTTGAGGTGAGGCTGAACATCATGGTGGAAGAGTGTGGCAGAGGAAAGCAGCTCAAATGGTGATTAGGAAGCAGAGAGAGAGAGAATAGCTCAGCTCACCAAATATATACCCCAAAGGCATGCCCCCCCAATGACCCACCTCCTCCAGCCACACCCTACCCATCTTTAGTTACCACTCAGTTGATCACATCAGGGGCATTAATTCACTGATTAGGTTAAGGCTCTCATAACCCCATAATTTCTCCTTTAAACATTGAATTGTCTCACACATGAGTTTTTTGGGGACACCCCACTACCAAACCATAACAGGTGAAGATATTCCAAAGGTTGTGATATTTGAGCTAGGTTTAAAGGGTGAGAACCACCAATTCAGAAAAGCTTCCCAAACAGAGGGAATAAAGCATTAGAAATTTTGTGGATAAAAAGGAGCACAAGTAGCAAGGAAGCAGCAGGGTGCTCGTGTGCTCAAGTCTAGGAGTTAGGGAGAGTGGCAAGAGTCCCAGCCTACTACTTACAAGCCGAATGACCTTGGAAAGGTGCATAACCTCTTTGAAACTCAATTCCCTCACCTGTTAGATGGTGATAATCACATCTACCAACCTGTAAGAATTAAGCATGTTGTATGTAAAGCACATTTCCTAATGTATAGCATAAAACAGGCCTTTTGGAAATTGTAGTTTTTTATTATTATCCACATGGTTGTCATTTGCCATCAGTAAAGTGACTATGTGAACATAAAGTAAAAATTGAGATTATAAAATTCTGAAACATCTATTTATCCATGAATTATCAAGGCAATCGAGGAACAATTGAAGCTGGGATTCAGTCCATCTATTCACTGAGTTACATCCATGGAAGACTTAAAATGTGCCTAATATTGGCCAATTCTCTCAGTTCTCTGTTCCCTTTTCAGTATGTAGACACAGCCAGGAGGCAACTTTGCTCCATGTCATTAAAGAATAAAACATCTTACTCCTGAATTCCCAGCCCAATGATACTCATACTCTCACTGCAAAAGCAGGATCCTATTTCTCTGAAAATGGAACCTCCCCATTGCCTGGAGGATGAAATCCGAATTCCTTACTACAAAGTTTGCAGGTTCCACTGTCTGGCTACTGCCTCTGCTAACCACTAACTTGAAATAACAGCTCATATTTCAGAAGAATCCAGCTCTTACTAGTACCTAACTGTTGCTCAAATATCCTCTTTCCCCACAAAGGGTAAAACAATTAGTTAATGCCTAAATCTTAAATAGTCAATATTTATAGCATTAAATGAGTTAATTTTGTAAGTACTTTGAACAGCATCTGGCTCTTGGTAAGTGTTGTCTACATTCTAGTTAAAATTAAACTAAAAATATTTTCAACCTTATATAGAAGGGGAACCACATTAAATGTTCATTCTCTTAACCATTTCTTACCACAGCCCCTATAATATAAGCAGTTTTGTGTGATTTTCTTTTTCTTGATTGATTATTCCAAAATGTGTCTCTTAGGAAGATATGTCTTAGAACAATGATTAGAGCAGTGTGCAGTTGGGTGGTACCAAAGCTCAGAAAGGACAAAGGAGATAAGCAATATTGAGGAATAGACATTTTCTTGCTGGTTTGTGGACGAGTTGAGAATTGTAATGCTAGGATTCTTAGGAATCTGCTTCAGGTAGAGGCTGCATGATGTAAACCTAAGTTCACTATCTCTTCTACTTGTTACAAAGTCTACAAAGGGGTGAAATTATACTTTTGTTCCATAGGGTATTCTTTGTCTCTAATTTGACTATTGCAAAGTATCACAGATACATATCTGAACGTCACAGGAATATCCACTACACAAATAAAGTCCATCATATTGGCAGTGCACATATTTTGAATGAAGAAGGAGGGGGTGGGAAAGTTTATTTGTATTAAGCCATTACCAAGGAGAGCTGTGTTGTACTGAAATGTGGCAGGCATATTTACCTCTATGCTTTTACGTTAAATGTAAGTTTATAGTTGCAGTCAATTTAAGAGCCCCTTTTGAGATGATCCTAATTTCTCTTTTCCCTATACAAGATGCATAGGATTTTCCCTTTGGAAAATTATCTTCCCTTCCTCTTCAGTAACTTCTCTAAGACATTTCTATTCCACTTACCATTGTGACTCCATAATTTTGTGTTTTCAGTTACCCTAGGAATGTTTTAATTTATACTGTCTACAGGTTATAAATAGCCTCCTGTCCTGATGACTTGTGTCATTAGTTGAGCTTGTTGAATAGGCAGAAATCAACATCCATGAGATCCCGGACCTTTGGCACTTTTGATACACTCACAGCCTAGAGAAAGAGACAAAATATCGAAGAGTAACTAGTTCACTCCTGTCAAATACAGTGTTCATTGAGTACTTATATGTACCAGGCACCATACCTGGTACTTTTCATGCAATAAGCCCTCTAATAATAGTGGGAGGTAGAGACTAGTGTTACCCCATTTTACAGAAAACAAATTGAGGGATGGGAAGGACTTATGAATATATCCTAATACAACATAATATTTTCTCCATTTGATTCACTCTGGTTTTGTCTCAGTTGAGGACACCAAGAGGTGGAAATATCCTTAATATCAAGTCAACTCCTTGTGAGTTAACCATATTTGGTCATTGGGATGTTGCTCAGACTGCTTTTCAGTGATTGGATAAGAATACACTCTTCTAGGGCCTGAGAGTTCCTCCAAACTTTCCCAAGTAAGAGGGACAGTTCCCTGAGACTAAGTTTGTCATCATGGGAAGTTTTGGGATATTTACCTTTGCTGATTTCTTATTCAATGTTCTAGGTCCATAATGTTATTTTCTCAAATAACCTAATGGTCAACTTCACATAGTATCTGGGTTCACAATCTAGCAGGAGGTTCGTAGTCCTGTTTCTTTTATTATGTCCTTAGGAACATTACCTATCTTCTGTGTACATCAGCTTCTGTATTTTAAAATAGGATTTGTAATGTTACCAATCTCCTATATTTGTTGTAGAAGTTAAAACATGCCTGACTAGGAGGAGGCACTCAATAAATGTTAGCTGTCATTATACATCTTACTAAGAAATGACTTCCCCTTTTCCTCTAACTTCTGTTCATCTTTAGCCCCTACCATTTTGTAGTGGTAACTAGGCTCCATGTGTAACCTTATATAGACCTCTATATACCAATGAAGCAACAATGTTTGGCTAATGCAGTTTGCCAACTTCCATTACATTTTTCCATCATCATATTTGATTTGGATTCACTTGTATTTCTGCCATTGAGAAGTCTGTTTGCTTGGTGCATGCAGATGGCACCCAGGTACTGAGGTCACTTAGAATACCAATTTGAATTTTACCCTGCAGTGTTTTTCCAGAATTGAGAATCACTGAAGAATCTTCCACAGAAGATGCTGCAGAACATGTGAGGAGAAAGTGTATATTGAGTCCGAAAAATCTTATAAAGATTCTGTTTATTTGATGAACAATTTGGAAAGCATACAGACTCCAGACTCCCTGCTAGGCACTTGGGATGCAATCAGAACAGCAACAACAACAGCAAAAATGTCCTTGCCATTTACAAGTTTGTAGTTCAGTGGGAAAAGTGCAAATATGTAGTTGATTAAAATAGAGAGTAATAATCCTATCGTTGAGATAAGCAGGGGTTTTCTGGGAAGCCTGAAGCAGAAATTAGCCTAGCCTCCTGTTAAAAGCTATTCAACTTCATGAATGAGAAAACCCCTTGCAGAATTGGCCGACCTCACCTTACCCTTGGAATATTGTAGCAGTCTCCCAACTAGTCTTCCACCAACTTCAATCCATTTTTGGCAGAACTGCAGATTAATTTGCCAAAAGAAAATAAAATTAATCAAAACCAAGCTTGACAAATCAATGTATGTGTCAAAACTGAATGCCTCCTCTAGCTGTAACCGTACACCGTCTTTCTCTCCCTCTCTCTGTCATATGCACGCACCTACCTCATTAAGCTTTGTATACCTGGAGGCAAGCTTGCTTTATTTCTATGTCTTTTTATGCACTTCTGGCCATTTATTTTTCTTATGAAGTATTTCTGGTAATTTTTGTAAATGATGTGAAAGTTCTGCAGTTGCTAAGTATGTTTCTGTTGGTAATTTTTACTCATTTTTTAATTAAAAAGTCTAACTCACTTTTAGCCAGTTATATAGCCTCTGTATGTTTTTCAATGTTGCTTGAATTTTAAAATTTTGCCTCTGGCTCCAAATGAGTTGTCAGAAAGTAAAATGGTCAGAAACAATATCATAGTCACTACTTCATTTATTAATGACTTTGGTTCATCTTTAGGTGATTTTAGAGCATGTTTGATATTCCCAACAGATTATTTTTATTTTCTAGATAAATTTACTTTTCAAATTTTAATTCGTTTTTATCCAGTGGTGCTTATTTTACCAATTTGATGTTCTAAAGTGTTATAAATTGATTTTATTATTTATTGCCTTTCATGTGAAAGAAAAGGAAATATTGTAGTAGGAATAGGGGGTATTTGGCTTTAATGTGGATAGTTTCAAAACAGGTTATTACTATTTTAAATGTTGATTTAGCCTTCATATCAAAGTATGAAATGAAGAGATGAGAAAGTGGTTCTATAAATCACTTCTCATGTGTTAATCTCTACAATACCATTGGACATTTTATATCTTTCACCAATTTTTATTATATTTCCATTCTCTTTGATTGGCCAATGGCAGTGAATAAAATAATGTAGATAAGACAACACATATGAAATACTAACCCCGATATTACCTAGAAACATTCATTTTTCTGGCAATTCACCATTTCAGCTTATCTGTCATTTCAATAACCAATTGTTTAAAGCTCATTTCTACACTGACCCATATTCTAACAACCTCTCACCATGACTGTTCCTTACTCAATAGCACCTCCTACATCACTTTAGTTGGATATATTACAAACTTTTTAGCTTTTTCAGCAAGAAGTACTTGAGATATTCAATTACTATTTGTTGATCATAAGAATAATGATATTTGTAGTGTGCTTACCATTTACTAAACACTGAATTAAATACTTTCCATAGATAATGCTATACAGTCCCTCGAAACTACTCTTTGTGGCAGTTAATATTATTACCTTCTTTTTCCAGATAAGGAAATTAGAGTTTAGTGATGGTCTCAAGCACACCCATATTTGAACTCACTTCTGTTGGACTCCAGTGTTCTTTATATTGCTTCAGACATACCACTTGTCATTTTTTTTTTTTTACCACTTGTCATGTTTTCATCATTCTAGATTCTAGTTCTGCAAGTGATTTAAATAAAAGCAATCAGGTGAAATATACACAAAACAAACTTTTATCAATTTCAAGAGTACAATTCAGTAATATTACACACATTCACAATGTTGTGAAACCATCAACACTGTCCAAACAGAAACTCTACTCCCGAAAACCTTCCTTTTCTCTCCTATGGCCAAGTAGAATAGGTTATCTCTATTCTACTTTTTCTTCCTGCAAATTTTCCCATTTTAGGTATCTTGTATAATTGGATTAAGACATTATTTTTTCCTTTTATATTTGGAATCTTTCACTTAGCATAATGTTTTTGAGGTTCATCCAGGTTGTAGCATACATCATAAATTTTTTATTAAGGATGGAAAATATTAAAGTGTATGTGCCAACTGCATTTTATTCATTCATCTGTTAATGGATAAACAGGTTGTTTTTGCTTTTTTAAAATTATTTTTAGTTGTTGATGAACCTTTATTTTATTTATTTATTTATTTTTATGTGGTTCTGAGAATTGAACCCAGTGCCTCACACATGCTAGGCAAGTGCTCTGCCACTGAGCTACAACCCCAGCCTTTGTTTTTACTTTTTGACTATTGTGAATAATGGTGTTATAAACATAATATTCAGCTGTCTGTTAAGTATGTTTTTTCAATTTTGGGGGGTGGAATTGCTGGATCACGTGATAATTCTATTTTTAATTTTTTTAAGAATTGCCATACAATTTTCCACAGCAGTTGCACCATTTTACATTCCCGCTAGTAATGCACAATGGTTCTAATTTCTCCACATCCTTGTCAACACTTATTTCATTTTTGATGATAGCCATCCTAATGGGTGTGAAGTGATATTTCATAGTAGTTTTGATTTACATTTCCATAATGACTACTAAGTTTGGGCCTCTTTTCATGTGTTCATTAACCATTTGTATAAATTCTTTGGGGGATATGTCTATTCAAGTCCTTTTCCTGTTTTGAAAATGGTTTGATTTTTTGTTGCTGGGTTTTTAATTTTTTATTAAAGCCATTTGAAGAGCATTATGTAGGGAAGCTGTGTTAGGCACTGTGAGGGATAAAACATAAGACAGTTGTGAGTCTTAATTAGTAGTGGTACTGGGGTACCTAAGATAAATATACAAAGGTTAAACACTTGAAGATTAAAAGTGTCCAAAGAAGCACTTATACATGGAGACATAAAATATCTTTCAAGTGTTTCAAGAAGTAAACAGGTAAGCCTGCATGAGAACAACAGCATTGAAGATGAGCTTTAAATGATGGCTTGGATTTCAACTGGCACAGGCAGGACTGATTACTCAGACAGGTATGGCATGATGAAAATATGGATGCTAGAAAGTTTTGTGCACCAACAACTTGTGCAGTTTGTTCACCAAGGTTGTAAAAAGTTTTACTGTCAAGGGCACTGAATGTCAGAATAACAGATTTCTAACTACTTTAATAAGCAGTAGGGAACTTGTGGAAATTTGAGAGGAGGAAATAGATCTGAAGATAATTGAATCTTGAATACTTTTCACATACTCATGCTTTTGTTGAACTGTATGTCACATAGCTTCTAGTGGATACTGTGCATATACCGGGCATCCAACTAATGATTGATTGGTAGAACAAAACCCTATGTATCAGTCCCTTTTCTAATGTGTCATTCATATGAATATGTAGAATATCAATGAAATTTTCAACAGTATGACTCTCTACATAATTATTTTGTCAAAGCTACCAGTGCTTTTCCAGAATAATGAATGGGTTACCTGAGTGTGTCTTTTATTCTAATGGATTTTATAGGAACTGCAACTCTTTAATCAGTGTGTCTTTGCTGCAACAATTAAGAAAAAATGGAGCTATTACAAACAGAACACAGGACTCTAAACTAGGCCTCAATCATTTTCTGGCTGCAGATATGAAACCCTTGTCAATTCCAGCCTACAATCTGTAATTCAGTCCTGTGATGGTAAGTGTGAATAGCTGTATTTTTTTTCAGAATAGAAACAATTCACATTGAAATCAACTTAGGCAAGGAAAAGGTTTTCTTACAGTCACCAGTTTGAATGGCATATTTTTCTTCCCCCCACACAAGAATAGTGTTTGTGGTTTCTGAGATCAGCAGAAATTGAGGCATTGCTGAGCTTTTTCAGTGCTTACAATGGCTTCAGCTTCTCATTATTTAAGAGTAAACCACAAGGCCATTTATGTGTTTCTGCAACAATTTAAAACAACTCAGTCTCGCTGTAAAAGTCAATATTTCCACCACATAAAGATGTTATTGTCAAAAAGAAAGAAGAAGAAAAAAGTTCAGATGTTGCAATAAATTGATGTGCCTAGTTGAGGGTGAAGATCACAATATGCCAGACTTTTGATGTATTATTCCTTTTAGCAACTCTCGAGTGTAGATGTTATACTCTTAAAATTATAGATGAGCCTGTATTTATATGGATTTACATACTTGTCAGGTTTAGCTAATGGTTGACTCAGACTCTATGGCTTAATACAATAAAGGTTACTTTCTCATCTCTGTCATACTGTAGTTGGGTCAGTGACAGTGTGTGGGGGGGGTTCTACTTCTTGTAGTCATTGAGGGATTTTGGATGAGGGAGTTACTCCATCAAGAGTTCTCACCACCTTCAGGGGTCATGGTGTTTTCTACTGGATTTTTTTTACATCCAACTGGCAGGTTAGGGAAGGAAAAGCCATGGAGGATGGTTTGAGAGATGTAGAAGCCGATCTGCTTCAGCACACATTCCATTGTCCAGAACTCAATAACATGGATGCACTGAATTGCTAATGGGCAAGGAAATGTGTTCTAATTGTGTATTAAGGAAGAGGAGGAGAAAGCAGATATTGGTTAGCAATAGAGTGCACTGTGACAGACTACCCTTCTGATTATCAAACTTCTTGTCATTCTCCTTCCCCAATATACCACACATTAACTATCTACCCCTTCCTCAGGTCATTAATATCCCTAAACCCAATCTGATTATTGTATCTACCTAAGATGAATGAGATATAGTTTACTCCATCAGGTCCAGATATGGCTTCTTGTGGCTCTGTGGCCCATCCACCACTCCAACAACACTTAGGTTGAACAACACCATCCAGAAGTCAAGTTTCTTCTAATTTATAACAAGTAAAGAGATATTCTGAGAAGGCACATAACTTCAAGTCTCCTGACCATCTCTATGTTAGAGGTTTCATTACCTTCTCCTTTGTTTGGAGACAATTGTTAAAATAAATGTCATGGATTATGAGTCATTAAATAAGGAGAGCTTTAAGATCTAATTCAATCCCCCATCCAATATGTGGCCTCCTGCTATGTGACTAATGTGATTTATTTGCTGAAGAGTCTACTTTTAAAGCATCACAGGACCTCCTTGTGAAGGGCAGATGGGTGTTTGAGGTCCATTAAAATGACGGAGTTGGCTATAAAAGCCTCTCTGATTCTATCAGGGCCTTAGTCTGCTTGTGGCAAAGAATGCACCATAAAGATTAATGGCAACAACAATAACTATAGTAGGACTTACTGAGATTCTAAGTACTCGCTGTGTACTTAGCATAATAGTAGCACATTATGTGGATTATTAAATTCTCACAAATCTCTAATAAAGTGGTGCTAATATTATTACCATTTTATGGATTTGGGAACTAAGTACAGCCTCTTGAGAAAGTTGCTCAGCTAAGAAATAACAGAGCCAGATTTCAGTATAGGCCTATCTCTCACTGAAACCTTGATTCCTATATACTGATGACAATTCTGAGTTTTACTGGAGCTTTGTGGCTGCTTTAGAAAAAAAATGGAGCAGTGCTAGATAGGGGTAGAGCAGGACATTTAGAGCTGAATGACAAGGAAGAAGAAACAAGGGTCAAAGCATTTGTGCTGAGTACTGACTCCTTGAAAGTACAGAGAATATTGTATTCATTTTGTGTCACTATTCCTAATGATGGATGCAAAATCAGGTCTTTTGAAATTTTCCGTGTATGCTGTTGGAGTTGAAGTTGGAATTTGCCCAACATACCTTGGAGTAGAAGTGTATTCCTCTGTGCAGAGGTAGCCCTGCTTGGTCCTTTTTCAGGTTTTATGCTGCCGTGGGTAAACCTGAGGTAGAGTGGAAGTAAGAAGACTCAATATAGCATTTTTCCTAGAAAAGAAGCTTCAGCTCTGTTCCAAATATTAGGCAATGCCATAGTCTAAATGTTAGTGTCTTCTTAGTCAGTTGTTTTTCACCATTGTGATCAAAAAAACTGACCAAACAATTTTAGAGGAGAAAAAGATTCTTTTGTGCCTCATGATTTCAGAGGTGTCAGTCAACTCCATTACTTGGAACCTGGGATGAGGGAGAACATCATGGTGGAAGAGTGAGGTGAAGGATAGCAGCGAGGGAGAGAGAGAGAGAGAGAGAGAGAGAGAGAGAGAGAGAGAGAGAGAGAGAGAGAGAGAGAGAGAGAGAGAGAGAGAGAAGGGAGGACAGGGGGAGGGAGAGGGAAAGTGTGCATGAGCACGAACTTGTTCTGCTCAACAAAGACAAAATATATACCCCAAAGTCACACTCCCAGTGACCCACATCCTCCAGCCACACCCTACCCGCTTGCAGTTACACAGCTAATCCATTTAAGTGGATTAACCCACTGATTAGGTTAATAATCTCCTAGCCCAATCATTTCATCTCTAAACTTTCTTGCATTGTTACACATGTGAGATTTAGGGGGACACCTCACATCTAAAACACAGCACTGTCCCCCAATACATGCTTATACCTAATCACTAATGCAATGATATTAGAAGGAAGGACTTTGGGAAAGTGATTAATTCATGTGGCCTTGAACCTTGTAGATGGGATTGATGCCCTTAATAAGAGGCCCAAGGGACCTGTCTTCCCTTCCTGATATGTGAGCACATGTAGAAAATACTGTCTGTGGGGAAATATCCCTCTCCAGATGCTGAATCTACTAGTGCCTTGATTTTGTACTTCCTGACCTCCAATATGATGATCAAGGATTTCTATTGTAAATTACCCAGATTAAAATATTTTGTTATATTTTAACCAGAACTGAGATAGCAGCAGGTGATGTAACCATACACATATATTCCTTTCAAAATATTTCATATCAGTAGGTCTAGTTTTTGATTGTCTATGTTCAGAGATCTTAATTTCATCTTTAATGCAAATAAAGTAGACATTCTGAATGCAAGTCTTTTTTTCCCAAAAGTCCCCTGAGCCCCTGAATGCATGTCGATTGGATTCATCCCTATTTCTGATAAATCTAACCCTGTTGCAAAATATTTTGGACCAAAGATATGACAGGAGCTCATTGCAGAACAGGAGTGAAAACTTGTATGCAGTTCTGCTGCCTATATCCCTGTCACTGTGCTCCAGTTACACTTGTCTTTGCATGTTGTGAACATACCAGGATCACACATGCCTTGGTTATTCTCATGTCAGCACCTTTCTACTTTGTTTCTCCTCCTGGAGAACTCATCCTTCAACATCTTGTATGACTGCCATATCCTTTTTCTCATCTCAGAAGAGTGCTCCGAGTAGAGGCCAGCAAGTGGCAAAGATCTCTAGGTCTTTTCTGACTACCGGGTCAAGAGCAGAGTGCCCTTTCCTCCAGTTAGTTTTATGTAGCTCTCTGTTCTGCATCTTGGTAGAAATGCATATGCATGTGATTATTTGTTTATGGTTCCTTTTCTAAAGTCTGCCTAGATCCTGTCAAGTGAAAGGTATAGAACAGTGATTGTAAACTGTGGTTAATTTTGTTTCCTAAGGAGCATCTGGCAAAGTCTGCATACATTTTTGTCTGTCACAACTGTGGGTATATGTGGGGTCTATTGGTATGTGGTGGGTGGGGGTCAGCGATGCTGTTTAACATCCTACTGAGGCATTGTGGAATGTGCCATCCCCAAATATGTCACTTCTGCAAGTTACCTTGAGGTGAAGAAAATTAAAAAGAAGTAGATACAAGAAGAGCTCTCTGTCTTTCTCCATCTGCCTAAAAGCAGGACATAAATTGGAAAAGATGTGTCCCCTCCCCTGTCTACAAGGAAGTGCAGAAGTTAATCAGTAGTGACAACTCTAGACCTTTATTAGTTTGTATTGGCACCAGAGAATCTACATAAAAAATCTTGCTAAAACCAGCCCTTTTATTTTCATGAGTTCATGTATATGTATTTACCTCTCCACAATTTGTCACCATAGAAACTCAAAGTCCTTTTCCTTTATCTTTTCACTTCTCTAAAATTTTGTTGTTCTTTTGTTATAAAGCTATACAAGCCTCAATTCTAAACCACCCTTTCTAGTTAATCATCATGGAGTACTCCCAAGTGTATGCATGATGAACATGTTAATAAACTTCTGTTTATTTTTCTCATGTTAATCTGACTTTTGTCAGTCTAATTTATAAGGCCCTTGCCAATAAACCTAATATAGGTAGAAAAAAAATTTTTCCTCTCCTACTCTGTAACACACAGGAAAGGTCACCACAAGAAAGAATCATCCAATCCTAAATGTCAATAATGTTGAGAAATCTTGGCTCACTTAGTAAAGTTCCTGAGGGTAGGGACTGTGCCTGCTGTACTTATCATTATATTCCAAGCTCCTAGACCAGTGATTGGCACAATAACTGGTTGTTGCCTGAAAAAATGAATAGATGAAGCAAAAGGAAGCTGAAAAAAGAATACCTATGTCCACACATTGCCCTTTGTGTTAGCCAGGTGCCAAAACAGTTTATTCTGCTATGTGCTGCTGTGCTTCATGCTGACAGGTAAATTCAAGGCTGCATAACTCCTTGGCACAGAGAGAGTTGAAGCCAAACTCTAGGTGCACAAGGGCTGACAACCACAGCCATGAAAAATTAATCAGGCAAAAATAAACATTTTCCAAATTGGTTTTCATCTTACAAGTCCTTGTTATTGAGCATTTCTATGACATGATTTTGAAAACATGAGTTAATAGAGACAAAAGAGTTGATGAAATTATGAGATTAGCAAAGTACATAGTAAGTTACATGTGGATTTTTTTTTCTTAAAGCCAGAGAATTTTATTGCTTTTGGTTCACATTTGGTGTTTCACATTACCACATAGTTCAGGGGCCCTTGGGTTGTGTCCCAGTGCAATACTTTTCAAGGGTTTTGGCAGGGATAATACAGAGAAGTGCAGCTGGTCAGGCCCAGAAGGAGAAGAACTGGGTCTCTTTAAAACCTGCTGAGGTACCACAGGAAAGGGAAAAGTATGGAGAGGGGATATGGTTTTGCTTCAACCACTCAGAACTCTATTGTTTTGTCCTGGTTTCAGTTTCCCTACTGAATCACTGGGTGGGGTCACTGATGTTGGTCTGAGAGTTCTAGAGGAGTCGAGTGAATCACTATTCCTAAAATATTTTAGGACAGTGTCCTGGTCCTTTCCTAGAGGACCTATTCTCCATCAGTCTCTTTCACCATCCCTAAATCATTCCCCTGCAAAAACAATTTTTCATCATCCTTAAAATGCCTGAAACTTCTGTTTGTATAGAAACCACAAACTGATAGAAAAAAGAAAAGGAAAAGAAACTAGAAATAATTTAGGACTGATTCTCCTTCCTACTCAGGTCTCTTCCCCACAAAGCTTGGCTTGTAGAATGCCGCAAAATTCTCTGCCTGAATATGCTCTGCCAGGAACCCATTCCACCTGCTCCTAGATATGGCTTTCCTCTTTTCTTGTCCTCTAAGACTGGTGGCTCAGTTCTACAAAGGATCAAGGCAGGATGGGGAAAAGAAAAAAAACACCCACCTGGCCCTGATCCTACTCACTGGGTAGCTTCCTGTGGTGGCAATGCCACTTTTCAAAATTATGTTAGAGGATTTGTGCTTCAGTTCTTGAGACACTTCCTTCCTAAACAACAATTGGGACCACCAGAAAACAGTCATATGTATATAACTATGCTAGCAGCCCAGTGCCAAAACTAAAACACATTACCACAGACACCACTGAACATGTTTACCAAAAAGAAATAAAAGACAAAAACACAGGAAAAATGAAAATCCTAACTGGATGATGATGTGTGGAGACAGTACACCCACACCTCAGTAACCTTTGCCTGGCAGTAAGGCATTTACTCCAGAGTCTCCCTTGGGCCTAGGCAGTTGCTGGCACCAGAAGGAGCCCCATCGGTGGCAAGGATCTAAAGTGAAAAGTACTTGAGATTGTATATCTGCTGACCCAGGACAAAGACCTGTCTGCTGTATTTGACTACCTCTGTGTAGCCCAGAGATGCAGGAGAGTTTTCACATTTGTTTATCCTCAGAGTGTTACAGATGTGTTGCTATTGGGTCCTCAGATCTATCATGTCTATCTGACTAGCACATTCATTTGTACTCACCTTGAGGATGATGGTTGAGTAGCCTAAGCATGGCAGGTTATGCATGGCAGATGGTTGTTGTGATCCTAGGGATGCCTCTTCATGCTGGAAGCTGTCATGCCTGTCAGGTTGTTTCAATTGTTGGGACTCATCTGCAGCCTGATGACACACTGGGCTTCATGGTAGTGGCATGAAAGTTGGCTCCTATTTCTCCAAATATTTGATGCTGGTGTCCATACTTATTTGCAGCCCCTTATTCTTGGCTTTGCCCACCAGTTGGAGAAGAGACACCTTAACATGACTTATGTTCCCCCTCTCAAATGGTTCTCCAGCCCTTGAACAAGCCCACGCACGGGCTGCATGGCATGGTTCATGGGAGCTGAGCCAGCTGTAGCTTGTTCGTAAGTGTACATGAGATAATCCCAGACTTCAGACTCTTCTGAATGTCATGGCCAGTGGAGAAGCCTGTGACTGTTTTAATCTAGCTGCAGAGATCAGCCTCCTTCTGGGGATTGTATTTGAACAGAAGTTGGTTCTTGACCTCAGAAGAAAGCCTGTAAAAAGGCCCTTGTTGAACTGCACGGTGCTCATGGCACAGAATACAATTTGTTTTATTTCCTTCAACTGTGATCATGCTGTATGTTTAGTTTTATGACTTTACAATTTACTTAACTTGATGACCTTTTCATGTTATTATGTATAGTAATAGTTTTATTTTAGTCTTTATTAGCAAAATAGTATTCCCTGGTATACATGTTACATAATTTAGTTTAATACTTTATTGAACATTTAGGTTGTTTTAATTTATTATTATTTTTTACTATTACACAAAAAAGCTTTTCTCTGATTTTTGGCCCCTTGCCATCGAGAAAAATTAACAGTGTATTTCATGAATTTCTTCTAATCCGATAGTTTTTGGTCAGTGCAGGATTTATACTTCAAACTCTCCTGGATAAATAATCAATTCAAAATTCTGCTCTCCTGTTTTTTCTTTCTCTCCCATTTTTCCCTCTGGGTCTGATACTCATTGAATGCAGAACTAACATCCTGATATAATATCTGCTTGCTCGCTTTTTTCCCTCATAACACATTCATTGCTGCCTGCTTTATTGCCAGAATTCCAGGTGTTTCTGTTAAGAATAAAAGTCAACTTTTTTGGAAATAATGTAATCTGAGAATATATGTGTTGTGTATGCACATACATGTATTAAATCACCACTATTCATGGTAGTTACATTATAAAGGTACTTATAAAGGTATTAAAAGCACTTAATTAGTGAATATTGAATAACTGCTCCTTTGGGACCAAACACACACACACACACACACACACCCTACCCATATCTTATGTGAATTATAATCTTAAATTATAAAGTTAACTTATCCTCATAGGTTCAATTTTCTTTATAGCATTTTACTAAAGAGAAAATTTAGTTTAGAAGTGATAAATGACTCACCCAAAACCACCCCACTAAGAAGTACCAGAACTCCAATTCAAACCTTGTCCAACTGGTCCCAGAGTTGGAATTTCTGGCACTATACTGCACTATCCACTGACCCTTACTGTTAAAACCTCTGGTAATATTTGTATGAGAAATGACCAAAAAAGCAAAATGTTACCATATTCAACATCACCTGGGAAAATGAAAATCAGGTAGCAAAAAATTTTTGTTACTGTATACACATCTGTAAATGACCAGGAAAATCTTGAGGTATTGATTTTGTGTTATATATAAATTTTCGCTATTAGGCAAATTCGCCAATGCAGAATCCACAGATTTTGAGGACACATTGTGTCTTCATTGCTATGTCTTCTCATGTTATTTGGTATTTCAAAAGCAAGGGTATAATCCATTGTTCTCATTGGGCCATTTTGAGACCTCCCCTATAGATAGAAATTTAGGACTTTGAACTTAGTTGGTGAAGCTTAAATAATATTACTTGACAAGTTTATCACTCAAAAGCATTTCCTTGTTGAAAACATGAATAACTGTTACCTTAGTTTTCTCTATACTGAATTTGAGAGTTGAATGAGGTGACATATAAGATCATTTCTAGGTATAATTGTATTTCCTGTGGCTGCTATCACAAATTACCTCTTTGCTAATTAACACTGTTATTTATATGGAGGTGATATTTACTGCATGGGGAGTGTGGATTTGGTAATTCTGGAGATTTGTTGGTTTGTTTTGGTCTCTTTGAATTCTTGTGTTGGATGATTAGTAACCCAGTTGGGAGACATGGAAATATAGGGCTAAATTAAGGGTAATTTTGCCACAGGACAGGCTTGATTTCGTGGTTGATTTTTTTCTGCAGATTTGAACAAGACTGGATGCCTACCTATCTGATTCAGTCATAAAATTGGAAATTAAAAGAATAAATCAGATACTTTTTTTGTCTTCTTTTTAGCTATTGTGCAGATACAAGGTTTTCACTTACATATCAAAATCTCTAGGAATTCTTTTTTTCTATTTCTGATGGTAGAATTATCTTCACTTTAATTTTCCCATCAGGCACACTCGTTAACATTGATAATAGACTATGAAAAGTTACCAACAGCATGGCCTTTGTTTTTCACATGTTTAGACACCTTAAAAATGCACTACAACTTAGTAGATTTCTGCCCCTTCTATCAGCAACCATCAACTTTATGATGACTTTCATGGTACCCCCTGTGTCAATTGCCTACTCTAACACTCCATGGAATTTATACAACTAGACTATCATTCAGGCCTGGTTATTACTGCTAGCCAAAGTGCCCAGGGGAATTCTTTCCAGTTAAAAAATAAGTACGTATATTCTATTACTTTTCTCTGAATTTTCCAGATGAGCTTTCAAAACAGACAGTTTTTTACTGGTAAATTTAGAAGTTTAGAAGAATCCAGCATTGACTGGATATAGTCGGGATTCTGGAACAACATCTTTAAAGATGCTATTTTATCTCCATTGATCATGACAATTAAATATTTTGTTACACTTATCCTGCTTCCTTAAAAGATGATTTCTGGTGACTTATGATAAAAATCCACTTACGATAACGCTGTTTTAAAAAGACTATGAGGGACTGGGGTTGTAGCTCTACCACTGAGCTACAATCCCCAAGATGTTCTTTCAAAAAACAAAAAAAAAAAGGCCATGAAATTGAGGAAGAAGCAATTACATGGAAAAGTACTCACTGTTATAATTACCATAAGTGTTCAGATTGAATATAAGCTTTCTGAAAGCCAGGATATAAAAGAAAACACAATGTGTTACACAATTCCTACTGATACAAAAATGTGTACTTTCTTAATGGAACACAAATTTCATCCTGTTACTAAATTCTTCTTGGGTTTGTTGATTGGGATAGGAGTGGATAAGATAGAGACTGCATTCTAAAACCAATTTGTCTTAGGCTTTGTATGTATCATACATTGCACAACAAATTGAAAATCTCTTCAAAAGCTGTTTAAGATAAAATGAAGAGAAACATCATTCATTGTCATTTTTGTACTGAACCTTAATAAAAACCAAGGGCATAGTGTTACGGTGTCCAATCGGAAAGGTTCTGTGTGGACAACTAAGGGAGTTCAATACTGCCTTTTTGGTTCTTGTTTTCTTTCATTGTTTTTTTTCAGATTTTATTTTAAAATTATTTATCTTGTATCAAGTTTACATATTTCAAAATATATGATTAGTTCTGACACAAATTATATTTAGGACCTGGATGAGTCAACATTTGTGAATTTTACTCAACTTAGGTTGTGTTTTCTTGGCCTTGGATAAAATCAGATGAATAATTTCCTGAAAAACGTCCAATGATATAATTCTGATGCTCAATAATAATAATTATTTTACTATAATTTAGCAATATTACCTCTAGAACCTGAGAGACCATATTCGGTCTTCTCTATCTTAAATTTTAGACTTTCACTTTTAGGGCAGAATGGATCAATGAGTCCTTTGGATATAGGAAATTGCCTAATACCTAATAGCCTGAAAGAATAGTGTCATCACTCTGACAGAAGAAAAGCATGCCTTCAGAGACAATACTACAGAATAAGTAAATGTGTATGTTTTCCTATGTCTAAAGAAACTAAGTATATAAAAAGATGACAGTGTCAGTAACTCTAGATCAAAGATCTGTGGGGTCTGAATTGGAAGCCAGTGGAACCTGTCCGTACTCTACCATATCTTTGCCCAAGCTTCTCATTTATGAATTCCTATTTTGTTCTTACACAAAATGTCTGCATTGTACTAGATGATATCTTAACTTACTTAATTACAAGAGTTGACTATGAAATCCAAAAGAGATTGTAGTAAGCTACAGCAAGGAACTGATAGTCAGAATGAAATGTAAAATGGTTAAATGCCCAGTTGGGCACATAGGTTCCAAAAGCAAACTACACAATTAACTAATACGGGAGACTTTGGTTAACACTGAGTATTGAGATTGATGATTAGAAATTTTAGGACTGTGAAAATCATAAGGGATCACTATATTGTATAATCATTGCAATAGTTAATCAGATATTTCTTTAGACAAACCTCTTCAGAAATATGTTTCTTAGAGATGATAACTCCAACCCCCTTGCAATGGTACAATTCTGTTATGTCAAGAATAGGCACCAGTGATGATGATGATGTGTGTGTACATATATATTTTTTTTCTCAAGAAGAGTGAATGGAGGAACTGAGGATGACTGGTTGGAGAAAACTTTGAGAGAACACAAGTTCTGCCTTCATATATGTTAAGTGCTATTTTCCTCTTGAGATCATTTCTCCACCTTTCTGTGGTTTCTGGGTTCAACCAATGGAAGACACCAAACAAAACACTGAGATGGAGGAAGGGAAGAAAAAATCAGAGTACTAATGTCCTTATGTCTCCATATCTGAGATTGGCTTAGCAGAGGCTGTGCTATTTTTCTGAAGATCATCACTACTTCTGCTGGCTTTCTTGCCTTTTTATTTATATTTCTCTCTGTAATTTTCCTCTTTCCCTGGCAGCAACTTGCTAGCCCAAGGGTCTTGCAACTCCCTTTCTGTCCACCTCCTTATAAATAGCCACTTCATTAAACTCTTTAATTATGTCTTTGAGTGTGCCATCTGTTTCCTGTTAGAATGTTAATGAATAATTGTCTTCATGTAGACAACAGACTAAACTGCGGAATCAGAGGAAAATTCTACCATTTTAAAGGATAGAAGTTGAGAGAGATTTTGGTGCAGCATTGCTCCTGCTAGAACTCTCTTCAAGTGTAATGAGTTGCATTAGAAGGTAGAGAACTCTCTTCACTGGAGGTACTCAAGGAGAACATCGGGGACTATTTTTTTTTTTTAGGAGGGAAGAGGGTGAACATAGATGGGAGTTAGGAATAACCAAATGTCATTTAAGCTGATGCAAGAGATAATAAATTATTTTGAAATTTTTATTTCTTTTCATCTGAGTTTGCCACTACAAAGTAAGCTGAAGTCACAAATTGAGCGACGGACCATGTCACAAAACTGGGCTCTCCTGTCTGTTATGAGCATGCTGTGTTTGTGTGGCATGCTAATGGGCACACCAGAGGAAGGGTTAAAAACTGGCAAGCTGCTGATCCTTCCCCTTCAAACAAAATCAAAGAATCAGATGTTCGCCTGTTCTAGGGAATCCTTATGGTTTTTTCCAGCCCTTCCGTCCTTTACTCCTCCTTTCTTCCATTGCTTTCTTCCATTGCTTCTTCCTCCTTTCATTCATTCATTTTTTGTCTCACATTTTCTCAACAGTGACTGGTGTCAAGCTGCTGCATTGGAGGATTAAGGGAGGGGCAAGGCTACATTATAAAAGTAAAAACATACAGCTTGTGCTTTCAAAGAGTTCACAGTTTGGTAAAAGAGATAGGCAGATGCTGACAAAAAATTTTGCTCTTGTTTTCTAAAACTCTTCTCTATATTGTGGAGTTTCTCATCTTATATGCCCACACATTCAGCTTTCCTGGAGCCCTTTCTACCCTTTATTAACCCATTCTTCTTCTTTCCCTACACTATTTCAGACTCTGAAACACTGCTCTTATAGTCACTTAGCACCTAATTCTTACCCCTCTCAGTCATCTCTCTCAATCCTCCTTACCAAGACTGAGGATGACAGTAGTTAGGGCAAAGGGAACTGCTTATATATTGCTATCTCCTTCTAACTAGTGTATACATGTTTTTGTTCTAGTTTATTCCTTTGAGAAAACAACATAGTAATGAGTGGACCTTGTAGTTTAATGAAACCATGGAAAGTAAATGTAAATGCAACATTGTTATACAGCTCATTATAAAGTGAGTAACTAAATAATGTTAAAAATTAAAAAGAAATGTGGCTCAGGATATAGCTCAGTGGTAGAGTGTCTCCCTAGCATGCCCAAGGTCCCCATCACCATAAAATAATAAAATAAATAAATAAATGTATTTATTGTGCTGAGATGCTGGATGGCATTGGGAATCATTGGAGCATCACTAACTATATCGTAATTCTTTTACTTTTAAGGATTTTAAAGAGTGATTCTCAAGTTTTTGCACTTTTCAGTCTTACCACCAAAAATGTATTTACTATATTAGCTGCATTGAAATATTACTTTTGATTTTTCCAAGGCAATAGAAGACCATCATACCCAACTTGCCAGGCTTGCCTTTGAAGCTTTAAATACTCCACTCTTCCTTTAGAGATCATTTTATTTCAAGATATTGGATTATGGATTTAGACTGTAATAGGCTCTGTCAGTCAAGTTAGGTGAATGCATATTGCAGGAAGAAAGCAGGAAATAAAATGATAATCATTAGAAAAAGAATATGATGAGCTAATCTAAATAGAATGCTCTCTGCAAACAAGTGGTCTTTTGACTTAGGCTGGTGCTCTGAAGACAAGCATGTGTTTTGTAAAGCCTTATGCTCAAGATGCTTCAAGAGTTACAGATACTCCACGCTCCTCAGCCCCACCCCCCATCATTTAGATACATGCCAATATTTGGAACACATGGTACTTCCAGTTATTACCATATCATAGTATCTTATTAACTTGTTTTTGGTCAAGTGTCCCCTTTACTTACAGCATCTGTGTGATACACTGATAAATAGACAACATAAGGTGGCATAGAATATAGATATGACATGTAGTCTCATTTTCAAAGGCATGGTGTGAAGTTGGGTCAACTTTTACCATTTTACAGAATCTGAGAAATATATACCACACATCATGTTAATGTACTTTCAATGGCTTAACAGCCATGTGTGTTCAGTAGCTACTTATTGGGATGTGTACATATAGAACATTTCCATCCTAACAGAAAGTTACATTGTATAGCACTGCTACAGATAATTCCTATATATAGTTTTTTTTTTTTTTGTATAATTTCATGAGAAATCCTCATTTTCCAAAGCTGTGGAGAGAAATAGAGTTCAAGTACATATAGTAACTATAGAACCATGGGGGTATTCAAATGATTAAATGGAAGTTGAGCAGTGGGATAGGAAAGATGTGCTATTTAATCATGTGACTAGGCAAAATGTATTTCAATGTTTGTATGCTATTTAATTTTAACAATACAGGAAAAGCGAGATTATAAAAGGCATTGCAAAGTATTTCAATATTTATTGCATAGATTTTTTTATCATTGAAAAATGATATATCATAATACATGAATGGCTTTTAGCTGCTTTGAAATTGAAGTGTTATGGTATTTTGGCTTTGGGACTTACTGACTCTTTTTCTTGAAATTGTTCTTAAATATTGACCTAGCTAGAAGCAAAACCTGGGAGGACTGGGCTTGCCCAAGTGGAACATTACATGCCATATTGCATTAATGTCATGTAGAATTACAATATGGCAATTTCAATTCCAGATGTGAGAGCACATGAATGTCTTTTGCAGCTAATGGAGTGGTATATGTCTTACTTCACAGGAAGGCCCATTGAAATAATTGTCCACTATATCTTAAGCAGCTCTTCAAAACTCTCTATGCATTTGGAAAGGAATACCACCCAGAAGAATTAAAGTATCTAGGTTATGCACTGGTTTTCCTAGTTTCTCATAAAAATAGATTTTTGAAACTACAGAGGATATTACTGAACACAGGTATTTGCATACATGCACATACATACATATACACACAGAGCATGATTTAAAAGAGATCATTAGGATATAAGATATATGTAGGTGACTGCTACATGTTGAATTATCAGTAAACCTTAGTGCTTGATGCCCCACTCCATCTTTGTTATAAATAATGTGCAGAAAGGCTGGTATATAGCATGTTCCTTGTTGTTGGTAGCCTTGAAAATGAATAAAACACGGGGTACAAAGTGTCTGAATAGACTCTCCCTTCTGCATTTCCTGTCTTCATAAAAAGTCTCTCTCCAGAGGTTTTGTTCTAGGACATTGCCTGCTACTTCTTATAGGGGATAGGATCTTTGCTAACTGGTAGCCTGTTACCACTTAACACTCCTTCTGCAGTAATTTTTAGCCCAGGGATCATAATATTTCATTCTTCCTTCTAAATCTCTTATCTCAATATTAATTTTCTACATATATTTGGCAGTCATTGCATAATGATTATTGAAATGAATATATCATCTTGTTGATTCCATGAAAGAGACATATAAAGACATATTCAAGACTTCTGTTTTTGGTCATGATGGAATACTAGGATCCAGATTCATCTTCCTACCTGGAACATTCTCTGGCCAAAACTCCCATTCATGTAACATTTAGGAAAAAATGGTTTTTGGGACAATGATCATCTGGTATAAGTGAACAGGGATGCCTGAGAAATGAAAAAAACAAGCAAGGTGAGTCTTTGAATTGCTGAGAGAATTTCCAGGTTATACCAAGGGGAGAAGAAACCAAGGTGGAGCCTTGTGAATTTTTCTGACTTGAAGAGAGAGAACTGAAAGTCTGGGAGACTTTGGAGATGTGAATCTGAAGGAAAAAGTATGAGAGAAGAAACAGCTAAACAGAAGGAGAAACATGGATATCAATAGAGATATATTGGAGAGTTTAGCAGATATATGCCTACGAGGACACAATCCCAAGCCTAGGAAAAGAATCACCTGACAGGTGTAGATGCAATAGTACTCAGTTCTGACACAGGGCAGGAAATAGAGCTGATATCCACTAACCAGAAAGGAAAAAACTCCTTTGGGGTTATTGTTGGGTTATTGTGCAGAGAATTCAGAAGGGACTTGTATCAGTAATAAGGAATAATCAGTCATATTCTAAACACTTCCAGTACCACTTAGCAAATCATAACAACAACCCAGAACAAAGCTTAAGAGTATTTTAGAAAGATAAAACTAACAACCAATATGGAAAATTTCTATTATCTCACATCCCATAAAAAATTCTATGAATGCAAAGCAGGAAAGTATGTTCCATAAGGAGTATAAAAATGATCAATCAAAAGTAACCCAGAACTGGGGCTGGGGTTGTGGCTCAGTGGTGGAGCACTTGTCTTGCATGAGTTCAATTCTCAGCACCACATAAAAATAAACAAGTAAAATAAAGATACTGTGTCCATCTACAACTGAGAAATATTTTAAAAAGGAACCCAGATCCAATAGAGATGCTAGAACCAGTCGATAAGGAAATGAGTTGCATCAATATTACAGCTGTTCAAAAAGTTTGGTAGAGAAATGAATGCTATCAAGAAAACAGAAATTACACTCTAGAGATGAAAATTACAATACCAAATAGAAAAGGCATGGAATGGGATTAAAGGCAGATTAGTTCAGAAGATAAGATTAGTAAACATGAAGACAGAGTAATGGGAACTATTTAAAATAAAATACAAAGAACAATAAAGTAATTGAGAAGGTCATTTGAGAGTTATGCAACATCACAAGAAAAGGAAAATGATAGACCAATATCCCTTATAAATATAGATGCAAAATTACTCAAAAAACAAACAAACCAAATCTAGCAAAACATAGATAGGATAATACCACACCATACCATACCATTCCAGGTGGTTCAAGATTGTTTCAACAGAAAAAGTAAGTCTATTATTCTATTAATGGGATAAAAAACAACAAAAAAAATCCCCACATGATCATCTTGATAGATGCATAAAAAGCATTTGTCAGATACTAATAGCCTTTTATGAGAAAATTTCTTAGCACAATTTTGATAGAAGAAAACTTCATAAATCTTCTAATGTGTCATCTATAATAAATCCCCAGTTGACATCACAATTAATGGTGAAGGACTGAAGCTTCCTTCTAAGACCAGGCACATGATAAGGATATCCACTTTTGATACTTCTATTTAATATTATACTGATGATTCTAGCCAAGACAAATATATGAAGAAATAAATTATTCAGATTATAAAGAAGAAAAACTTGTATTTGCCAATGACATGATCTTTATATAGGTTTTTAAATCCAAAGGCATTCACTAAAGAATGAGTAGAGTTAATAAGTGAGATCAGTAAGTTTGTAGTATACAAAAGAACTACCTACAAAAATTTTGTTTTTCCATACACAGGCAGTGAACAATCCCAAAATGAAATTAAGAAAACCATGCCATTTTCAATATCATCAGAAATTATAACATAGTTAGGAATACATTTTTTAGGTAGGAGGACCGCAAGTTCAAAGCCAGCCAGCCTCAGCAAAAGCAAGGTGCTAAGCAACTCAGTGAGACCATGTCTCTAAATTTAATAGATACAAAAAAGGGCTGGGAATGTGACTCAGTGGTTGAGTGCCCCTTATTTCAATCCCCAGTACAGAAGAAGAAGAAAGAGGAGGAGGAGGATGAGGGGGAGGGAAGAAGAGAAGTACAACATAACTCAGAAAACAACTAAATACTGGAAATGTTGAAATTCCATATTTCTATTACATGTGGAAAATAATTAAAGATCATCTAAATAAATAAAAAGATAGCCTATGTTTATGGATTCAAAGGCAATGTTGTTAAGATGATAACAAAATAACAAAATAACTGCTCCAAAAAGTCACTGCAATCCCTATAATATTCCATCTCTCTTTAATGTAACAATTGAAAACTGATTCTAAAACTCATATAGATGTACAAAAGTCCTAAAATAGCCAAAAAAAAAAAAAACCTGAGAAAGAACAAAGTTAGAGAATTCTTACTTTATGATTTGAAAATAGTACTATGCTACAGTAATTAATACTGTGTGGTATTGCCATCAGGAGAGACATGTAGACCAATGAAATATAAATTAGAATTCAGAAATAAATGTAAAGATTGTGTTTAATATATTTTCTACAAGGGTATCAAGAAAATTTAACAGGGAAATAATAGATTTTTTCACCAAATAATCCTGGGATTACTGATATCCATAGGCAAAATAATAAATTTAGACATCTACTTTATATCATGTGCAAAAATTCCAAATGAGCCAAAGACCCAAATGAAGAGGGTGAAACTAAAAACAAAACAAAAAGCCTCATAAATATGTAGAAAACTTATCTGCAAGATGTAATAACTATATTGAATATATAGATCTTGATTTTGATCTTGGCTCACATCCAAGAGTTTGCCTTGAGTCTCAGATATATTTTGGAGTTGGACTTTTAGGCAATGCTGGAACTTTTAAGAGTATGGTGACTCTTGGAAATGGGATAAGTATATATTGCGTTGTGAGATGGGCATGAACTTTTGGGAGCTAGGGGCAGAATATTATGACTTTGATAGAAGCTGGCCCCAAAAGCTCATGTGTGAGATAGACAAGAATATTCATAGGTGAAATGAATAGATTATGAGAGATAAAACTTAATCAATGAATTAATGCACTGATATGGATTAACTACATAGTAACTGTAGGTGAGTAGGGTGTAGGTGGAGGAAGTAGGTCAGTAGGTGCATACCTTTAGGATTTATATATTTTTTTCCTGGTGAGTAGAGCTCTTTGCTTTCTGGTTGCCATGTTCTGAGCTGCTTGTCTCCACCACCTTCTTCTGCCATAACATTCTGCCTCACCTTGGGTCCAGAGTTATGGAGTTGGCCAAACATGGACTGATCCTCTGAAATTGTGAGCCAAAATAAACTTTTCTTCCTTTAAGTTGCTCTTGTCTGGTCTTTTTGGTCACAATGATGAAAAATCTGCCTAATAAAACCACCTTAGAAGGTACATAGGGCTGGGGTAGATGATGTTAATTGTGGTGATGGCAAAAGTCATCACTGAGATGATGAAAAATTTTTATACTTGATTTTGGTGATGATTGTCTCACTCTTTGAATAAAAGTATCACTTATTTTTTATGAGTTAGATGTATAAATTTAATCATATGAAAATTATAATAATAAATTAGTAAAATAAAAGAGTTATCATATGATGCATGAGCCTTTTGCATTCATAGGGTAAAAACACCAGATGATGGAAATCATATGTTGGCATGCTAACTTTTACATAAATATCCTTAGCTTTCTTATTCATAACAACAGAAAAAGTAGAAAAGCTCAAATGTTCATTTGTGGTACATTCATAACATGGAAAATTCTAGACCCATAAACAATGAAAAGTATTTATACATAATATAACATGGATAGGCGGTAAAAATGTTAAATGATGTATAAAAGCACCCTGATAGAAATGACCACACGTTGTAGGATTCCAGTTACATGAATTGTCTATAATAAGCAATTCATACCTATACGAAATAGATAATGTGTGTTAGGGTCTTGAGAAGGGTAGATGGGAAGGAACTATTCATGGGTTCAGGGTTTCTCTCTGGGATGATGAAAATGTTCTGGAATTAGTGATGATGGTTTCATAACGTGAATATACTAAAAACATTTAATTATACTTAAAAGTGTGAATTTTATGACTTGGGAACTATATCTCAATTTGAAAAATTCAGAGCATAAATCACTGAAATAAATTATAGAAAATCAATAGAGAAAGTAAAAGTCTAAACACCGATCCTTTGATAATCTCTCTAAAACTGATAAATATCTAGCCAGAATAATCAGGACAAGAGAAGATACAAATTACCAACATTGGCAATGATAGAGGTGAGATCACTGCAGATACAGATATTAAAAGGATAATAAGGGAGTATTATGAATGATTTTATGCAAATGTATTCAGGAACTTAGATGAAATTGACTAATTCCTTGAAAGACATATAGTATGTCATAAATTCACTGAAAAAATTATAGGTAATGTGAATATCCCTATATATACTAAAGCAATTGAATTTTAAGTAAAAAAATTAAAACTTGATTAAAACAAAATACTGTGCTAATATAATGTGCTGATGAGTTATACTGTCTCAGGTTTCTATTGTTATTATAACAAATTACCACAAATTCATTAAACAATGAACCTTTGTTATTTTAAATTTCTATAGCTCACATGTCTGTAGTAGGCTAAAATGAAAGTTTCTGCAGTACTGAATTTCTTTCTGGACCCTCTAGAGACTTTATTTTATTGGCCTTTCCAGCTTGTAGGTGCTGCCCATATTCCTTGGCCCTTGGATTCTTGCCCCCTTCAGTCTTCAAAGCACGCTTTGTTCATTTGAGTCTTTCCCATATAACATTGCTTTTGCACTGACTTTTCATTGGTTTCCTGTTTCCACTTCTAAGGACTATTGATTACATTAGACTCTCCTGGATTATCTCTAATACTCTTTCTATAGGGAGATTAATAAATTAAAGTCAGCTGAATAATAGCCTTAATTCAATCTGCAACATTAATTTCTCTTTATCATATAATATAACATATTCAGAGTTCTGAAGTTTAGCAAATAGATATCAGAGCTCCATTAATCCTCCAACTATATCTACTAAACATTTAAAGAAAAATTATCATTAATTTTTATGATAATTATCCTTTCAAAAAAAGTCAACGAGGAAAGAACACTTTCTAATTCACCAAGTGCTCAAATTTGAACCATAAAATTAACTAGAAAATTAAATTCAAGAACATGGATGCAAAAATTATTAAGATTTTAGCAAATAAAATCAAATAGTACATAAGAAGGATCATATATTTTGGTCAAGTACTATTTACATTAGAAATGCAAAATTGATTTAACATTAAAAAACAAATCAGAATAATTCATCATATTAAAAAGTAAAAAAAAATCATAGTATCATGTAAACATACACAGAAAATGCATTTGAAAAAATGTGTTATCAATGTCTGGATTAAAAACTCTGAACAACCTAGAAATAGAAGAAAACTTAACCTGATAAAGGACATTAAAACCTAAAGAATGTCATCCCTGGTGGCAAAAGACTGAATGTTTTAATCCTATGATCAGGAACAAGATAACATATCTTCTCTCATCACTTTTATTGAACACTGTACTCACATCAATATTACAAAAGAAGTAAAACAATACTCACAAATGACATCATTACCTCTGTAGAAAATGCAATAGTTTCTACAACAGAGGTATTAGTACTGATATGTGAGTTTATCAAAGTTGTAGGATACAAGATCAATATAGAAATTCAATTACATTCTTCTATGCTAGCAATGAACAATCATAAATTGAAATTGAAATCATTTATATATAGATTATCACCAAGTATATGAAATAATCAGATCAATCTGACAAAACATATTTAATACCTACACATTATATATTACAAAATATTAAATGGAGAAATTAAAGAAGACCTAAGTAAATGGAGACATGTATCTTTTTCATAAGTCAGTGGTCCAATATTATTGAGTTCAGTACTTCCAAAATTAATCTATAGACTCAGTACAATCTGAATGAAAATCTTAGCAGTCTTTTCCTGTACAATATTCAACAACCTGAATTGACAATTCATATGTGCATTCAAAGTTCCAAGAATAAGTAAGCCAACTTTGGGGAAACAATAATATCTTATTTCAAGACTTTTAATAAAGAGATATAATAATCAAGAATTTCTCCTTGACTTATGATTGGATTATTTTCCAATAAACTACTCCAAGTTAAATAGAACTCATATACATTGTTGGTGGTAATGTAAGTTAGTACAGTCAATAAGGAAAGCAGTATGAAGAATCCTCAAAAAACTAGGAATGGAGCCACCATATGACCCAGCTATCCCATTCATTCATATTTACCCAAAAGAACTAAAATCAGCATACTATAGCAATACATGCATATGAATATTTATAGCAGCATAATTAACAGGAGCCAAGTTATAGAACCATCCCAGGTGTCCATTAACTGACAAATGGGTAAAGAAAATGTAATATACATTTGTTATATACAAAAATATGTGTATATATCTATAAATATATATGGGTGTGTGTATATATATGTGTGTGTGTATATATATATGTATATATATGTATATATGTGTATATATATATATATATATATATATCATCACTTACAGGAAAATGGATGGAACTGGAGAGCATTAGGGTAAGCAAAATACGCCAGACTCAGAAAGTCAAGGTTGATGTGTTTTGTCTCATATGTGGAAGTTAGAGGTAAAAATGGAAAACAAAATATCTCATTAAAATAGAAGGTAGACTAGGCAAGAAAGGGTAGGGGGAAATGAAATTGATAAAATTATGTGTATGTACAAATATACCATAATGAAACCCATATTCTCTATAATTATTGTGCACCAGTAAATTTTTTAAATGAATCTATCTAATTCAAAAATGCATTTAATATACCCAATCTACTCAAAACCATGGCTTAGCAACACAGCACACTATAGAAAATCTTTTGGATTGTATGGCATACTGGGAGCTGTGGCTCACTGCTGCTGCCCATCTCCATGAGAGAATATTGTACTGCATATTGCTAGACTGGGAAAAGATCAAAATTCAAAACTGGAAGTATAGATTTTACTAAATGTGTATAAGTTTTGCACCATCATAAAGCTGAAAAATTGGAAGTCAAACAGAATGAGTCAGGACTATTTCAAATAGTATTGGCATAAAGTTAGACAAATAGAATGGAATAGATTTTCCAGACAGACCCCAAAAATTTCCAAACAGACTTAGAGATATAAGTTTTTTTCTGATTTTTACAGAGTTGAAAAGTGAAATTAGGTGAAGAAAGTATACTCTTTTAAAGAAGTAGTTCTAGAACAATATTTGGATCTTAATATTCAAAAGAAACAAAAGACCCTTTATCCATACCTTTTAGTATATATAGAAATAAACCGAAAATTGAAGATAGATGTAGTTAAAAACTGAAAACACTAAAACTTCTTCAAAACTACATTGTGTAAAACCTTTGTTACCTATGATTAGGCAATATTTTCTTAGGTACAACATTAAGAGTATAATAGATTAAACATTGGTGGATTGGGCTTAATAAATATTAAAAACTTTTGGCCTTTCAATAATATTGTGTAAAATTTAAAAGACAAGACACAGACTGGGAGAAAATATTTACAAAGGATACAGCTGATGAAAAATTCTATCCATGATAAGTAAATGATTATAAAATTGCAGTAATAAACAAAATTATATTTTAAAAATGAACCAAATATTTGAAAAAAATTCTAAGGTATATGAGTGGCAAATAATTACATGAAAGATGCTTTATATTATCATGCCATTATTATTAGTCATCAAGAAAATGGAAATTAAAGCCAAAATCAGATACTACTCCATACCTCCTGAAATATTAGAATTATAATGACATTACACTAAGTATCAGTGAAGATGTGGAGTAACAAATGCTTATCAACTGCTAGTGGGAATGTAAACTGCTATAATCCCTTTGAAAACAGTTATACTCCTTTAAAAGTTTAATATATATGAATAATGTGACCTAGACATTTCTCTGCTAGGCTTAAGATAATGACTTACAAAGACTTTTACACAAATGTTCATGGGAGCTTTATTTTTATTATGCCCAAATTAGAATCAACCCAAATGTTTATTAGGAGATTTTTAAGGACTGAATTCTTGTGTTCCCCCAAAATTTCTATGTCCAATTTCTACCCACAGTGTGATGGTGTTAAGAGATAGGGCCAGATGGCTGCATGTTGGACTTTATAAATATTCTTTTTTCTGTTTTTTTAAAATGAGATTTAATTTTCACATTTTGAATTACACATATGAAAACTGTTAAGACTTGATAAGATTTGACATTTGTATGTGCTGGCAGAATCATTATTGTGATCAAATAATGAATATAACCATCACTCCCAAAAGTCTCCTCTTGCCCTAGTCCCTATTTTTTTTTTTTTTTTTTTTTGCACTACTGGGGATTGAACCCAGGGCCTTGTGCTTGCGAGGCAAGCACTCTACCAACTGAGCTATATCACCAGCCCTTAAAGTTTTTTTTTTTTTTTTTTTTTTTTACAAATGGAACTGTATCATAGGTACTAACGGTATAGTAGGTACTCTTTTTAAAGGACTATAAAGGATTTATTTCATTTATATTATTTTTCAAACAACTTTATTTATTTTTTATGTGATACTGAGGATCAAACCCAGTGCCTCACACGTGCTAGACGAGTGCTCTACAACTGAGCCACAACCCTAGTCAGTAGGTACACTATGTTCTGTTAAGAATGTCATTGGTAATTTGGTGGGGATTAGAATGAATCTGTAGATTGCTTTTGATAATACAGCCATTTTAGCAATATAAATTTTTCTGTCCATGAAAAATATAGGAATGCTGGAGGCATTTTGATACCAATTTGAAATTATAGTACAGAGGTATAGTTACAAATACAGCATGGTACTGGCACAAAAACAGACACATAGAACAATCTGATCCTTGACAAAGATAACAAAAACATACATGGGAGAACAGACAGTCCTTTTAACTAATGGTGCTGAGAAAACAGGATACTCATATGCAGAATAATGATACTAGATTCCCTCTCATCCTACACAAAAATCAACCGAATGTGGATCAAAGACTTAGGGATTAGACTACAAACATTGTAACTCCTAGAAGAAAACAGGGTCAACACTCTGACTTATTGCCACAGGAATCAACTTCCTTAATAAGACCCCTAAAGCTCAAGAAATAAGATCAAGGATCAATAAGTGGGACGGCATCAAATTTAAAAAACTTCTGCACAGCAGAGGAAACAAGAGCATAAAAGAATGTACAGAATCAGAGAAAATCTTTACCAGCTACTTCTCCAACAGGGAATTAAGATCTAGAATACACAAAGAACTAAACAATTTAAGACCGAAAAAATAAATAACTCAAATCAATAAATGGGCAAAAGGAACTAAACCGACATTTCTCAAAAGAAGAAATATAATACTAAGCGTTTTGGTGCACATCTGTAATCCCAGCAACTTGGAAGGCTGAGGCCAGAGGATTGCAAATTTGAAGCCAACCTCAGCAAACTAGAGAGCACTGAACAACTTAGAGAGAACCTGTCGCAAAATAAAAAGGGTTGGGGATGTTGCTCAGTAGTTATGTACCCCTGGGTTCAATAAAAAAAAAATAAAGTAAAAAATGGACAACAAAGTACATGAAAAAATGTTCTGCAATTTTTGTTGCAAGATTTTTAACTGCTTCAATGGGAGTTTGTTCTGGGATATTTTGTATTCTTTGATGCTATTTTGAATGGAATTGTACTAAATTCTTTCCACAGATTCATTATTGGTATATAGAAAAGCTATTGATTTTCGTATCCTGCTAACTTTGCTGAAATTATTAGCTTTAGAAGTATTCTGGTGGAACTTTCATACTCTTACAAATGTAGGATCATATAATTTGCAGAGATAATTCAATCTTTTCTTTTCCTATTTGTAACCCCTTAATTTCCTTCTCTTGCCTGATTACTCTGACCAGGTTTTCAGGAATTATATTGAATAGAATATAGTGAGAGTGGTCATCTTTTTCTTTTTCCTGATTTCCACTCAGTATGATGTTGGTTTTGTCTTTGTTGTATCTAGCGTTTATAATTTTGAGGTAAGTTCCTTCTATTCCTACTTTCTTAGTTGAGGTCCTGTGGGGTGAACCCTCATGAATGAGATTAGCTCCCTCATAAGGGTCATGAGAGAGTTTGCTTACCCTCTCTACTGGCCTTCATGTTGTGATTTATTATAATTGCTAAACAGTATTTTATTGTATGGATGCACCAAAATGTGTTTATTTTTTCATCTCCATCTTAGTCCAGGCTTCTACAACAGAATGCCATAGACTAAGTGGTTTATGAAAAACAGAAATTTATTTTTCTCAGTTCTAGAGGCTCAAAGTCCAAGTTCAGAGTGCTAGAATGTGCAGGTTCTGGTAAGGCTCTTTTCTCAGTTGCTGACTGCTGACTTCTTAGAAAAATTTAAATGTTTACGTGATTTTTATTCAGTTCTATTACATGAGTCATTTTAACTAATTGAAATTTCTCTCAAAACTTTTATAAGGCAGACGTATAAAATAGGTGAATAAATAAATATAAACAAGAATTTAAAGTTAAAACTAGATTTGGTTAATCAATTTAAAATAAATATAAGCAATCAGTGTATTCCTTAGGGGTTCTGGTATTTTTCATTGAAAGGATTAGGTGTTTAAATTGATCAGTTGCTTTGATGCTGTATTAACTCTCCTATCTCCCAGAGTGGTTTACAGTCCAATACTATGGCTACCACCTGGGAACATGTTAGAAATGTAGAACCTCAGTCCCCAATCCCAATAAACTATTTCAGATTCTGCATATTTACATGACCCCCTGGTGATTCATTTGCACATTAAATTGGGAGACCTGTAGAACTAGATAGTATTTTGAAAATTCTTGCTCAGTTATAATAAGAATGGTCTACTTATACACTTCACAGCTTCTTCATCTTCTATAACAAATGATTGACCTGATTTCTGAAGGAGTTGCAACATAATGGGTCTTCGTAAAGTAGCTTCCAACAAATTACACATTTGTAGTTCAACCCATGCCTTGTTTGTTACATTTCACCAGCACTGAGATATTGCACTAAATTTATGGAATCCTTTTTTTACTTTTATTCCCATTTCTCTCATAACTTGTACTTATCTGTCATAACACTTTGATGATACCCAACTACATATTTATTTGTATACTTATTTCATTCATGTCTTCTCTACACATTAAAGTCCATGAAGCCAGGAACAATCTCTGTTTTGCTCCACAAGGTCTAGCATACAGACAGTGCTCAATAACTATTTGTTGACCAATATTTTTTTTTCATTTTTAATTACTTATTTACATATAAATTACAGAAAAGCATATAAATCATCATGACAACCTCAGTGAATTATGACAGCATTAGCAAATATGTACAACCATACTGAAGTAGAGATATAGGATATTACTTGTATCAAAGGAATACCTGGGTCCCCTCCTGATTACTATTACCTCTTTCTTTCCCCAAATATTTCCTGACTAGTGTTTTCTACCTTTGTACTTTATGTAAATGGAATTAAACAATATCTTCCTTAGTTCTCACTACTTTCCACTCAGTATTATATTTTGGAGATACTTCCACATTGTTATGTGAAGCAATAGTTCATTAATTTTCATTGCTGTGCACTATTTCATTTTAGGAATAAATAATGATATAGGTATTCATTGCAGTGCTGATGGGTATGTGGTTTGTTTACAGTTTGGGGGTATTAGGAGCACTGTTGCTATGGGAATTATTCAACATACCTTGGTGTACACATTTGCACATTATTTGTTGGAAATATACTTAGAAGTGGAAGTTCTAGCATTCTTTGAGTATTTTATATTCTGGAGGTGAGACCATTTTAGTTTTTTTCTAATTTATCTAAAAATTGATATAAATATGTATGTGTTTATTATATATATATCGCATATATTATTTTATATATATATATATATATACATTTGAATTTGGCTAACAAATACACAACCTCATAGTTAACATTTTTGTGATGAGAATAATTAACATCTACTATTTTAACATTTCTCAAGAATATAACATATCTGGGTCATATATTCAATTTTAGTAGGTGACACCCACTTTCGAATATGGTTGTAGCACATTTTTCCAACCAGCAGTTAATGTAAGTTTTCTTTGTTCCCCATCCTTGACAGCACTTAATATTGTCAGGTTCTAAAATTTCTAGCTATTGTGGTGGGTTTTGTAGTAATATTTAATTTTGATTTTAGTGTATTTTCACCTGATTACTAACTACATTGAGCACGTGTCAGTATTTGTTGCTAATTTTGATATCCTCTTTTTAATGAGCCTTCTTTTCAGGTGTATGTGTTTCAGATATTTCTTATCCTGTGGCTTGGTACTTTCTTTTTTTATTTTAATTTTTTTATTGTAAACAAATGGGACACATGTTGTTTCTGTTTGTACAAGAAGTAACAGCATACCATTTGCGTAGTCATAAATTTATATAGGGTAAAGATGTTTGATTCATTCTGTTATTTTTTCCTTCCCCACACCCCTCCCACTCCTCTTTTTCCTCTACAAAGTCCCTCCTTCCTCCATTCTTGCCCCCTCCCACCCCCCATTATGTATCATCATCCGCTTATCAGTGAGATTATTCTCGCCTTTTGGACTTTTGAGATTGGCTTATCTCACTTAGCATGATATTCTCCAATTTCATCCACTTGCCTGCAAATGCCATAATTTTATCATTCTTTATGGCTGAGTAATATTCCATTGTATATATATGCCACAGTTTCTTTATCCATTCATCAATTGAAGGGCATCTAGGTTGGTTCCACAGTCTGGCTATGGTAAATTGAGCAGCTATGAACATTGATGTGGCTGTATCTCTGTAGTATGCTGATTTTAAGTCCTTTGGGTATAGGCCAAGGAGTGGGATAGCTGGGTCAAATGGTGGTTCCATTCCAAGTTTTCTAAGGAATCTCCACACTGCTTTTCAGAGTGGCTGCACTAATTTGCAGCCCCACCAGCAATGTATGAGTGTACCTTTTCCCCCACATCCTCTCCAACACCTATTGTTGCTTGTGTTCTTGATAATCGCCATTCTAATTGGGGTGAGATGGAATCTTAGGGTACTTTTGATTTGCATTTCTCTTATCACTAGAGATGTTGAACATTTTTTTTCATATATCTGTTGATTGCTTGTAGATATTCTTCTGTGAAGTGTCTGTCCATTTCCTTAGCCCATTTGTTGATTGGGTTATTTGTATTCTTGGTGTAGAGTTTTTTGAGTTCTTTATATATTCTGGAAATTAGTGCTCTATCTGAAGTATGAGTGGCAAAGATATTCTCCCACTCTGTAGGCTCTCTCTTCACATTGCTGATAGTTTCCTTTGCTGAGAGAAAGCTATTTAGTTTGAATCTATCCCAGTTGTTGATTCTTGCTTTTATTTCTTGTGCTATGGGAGTCCTGTTAAGGAAGTCTGCTCCTAAGCCAACAAGTTGAAGATTTGGACCTACTTTTTCTTCTATAAGATGCAAGGTCTGTGGTCTGATTTTGAGGTCCTGACAATGAGCTTCAAGCCTCCAGCAGGCATCTCAGGATTGGTACTTTCTTTTAATACTGCTGCTTAAAAAAATCACATTGTTGTACTCTTACCAGACTCTCTTACTAAGGTCGCTGTAGTTGTATAATAACTATGGTGTATAGATTTCTGTATGACATACCTTTGTTAAATTCTCTAATGCAGGATACTTCCTGATATAATATTGTATTAGGAGGGAGTGATGGTATATGACTGAAAAACTGCCTCTTATATTGTGATGAATCTGTCTACTTGGACACAAATAATTGGTATATAAATTTGGTGCCTTTTGGCTATTAAGGGTTCATGGATGACTTCTGTTTGCATAAGAGAGTTTTCAATAATAGAGAATTGAGGTCATGTCTGTACTTAGCTTTATATATCACATTAAACGTAATGTGACTTTATGTATTAGGTAAATGAATTTCAATTTATTTCATTTCATCAGTGAATCACTATTCCATGTAAATTTCAGAGTTCAAGTGATACTATTGAATGCTTACAAAAGAAACAATTTGGAAAAGAGTACTGAGATATCCTAGCTAGAAGGTTTTGAGAAGACTTGGTCATTCTGCCTTTCTAGGGTTTTCTTCTTACTGGATACACGACCTTGTTAAAATGCTGTGTTGACTGCTGTGCACAGTGTAGTTCATGGACAAGCACTATCAACATCCCCAGAACACTCGTTAGAAATGCATAACTTCAAAAGGTATCAGATAACACTATTCCCCTTCCTTCTCATTTCTGACAGGTTTCCAGTGTGAATGCTAGATTCCAAGTAAAACTGCAACTGATGGTTTCAGATTTTCTCTCAGGCTCATGACCTTTGGAAAATGTACAATCCCAGGTACATTTTACTATCAAATATGGAAGAAGAAATTGTGCCTTTGTTCAATGGGAGAGGGAAAGTGAGTTTCCATTGACAACTCTTCATAGTTTTCTCAAAAATGTGATAAACCAAATGTATTTAAAAAATTCTTTGAATATCTTATGAATTACTTTATGCACAAATAAAACCCCTAAGTAGACATGTCTTTTTTTTAATACACTTTATCTTTTGTAGAATAATGAATGAAAATGGATTTGCAGTATTCATGAAAGTTTTGTCTTATGATTTCAATAGGTAGAATTGTCTTCCCAAGTTCACTTTTTGTAATTCCATTTTTGAATATGTGTTGGGAATACTTTAGGACTATATCTGTCATAAAAAAATAATAGTTGAAGTAGCCCTTGGGGGACGCTCCATAATATTGGTATTGCTATTTTAGTGCATTCATAATTGAATGGGAAAGCAGAAGAGCCATAAGTTTGTGCTTCTTATTATACAAAATCTACTGATATAATGGAATATGTTATGGCTACTATATTATGTGCCACCATAATGGTGTGGTGTTGTATGGCACTAATTGGAAAATTCTCTCTGCCTGTAGTTGTCTGTACCTCAGAAAATAAGCCAGAGAGATTGATGAGGCACAGACTTTCTATCTTTCATTGGAAGATATGTTTCCTCTGGGGGAGTAACACTTTTAGGCTATTTGTGCTTGATGGTATAGAAAAAGCGTTGGGTGATAATCCGAAGACAAGGTATAAAAGAAGTTTTCTTACTCTGCTGTCTTAGGCAGCTTACTTCTTCCTATCAGTCTAAAGGAATTTTTAGTAAATGCCCTTCAGGATCTCATTGTATTATAGAATTTACCAACAGCTTCAGGCAAAAATAGAGCGAATACAATAAGAAATTAAAGAAGAATCCTTATTCTTAATTCAAGTAAACTTTAAGATGAACTCTGAAAACATCAGCCAAAATAAACACTTTGTGCTAATAAAAAGATGAATATAACCATAGAATGATGAAACTTTAGTTGACAACTGCAAAATTTGGTGTGGGATGAGAATGAAGGTGCAACATGAGGTTTTCAGCAGTTCATATATAAGGAAATGTGATGAATGAGTATGTAATGTAAAAATGTAATGCTGACTAGTATTTCAAACTATCCTGTAGCAGCTGGTATTATTAAAATGTAATGATAATGATTCACTGCATTTAAATGTAGAATAATATTTTATAAGTGTCTTTCACATATTGCATCATTTATTTTTCATCAAAATACATGGAAAGTGAAATTTAGAACTATCTGATATCACTTAAAGGGTTAGAGTGGTAGACAAAGCCAAATAAATTGTGTGTATGTGTATGTTTGTGGCATATAGGTGAAAAATAGCAGTTTAAAAAGAAGCCAAAAGATTTCCTATAAGGAAGCTGTCAATACTTTTCAAGTTTTGTGATTGCTTCAAATAATAAATTACCACTAGTACTAGAAGAGTTATATATGAAGTATAATCCCATTGTAAGAAAAGGAAGAAATTGTATGTATTTAGTTATAAGTTCCTTCAACAGGGAAGGTAGGTGACAATGCTATGTTGTGGTAGAAATATGATTGTTTATATGAACCTAAGTTTATTATAAGTGTTACGAAAAATGGACTTGAAATTTTTTCATAAAGATTTTGTTTCAAAATTTGTAAAGGAAAAAAATGTCAAGAATGATTTTCACATAGATCAATAATAATAGGTCTTTGATGTTTGCTGGTGTATGAACTGTTGTTTTCCCAGTCTCTTCAAACAAGTAAAGATGTTACCTTTAAGTTTGTTCACTATAGAGTCAACAAATTCTGGAAATTACAAGAAAGTCATGAGTAACATTGTTCATTATAAGTAATAACTATAGCGACCCAAGATGGCTGACTGGAGGGTGACTGTATCCCTGCTGCACCAGAACCCAGGATTCAAGAAGGGGAGGCAGAGAAACTCAGACGAAAATAGAGCCACGGGGTGAGTCTCCCCCACCAGGTGAAGCTCAGCCCGGGCAGCAGGCCCGGACAGGGGTGGCTTCTCAGAGCAGGGCAGGGCAGCTAGAGTCTTCCCCAGGCAGCCCTGCTCCCTCCGGGGGCAGGTTCCTTGTACAGCCAGCTTCTGGGAGCAGGCCACCCAGTGAGAGCCTTTCTGCCCAGAGCCAGCTCCAAGTCCCGCAGCCAGTGGCGAGCTCAGGCCCGCAGACAGCCTCAGGGACCAGGGCAGGGCAGCCAGAGAATTCTCCAAGCAGCCCTGCTCCCTCCAGCAGCAGGCTCCTTCTGCGGCCAGAATCTCGCAGCAGACAGCCCAGTGAGAGCCTTTCCGCACAGAGCCAGCTCCAAGCCCTGGAACCAATAGCAGGCTAAGGGCAGCTTTCTTCGGAAGCACAGCATTATCAACTTCCTCCAAGATTTCAGGCTACTGAAGGCTGGGAGATGATATGCTGGAAATCTACAGGGACTCTAAAAACCAATAGAGGAAATCTGCAACATCACAGAGTCCCACTGATATCTGAGCAATAGGAGAAAACAAGGGAAGAAAATGTCCCAAACAAACCTAGATACTATATCAATAAAACCCAATGACAGCACAGCAGAAGAAATGTCAGAAAGGGAGTTCAGAATGTACATAATTAAAACAATCAGGGAAGCAAATGAGGAGATGAAAGAGCAAAAGCAGGCATTGAAGGAGGAGATGAAAGAGCAAATGCAGGCATTAAATGATCATACCAATCAACAGTTAAAAGAGCAAATATGGGAAGCAAGAGAACATTTCAATAAAGAGTTAGAGATACTGAAAAAAAAACGAACAGAAATCCTTGAAATGAAGGAAACAATAAACCAAGTTAAAAATTCCATAGAAAGCATAACCAATAGCATAGAACACCTAGAAGACAGAACCTCAGACATTGAAGACAAAATATTTAACCTTGAAAACAAAGTTGATCAAACAGAGAAGATGGTAAGAAATCATGAACAGAATCTACAAGAATTATGGGATATCATGAAAAGGCCAAATTTAAGAATTATTGGGATTGAGGAAGGCTTAGAGAACAAACCAAAGGAATGAACAATCTATTCAATGAAATAATATCAGAAAATTTCCCAAATCTGAAGAATGAAATTGAAAACCAAGTACAAGAGGCTTACAGGACTCCAAATATACAAAATTACAACAGACCCACAACAAGGCACATTATTATGAAAATACCTAACATACAAAATAAAGACAGAATTTTAAAGGCCACTAGAGAAAAGAATCAAATTACACTCAGGGAGAAACCAATAAGAATATCAGCAGATTTTTCAATCCAGACCCTAAAAGCTAGAAGGGCCTGGAGCAACATTTACCAAGACCTGAAAGCGAAAGGATGCCAACCAAGAATCTTATACCCAGCAAAACTTACCTTCAGATTTGATGACAAAATAAGATCCTTCCATGATAAACAAAAGCTAAAGGAATTTACAAAAAGAAAGTCGGCATTGCAGAACATTCTCTGCAAAATATTCCATGAGGAAGAGATGAAAAAGAACAATGCAAATCAGCAACAAGAGGAACTAGCCTAAAGGAATAGCCAAATAAAGGAGAAACCAAATCATATAAAACAAAAATGAGTCAAATAACTGGGAATACAAATCATATCACAATAATAACCCTGAATGTTAATGGCCTGAACTCATCAATCAAAAGACATAGACTGGCAGAATGGATTAAAAAGAAAAATCCAACAATATGCTGCCTGCAAGAGACTCATCTCATAGAATGAGATACTTACAGACTAAAGGTAAAAGGATGGGGAAAAACATACCATGCACATGGACCCAGCAAAAAAGCTGGAGTATCCATCCTCATTTCAGATAATGTGGACTTCAAGCCAAAACTAGTCAGAAGGGATAAAGAAGGACATTACATACTGTTTAAAATCAGCAAGACATAACAATCATAAATATCTATGCCCTGAACATTGGCTCATCCATGTACGTCAAACAAATCCTTCTAAATTGCAGAAATCAAACAGACCACAACACAATAATACTGGTGATTTTAACACACCTCTCTCACCACTTGATAGATCGTCCAAACAAAAATTGAATAAGAAACCATAGATCTCAATAACACAATCAACAATTTAGATTTAATGGACATATATAGAATATACCATCCAACAAAGAACGAATACACTTTCTTCTCAGCAGCACATGGATCCTTCTCTAAAATCAACAATGTCTTATGCCACAAAGCTACTATTAGCAAATACAAGAAGATAGAGATACTACCTTGTATTCTATCAGATCATAATGGATTGAAATTAGAAATAAATATCAGAATAAAAAACAGAAACTTCTCCAATACTTGGAGATTAAAAAATACACTATTATATGACGAATGCATAATAGAAGACATCAGGAGGGAAATAAAAAAATTCTTAGAAGTAAACGAGAACAAAGACACATCATATCAAAATCTCTGGGACACTATGAAAGCAGTACTTAGAGGAAGATTTATTTCATGGGGGGCATTCAACAAAAGAAGTAGAAATCAACAAATAAACAACTTAACATGACAGCTCAAAGCCCTAGAAAAATAAGAACAGACCAACACGAAAAGTAGTAGAAGACAGGAAATAGTTAAAATCAGAGCTGAAACCAATGAAATTGAAACAAAAGAAACAATCAAAAAAATTAACAAAATAAAGAGTTGGTTCTTTGAAAAAATAAACAAATTGATAAACCCTTAGCCACACTAACAAAGAGAAAGAGGGAGAAACTCAAATTATTAAATTCGGAATTAACAAGGAAATATCACAACAGACACAAGTGAAATACAAAACATAATTAGAAGCTATTTTGAAAATCTATATTCCAACAAAACAGAAAACATCAAAGACATCAACAGGTTTCTAGAGACATATGAATTATCTAAATTGAACGAGGAGGATATACACAACTTAAATAAATCAATTTCAAGCAATGAAATAGAAGAGGTCATCGAAAGCTTACCAACAAAGAAAAGTCCGAGACCAGATTGGTTCTCAGACGAGTTCTACAAAACCTTTAAAGAATAGCTCATTCCAATACTCCTCAAAGTATTCCATGAAATAGAAGAGGAGGGAACGCTCTCAAACTCATTCTATGAAGCCAATATCACCCTGATACCTAAACCAGACAGAGACACATCAAGGGAAGAAAATTTCAGACCAATATCCTTAATGAACATGGATGCAAAAATTCTCAACAAAATTTTAGCAAATTGCATCCAAAAATATATTAAAAAGATATGCACCTGATCAAGTGGGTTTTATCCCAGGGATGCAAGGTTGGTTCAACATCCGGAAATCAATAAATGTCATTCACCATATCAACAGACTTAAATTTAAGAATCACATGATTATTTTGATAGATGCAGAAAAAGCATTCAATAAAATACAGCATCCATTCATGCTCAAAACACTAGAAAAAATAGGGATAGTGGGAACATTCCTTAACATTGTAAAGGCCATCTACGCTAAGCCCATGGTCAACATCATTCTAAATGGTGAAAAACTGAAAGCATTCCCCCTAAAAACTGGAACAAGGCAGGGATGCCCTCTTTCACCACTTCTATTCAACATTGTCCTTGAAACTCTAGCCGGAGCAATTAGACAAACCAAAGAAATTAAAGGGATACGAATAGGAAAAGAAGAACTGAAACTATCCCTGTTGGCTGATGACATGATTATATATTTAGAGGAACCTGGAAATTCCACCAGAAAACTCTTAGAACTCATAAGTGAATTCAGTAAAGTAGGAGATTACAAGATCAATGCTCATAAATCCAATGCATTTTTATACATAAGTGATGAATCCTCAGAAAGAGAAGTTAGGAAAACTACCCCATTGACAATAGCATCGAATAAATAAAATACTTGGTAATCAATCTCACAAAAGAGGTGAAAGACCTCTACAATGAGAACTAGAGAACACTAAAGAAAGAAATTAAAGAAAACCTTAGAAGAAGGAAAGATCTCCTATGTTCTTGGATAGGCAGAATTAATATTGTCAAAATGGCCATACTACCTAAAGTGCTATACAGATTCAATGCAATTCCAATTAAAATCCCAATGATGTAACTTACAGAAATAGAGCAAGCAATTATGAAATTCATCTGGAGGAATAAGAAACCCAGAATAGCTAAAGCAATCCTCAGTAGAAAGAGCAAAGCAGGGGATATCACAATACCAGATCTTCAACTCTAGTACAAAACGGCATGGTATTGGTACCAAAATAGACAGGTAGATCGATGGTACAGAATAGAGGACATGGACACAAACCCAAATAAATACAATTTTCTCATACTAGACAAAGGGGCCAAAAATATGCAATGGAGGAAAGATAGCCTCTTCAACAAATGGTGCTGGGAAAACTGGAAAACCATATGCCACAGAATGAAGTTAATCCCCTATCTCTCACCCTGCACAAAACTCAACTCACAATGGATCAAGGACCTTGAAATCAGACCAGAGACCCTGCATCTTATAGAAGAAAAAGTAGGTCCAAATCTTCAACTTGTTGGCTTAGGATCAGACTTCCTTAACAGGACTCCCATAGCACAAGAAATAAAAGCAAGAATCAACAACTGGGATAGATTGAAACTAAAAAGCTTTCTCTCAGCAAAGGAAACTATCAGTAATGTGAAGAGAGAGCCTACAGAGTGGGAGAATATCTTTGCCACTCATACTTCAGATAGAGCGCTAATTTCCAGAATATATGAAGAACTCAAAAAACTCTACACCAAGAATACAAATAATCCAATCAACAAATGGGCTAAGGAAATGAACAGACACTTCACAGAAGAATATCTACAAGCAATCAACAGATATATGAAAAAATGTTCAACATCTGTAGTGATAAGAGAAATGCAAATCAAAACCACCCTAAGATTCCATCTTGCCCCAATTAGAATGGCGATTATCAAGAACACAAGCAACAATAGGTGTTGGTGAGAATGTGGGGAAAAAGGTACACTCATACATTGCTGGTGGGGTTGCAAATTAGTACAGCCACTCTGGAAAGCAGTATGGAGATTCCTCAGAAAGGTTGGAATGGACCACCATTTGACCCAGCTATCGCACTCCTTGGCCTATACCCAAAGCACTTAAAATCAGCATACTACAGCGATATAGCCACATCAATGTTCATTTTTCCATAGCCAGATAGTGGAACCAACCTAGATGTCCTTCAGTTGATGAATGGATAAAGAAACTGTGGCATATATACACAATGGAATATTACTGAGCCGTAAAGAATAGTAACATTATGGCATTTGCAGGCAAATGGATGAAACTGGAAAATATCATGCTTAGTGAGATAAGCCAATCTCAAAAAATGAAGGACGAATGATCTTGTTGATAAGTGGATGATGACATATAATGGGAGGTGGGAGGGGTTAGCGTTAGGGTTAGGGTTAGGTTTAGGGTTAGGGTTAAGGAGGGGTCAAGAATGGAGGAAGGAAGGACTGTATAGAGGGAAAAGAGGTGTGGGAAGGGTGGGGGGGAAGGAAACAAAATAACAGAATGAATCAAACAGCATTAGCCTATGTAAATTTATGATTACACAAATGGTATGCCTTTACGCCATGTACAAACAGAGAAACAACATGTATCCCATTTGTTTACAATAAAAAAATAAGTAATAACTAATGGAAATAGATGCAGTTTTAAAATAATATTGCATAAATTATTTTGGCAGAAAATAATCTAAGATGGGGAGTTTTTCACAGATACTGTTTAGGATAGGAGATAGTGCACTGGACTAATACTTAGGAGTGCTGATTTCTTACTGTAAGTCAATCATTTATTTACTGAACCTCAAAATCTTTATCTACAAATAAGTATACTATTATTAACACTGCCTAACTATAGGAAAACAATAATGAACAAGTATTGTATACATATACATTAAAATACAATGTTTAAAACTCTAATATGCTATAAGAATACACTCACAATATATAATAGTATGATTTATTCATAACCTTTAATTGTGTGCTAACTGTAGTAATGGGATTTTCATTTGTAGAATAAGGTATGGTGGATGATTTGTTTTTCTTATTTTTCTTAATTTCAATGCAATTCTAAGTAGCTGTCTAGGCTTTAGCCAGTGTCTTCCCTTAACTGAGTACATTTTCTTCTCTGAAAAATGAATGTATTGGACCAGAGCAGTAATTTTCAAGAAAATTCACTTTTGGAATAATTTATTCAAATGAGGTCTCATGAGGATATTTATTATTTAGCAGAAATGAATCCTTAAATGCTCTGATTAAAGCAGTGTGGAATGGTCTAGGTTACTGCCCTTGCATTCTATATCCATGGTTTCCTGTATACCCTCAGAAAACTATTTGAAACTATTGCAGAGATTTCTTGCATTCCATCTAGGTCTAAAATATTTTCTGTTTCGTACTATTATAATACACAACCTTGTTTTATTTAAGTCTATAGATATGTCAATTGAATAATCAGGCCATAAAATTCTCTGAAATTCTATTTAAACTTGATTTTGATGAACAAAATCATTTTGGAATATATATTTTGAATATGCAAAGACTTAGTCTTGAGGTTAGTTTTTTTCTTCTTGAGTATGATTCAGTATTTTAAGAGGTAGAAGGGAAGTAAGGTTTATTGTGTAGCAGTTAGTCATATGTCTGAAAGTATTTTCTGTGTGGGTACCTATGAAGTGAATGGGATATTTGTAGTTTTATTCTGGTTTAAAACCCATATCATCCATTTGTTGAAAACAAGAATCCTGGATCTACACCTTAACTGCTGTGTGATCATGGGGGAAATCACTAAATAGCTCTGAGCCTCAGTTTCTTCATCTAAGGTTGTTAAAAATATTAAATGAGATAACACATTCAAGTCTCTTCAGTTCACAGAAGATGAGAAATCAGTGTTCAACTCCTCTTTTCCTTCTCTTTAAGAGTAAGAGTGCATTTCACAATTTAGTTGGTTGTTGACTAAGTACTTTATAGTTAACATTTTCTCCATGTTTATTGGGGAAGGTGGTATCAATATTGAGTTTATGTGCAGTCTCCAAATTTCATTTTTATTTATGTTAAATATTTATCTCTATAAGAAAACATATTCCAAATACTCTCATACCAAACAACCTGATTTGTCATACAGGTCAATGGGAAGCTGCCCCACATTGAGATATTGGTAGTAAGAAAGAACTCAGAAACCTTTCTGAACTCCAGAATTTGGTAAAGCTAGTCCTTCACTAATTGGAAGTAGTCTGCATTATGTATTAGGTAATCTGCAGGTTTAAGGACATCCTTCCTACATATAAGACCCAGAGAGATTTATCTCCTATGATCATAAAAATGCAGAAGGAAAATGGAAAAAGTATTAGAACACTGAATTAAAATGTTTACTATTCTCAGTGTAGCAGTATGCCAATTTATATTACATTTACTCTGTTTCTAAGAGCACAACAGAATATTATATCTGGGGCAGAAAGCACTATGGAGATTGCAAGGAAATTTGAATTACATTTTCATATATTCATGGTGTCATATGACAAAATGAAAAATGTAAATAATATAGTTAGTTCTCAGAAAGATAACTATTAGAATCCATCTTATTTTATTAAGACATATCAATGTCAGTGGGAGCCAGCTTGTGTTTTTTCAACATGCTAAATCATCATATGACTTTGTGTTGAAATATCCATAGATGGTTTTAGCAATTCAGAATGTGACATGGCAATAATGCTTCTCTAATGCAACTCTTATTTCTTATTTAATTAATATTGTCTAGGGGTGTTAAGGTTTCATTATAATTGGATCCTTGAGGACTGAGACTGTGGCTGCTTAGTGGTTTGTAAATCTCATAGTACCTGGGGTGTTAATAGGTACTTGAGGATGACATTTTATATGTCAATAGTAGCACGTAAAAGTGTTTATTAATACAGATGGAGAAAGGGTCTTTGTAGGTATGATTGTGACATTTGAAGATGTATTTCATTCTATGACAATAGTGTAGGTCATATAAAAGGGAAACCAATCAAGATAAAGCAGGATTTGAATAAGAACCACCAGTTTGAATTCAGAATAATAGATTCTTTTATTATAAAATAGTTTAGACACATACGACATGGTAAAAGTTTTATAGCACCCATTTATACATCACCCAAATAAGCAAAATTCTCACGTTGCACATTTATTTCAAATAGACTTCTTGAGAAATAAAATATTTCAAATACATTTAAATATCTTTTCCTTAAATTCCTTTTTTATTCCTGGGAATAACCATTATCCTTAAGTTGCTATATGTAAATCCAACCCATGCTTTGGTAATTTTGCTATGTACATATACAACTATTATCAAGATATAATATTTTTTCTCATTTAAAATATAAATAAATTATATACCTCACTGTTTATATCATTTTAACTTACTTCTACTCTATTGTTTCTATGTAGCATACTTGTTTTTTATTCTTTTCCTTTTCCCCTGGCTTCATAGGATTTTAAAGTTGTCTTCGCCTCCTCTGGCTCTGTTTTTTGCTCTCCACACTAATTTGGAAGCTGAATCTTTGTATGGGTAAGGATCCAATACACAAGATAACACAGAAACATTACACTTGAAAAGGTGATACTTTTCAAGTGATATAAGAGATTTTAACCAAAGGGCCACATGCAAAAGTGTAAATAATCCTGGGGATCCTTCCACAGATTCCAACAGGCAAAGAGACGCTATTACTATCCCCAGGTTTGAATGGCAAGAGCAAGGCAGTCATTCCCAGGGCTCAGCAAATGCTGCAGCTGTGACAGGCCCCTTCAATAAGAGCTGTGGTCTTCAGTAGAGGAACACAGCTAGTGCCAAACCAAAATGCTGCAGCACAAGGCAGCCCACTTTATGCAGTCCTTAAAGATGAGCCTCTAGCCAGGTATGGTTGTGCAAGTCAGTAATCTCAGCAGCTTGGGCGGCTGATGCAGGAAGGTTATAAGTTTGAGGCTAGCCTTACCAATTTAGCAAGACACCAAGCAATTTAGAGAGACCCTATCTCAAAATTTTAAAATAAATAAATGAAAGGCTGGGGATTTGACTCAATGGTTAAGCACTCCTGAGCACAATCCCCAGTACCAAAACCAAAACAAAAATAAATCAGTCTCGAGACATGTAGAGCAGGCAGAGAAGGTTGCAGACTAGTTTGTATGTTTGTTTCTTTCTTTTTCTTTATGGTACTGGGAATCAAACCCAGGGGTGCTCTACCACTGAGCTACATCCCTAGCTCCTTTTATTTATTTTTTTTGAGTCAGGGTCTTGCTAAATTGTTGAGGGTGGCCTCAAACATGTGATCCTCCTATCTTAGCTTCCTGAGTAGCTGGGATAATAGGTGTGCATTGAGCAAAAGGAAAATAGTCACTAGAGGGAAAGTTATTTTTTCTGGTCCTTTAATGGCTACCCTTAACATTTCCAACATATGTACTTAAATTCTAATGTTAATCAGTATCTTAAGCTTAAGCTTTCAGAAAGATTAAATCCAAAATCTTCTATTCTGTTTTCCATTCTGTGTATGTTTTTTACTTTACCAAACTTGCCATTGATATTCTATGATGATGATGTATGACAAATATTTAGATTCAATAATACAGTCGAATCAATCTCTTTTCTTTTTCATGCTACTTCTTCCTTATGAGACCAATTTTCTTTATGAACATAGAATATTATTCTTTGGAGGCCCCTCATTCCTTTAAAGAGGGAGCATTCATCTGGTAATCTTCTACATTAACTGTTGGAGGATTTCCCAAGTTCTAGTCATGTGTTAGTTCTCAGCATAGATATCCCAATATCCAATGGTTGGTGGATCTTTGAATTCCATTTCATCAGAGTCATTCTTTTTTCACCTGAGGTGGTTTGAATGTGAGAGTAGGGCAGGCAGGACTGGGAAGATTCCTCATTTTGTCACTGGGCCTATGAGAACACTTCCTTTCCTAGTTCTGCTTCTGTTAATAGACTTTAACAGACGTTTCTCAGGAATCTCGCTTGTAGTTGCTTAGCCACACAGAGGCCTCAGGCTTCTTTCAAGGTCATATCCATCGTGCTCACCCTCTGGCTTTGAGGTCCAGGCTGTTTTGTCACTAAGATTTCCCATTTTTGCTTGTAGACTTGGATATGTACTTTTTAAAAGCCAAATGCATCTCATTCAGTATTTCTGTTCTAGAAACCAGAGGGGGTGTTCTGTGTGTCAGCTTAGTTGACTATGATGACTAGAAGTGTACTATTGAATATTTGCAGAACAATTATTCAATGAAGAGTATTTCTCATTTGTGTTTTTGGTTTTATTGTCATTTTTCATCCGTTTTCCCTTTCCTTGCTTGGGCTTTTTGATCTCTTTACCTTAGCTGGCTTATTTTCCTCTCTCTTGCCTTCTTTGAATTTGGTTCAGATGATTATTTTGCACGTTACAGAAAAATGGAAAGTTTCCATTCTGCTTATTATGGTTTCAAATCTATTTTAAGCTTTACATTTTCCAGTTGTCTCCAAAATCATATTTCACTCTTTGTTGTCTCCACTCATTGGATGTCTCCCCTACACTCTGCAAGTTCTTCAATTAGTCACATTTCACCATCTCTCCCTATGCTTATGCCTAGATCTTGTCACTTGCTGGTTTCATTTGCTCCTCAGCTTGCAACATTTGGGTAGTTGCCTGGAGACAACTTCTGGGCATTTTTTCCTCTAGTTATGCAGGATAGCAAAATTGAAGCACTAAATAAAAGTACTATAAGTTTAATTTTTGTGAATACAATTTTTATTCCAATACACACAGTTGATTTTACTCAATTTCCTGGAGAAAATGAAGATCTTATTTTGAGACAAAATTAAATGGGAAAATATAAATTGTAAATATATACTAATCTGTCTGTACCATCTTTGTACTTGGTATATGAACCTGGGAAATTTGCATGACATTGCCAATTTAATGATGGGAGAGAATCAGTACTTAGGTCTCATTGATTATGTGGAACAATCTTTTGAAGAGAATTTTAAAAACTGAAGTCTACACATTCAGATTTCTAAGAAAAATCCATTTCTTGGCTCAGTGGTAGAGCACTTGCCTGGCATTTATGAGACCCTGGATTTGATCCTCAGCACCACATATAAATAAATGAATAAAATAAATATTCATTGACAACTAAAAAATGTGAAAAAAAAACATTTCTTCTACAGCTCTACTCCTCTTTCTGCAAAGTATTTTCTTCCTTTGTTTTTTTTATTTTTGTTTTCCTAACAACATGTGTATTTTAATCATAGCACTATGTGTTAAGAGATTAAATAAACACTTCAAGACTTACAAAAATAGCACCTCTCTGCTCAAATCTCTTAGCCCTGCTCTTCACAGGAAACCCTGTTCCAAATCTTTGCTCCATTTCTTCTGAATTTTACTTCCACAATTCTAAATAACATATATACATATGCTTTCTGTATTTGATTTTTATCCAATTTTAGATAGTATTTGTGTTCCCCACTGAAGTGTAGATTTAACACTCCCACACTGCTTCCACATACTCTTAGTAACCTTTTCCTCCACATCCTAACATTCACGGAATTTGGGTTTATTAGTCAATGTCTTTATAAGAATTCTTCACAAATGAACTATACCCATATCTTCTATCTGCCATGTTGCCTTTTATTCTTTTGGGTTACAATTGATAATTGTCATGATTTTTCACTTGCTCTCTCTTCAATATAAAGTCATTAATTCTCTTCATCTCTTCTAAATACCTATGTAATATTTATTGAAGCACATGAAATATTCTAACAGATTATTTTTTCCTTGTGGCACTTCTATCCTGTTTTTTATTGCCCTGTGGTCTGCAGCATTGTGGAATCTTATTATTTCCCTTTATCCCCATCTTAGAAATCCCTTTTACCATTCTCCTAAATTGGATTTCTTGTAGTTATTTCCTTTTGGGTTGGTCAGGGTCTTCTGCGAAGAATATCCAATAACCTACTTAGAGGATGTGTGGAATTCTAATGGTCCAGGAAGAAAATAGTGATTTTTGAAACTAACAAAGCATCCCTTCTGTCACAGTCCATTGATTAAGGAAAATCATAAAATCAGGCCAGAGGTGAAATAACCACACATCAGTCTGAATGCTAATTGTGGTTCTCTGATGGCTGCTGATATATCAGACTACTTTGAGAAGCACTTAAATTTCAGATGTTAGTGAATGAAGGCCCAGTGCATTTTACAGCATTTTGTTAATATCTCTTCTGTTTTTTCTTCTTTCTCATTCCTTTTGTTTCCTTTCTTTCTTATGCTGTCATTTTCCTGGGAATTTTGGAAAAGTGGTGATAAATGTCCATGTTTAACATGTGCTTTTAGCCAGACCTCCTCTTCCCATATTTTTATCTTCTTCAACCAACTTCCTAATTTAACTGCAATTACTTGAAACACATATATTAAGATGAAACAGAGAACTACATCAACAAATAATACCTGATTCTCATTAGATTATCACTCTTAATACTTTCTTTTCTAGAATAATTTTATGGCTATATTATGATGAACAAATACTATTTAATAAAATGTGCCTGTTCAATAAATTTTTAACATCTCAAAATATTATAGTTTTAGGTGCCTTAGGAGCCGAGAGGGAAATGAGGTTTCTTCCTCTGATTTTGTTTTTTGTAGACAGCAAAATTAAGACCAGTATTGGTAAGATGAGCCCCAGTGAGGTGAACCTGGGCTCAAGGGAAAAATAAACCTTCAAGTTCCTTATGTATAATTTGATATGAGCTTTAGCTTAGGTAGATAGTGGAATATAAGTGAAAAGAGTAGGAAGTTTGACTTTAGATTTCTCAGATTAGAATTTTAGAGTTTGGCCTGTGTCACATATTAGCAATCTAACTTTAAACATTTCACCTATTCCAAATTTCTTGTACCTAAAATTGAGATAAGTAAGCATACATAAGACATGTGCTTTTTGGGTTGATTAAATGAAATGTTACATGTGAAAATAGCATCTTAAAGAATAACATTTTTGGAATACTTTATCCAGAAATACATTGATTTATTCCAAGGAAATACTTAGACATGAAAGTATTTTTGTAGTATGATGGTGATTGGTAAGTTTAAATGGGAAAACACCAAAATATTTATTTACAAGAAGTCAACTAGATAAATTATGATCCATTCATTACAATGAAGTACTGTGCTGATTTTAAAAAGAATGAGATTTGCTCACTCAAAAACATAAATTAGTAGTTAAAAGTAAGAACTATAGTCCAATTGGTATGGTGGTGTATGCCTATAATCCCAGCAGCTCAGGAGGCTGAGATAGGAGGATCAAGAGTTCAAAGCCAGCCTCAGAAACAGTGACACACTAAGTAACTTGGTGAGATATCCTGTGTCTAAATAAAATACAAAAAAGACTGGGGATGTGGCTCAGTGGTTGAGTGCCCCTGAGTTCAATCCCCTGTATCGCCCCCGCCCCCAAAAAAATATGGTCCAAGTACCTAATGCATTCTGCTAAGCCACCTACTAATTCATGACATTGGGCAAGGTACTTAACTTCTCTGTGCTAAAGTTTCCTCTTGTATAAAATATGAACAATAGGAGTGGCCAGTTCTTTGGTAAAACCCTTAAAACATTATTGTCATATAGTGCTATGTTAAGTGTTTTCTCTCATTTATTGAGTTTCAATTTTTAGACAAGAACATATATATATTGCAGTGTTTTCAGAAATGCTTCAGCCATTTGGTCTGATTGAATTTTTTAAAAAATTGTTGTATTTCATACCATGTTCAATAAGGCACTGGCATTTGACAAGGGACAGGCAAAAGGAAACATGTCCTGGGAACATTAAGTGGCTCCTTACTCCAAAAACCATTGAGTCCATAAACATTTTCTTAGAGCAGATGTTCAGTTATACATCTGACCTTTGGGAAGAGAAAAATATGAATTTATGCAGAAGGCACATTGCCAACCTAGAAATCATCCCTGAATAAATTCATAGGTAGGTTACTTGATTTTGTATTACCATAATGAAATATGAGAACATATAAAATATACTGCAGTGCTCCAACTCAGCTAGAAAAGAATAGACAAATGTCTATTTATTTGTACGTTCTTGGAAGGGTCATTTAATGGCCATTGCTTTTGTACTTGCTGGGCCTCTGACCTGTAAATGTACTAGATGCACAATGACACTGACTGCTTTATTTCATTTAAGGCCCAGGTTTATGGTTTTTCAAAAATACTACCTGATTTTATGCTGACAGCAACCAAGAGTGCTGTGAATTAATTAGTGTGGGTATTGTTTTCCTTTTTTATAGGTAAGGGAAGGATACTACTGTCAAAAAAATCCCTTGTAGTTAATGGATACAACCTAATAGTAAAACTAAGATTTCAATGCTGATTAGTTGAATCCAAGTCCAGTGGTCTTTTCACTATAGCACTTGCTTATTCATTTGTTCAATTAGCACAATAAGTTTTGTGAAGAGGGGTTCTCATTGGGACCCAGAGGATTAGAAGGCAATCCTTGCCTCTTATTATCTGTTAATTTGGGGATACAAAATGCAAAATGTCTAAAAAGGAGAATAACATATAAACAGTGGAAATGGTTATTTTTAGCTTGTGATCATCCCTAAAGACCCAGTGGAGTAAAGAGAGTGTAAGCTGTCCTAGAAGTATTTATGAGCTTTGGGGTAATTGTGAAACTTGAGAAAAGGTGTCAAATAGCAGGAGCAGTAGCAAAGATCTGGAGCATATAATTAACTTGTCCCCTGTTGAGAGGGACGGGGGGGGGGGGGGTGAGCAGAAGAAAGAATTGATTAGAGGACTTATGGATTAGGAAGATGAAGTTTATTAAGTGCAGCTTCGTAGGTCAGGCTGATGCATTTGGCTATGATTGAGAAACAGAAAGTCACCAGAAGATATTTGGTAGACAAATGTTAGAAGATCAGGTTGGCAGTAGTGTAAGACAGATTGGGGAAAAAAAGCTAAACTGAGGAAGGCGGAGGGAGATAGTTATAAAGGGGAAATTGATACTCTAATTGTAACTGCACTGAAGGGCAAGGAAGAACTCTGAATTTCAAGAATGTACATGTATTTTGATTAAATAGCAAACAAGCTCAGAGATAATTAGTATGATAGACAATTGACATTTGTATAATTGAGTCAAAAGGTCTCTATACTTAAATTGCAGATAAGACACTAAGGGAAGTCTCCTATTTAAAAACTTGACCCAGTTATATGTTATTCTCCTTTTTAGTCATTTTGCATTTTGTATTCCCAAATTAACAGAAAATAAGAAGCAAGGATTGCCTTCTAATTTTCTGGGTACCACTGAGAACAACTCTTCACAAAATTTATTATGCTAATTGAACAAATGAATCAGTGAATGCCGTAGTGGAAAGACCACTGGATAGGGTCTTGATACATTGCTGAGGCTAGCCTTTAACTTGCTATTTTTGTGCCTCAGCCTCCTGAATCATTGGGATTACAGGTGTGTGGCACCATGCCTGGAGACTTTATTTGTAAAATAGAAATACTTTATATTAAAAAGACTTTCACACTAATCAAAACTCACAATGTGTTTGGAAGAACACTAGTGGCAACTAAATTTCCTAAGTGAAGGATAGACATATCTGGAATAATAATAACATCTTCTGGAAAGGAGTCATTTTACTGACAGGAAGTGCTTACCTTTTTTTTACTATTTTAATTGTTTCCTTAAGCAGCATATTTTGCATACTTTAACCTTCATTTTCTTCTCTGTAAAATGGTAATAATAACATTTATCTCTCTCAAAATTTTGTTATCAAGATGAAATGAAATATATAATATAAAAGTATGCAATGTTGTTTCAGCTATATAAAATAAATTCATTTGATAGCATCTGATATTACTATTGTTATTTTTATTTTAAACTTATTATTTTTAATTAATTCAAACTCAAGGCTATGAAAAGTCAATGTAGAGACAATGAAAAATCAGCAATAAAATAGAAGAGCAATGTAGGAAAGACTTTAAGAATATATTTCTCCTGAAATGGATTTAATGTATAAAAAGAAAAAAATATAGAAAATGTCTACTTTTTTGCATGGTGATAAAAGACTTAAATAAGTGTACGATGAAAGGAAAACTTTAGGAACCAAAATAATATTCATTAGGAGAAGTAAAAATCTAAGTAGATTTTGCATAAATTGTATTTAGCCATACACCTGAAACAACTTAAAATCAGCAATAATTAATTCATAAAAATAGGTATTGCCATACATTAATTAAAACATTAACACATTAGAAATCATTAATTATTGGAATGTCTTAGAAATTAATGCCAGGTCACACACAGCATCTACTCAACATGGAAATGTCTCTGCATTTCATCAAAAATGTATCAGTGTTTACTATATTTTGACCTGTGTCATTTCACTAATATTGAAGTAGTTATAGCTCATTTCCTAACTTTCCCCATTATTCTGATTTCTTCAAGTGTTCAAGAAATATTTTGAATATCTACCATGTATCTTGTACTAAACCCAATTGTGGGCAAGATACACATGTTTTGTAGCCTCTTTGAACCTATAGTCCAGTGGGTTCAAAGAGTCATTGAAGAAATAATACTGAAAAACACATGTAAAAGAGTAGCTGAGACAAGTGTGACAACAGGTGGTTCTTACCACTGGGGAGAGGATACCCTGAAGAAGAGATGGTGGATCTGAGATACAAAGTATAATTAGGTAATAGGGATGACATTCCAGGCCAAAGAGCAGAATATGTAGGGCTTGGTAATGAGGGAAAACATGGTGACTGAAAGAATGCCAGTGTGCACAGAGAATGAGAGTTTGATGCATATATTAAGTAGTTTTGTTTTTCCTTAAACTGATGGTAAAGAGAAGTCATTGAAAAGTTTTTTTTTTCATTGAAAAGTTTTTAAGAAGTGAGTAATATAATTTGTTCTGCAGTTTTTAAAGAAAAGATCATCCTGGCTATAGAAAGAGGATGGATTGGGGGGAACCAGAGCAGATGCCAACAATGCTATTAGGAAGTTATAAAACAGTATAAGTGAGCTATTGTGGCAGATTTGACTAGAGCAGCTGTGGTGGAGATGGAGACAGTTGGGCAGATTCCATTTGGAAGTAATAGAAATAGTAACTGGTGATCACTGAATATGGCAATGAGAAAGGTAGATGCCACACTGGCAAGTTCTGGAATTCTGGTTTGTATAACAGGGTGAACAGAGGATCCCTTAACTGAGACAGGGAATGTAGAAACACATGAATTCTTTCGGGTAGGAAGTTTCTGAGCTCAATTTTAGATGTATTAATTATGAGGTGTCTTGAGACATTCAAGAAGAGAATTCAATTAAACAATTTGAAATTCAGAGTTGATAGTTAGGTCTCTGTAGGAGATGAAAAACTGGGTACCATCTTTATATAGGTGGTGATTCAAGCCATGGGTGTGGGTGACTTCATCTGGGAATGGGGAAAGAGGGAAACAGAACCAAGTCATGATGTACTCACATATTTAATAACCATGTAGAGAAGGATGCATCTGCAACAAAAATGGAGAAAAAATAGAAAAGAAAGGTAAAAAAGAGAATTTTTTTTTTTTTTTAGCCAAGGGAAGAGTATTTGACACATAATGGGGGGTGGGAGGGCTTAGTGTTAGGGTTAGAGTTAGGATTAGGGAGGGGGTGAAGAATGGAGGAAGGAAGGTCTGTATAGAGGGAAAAGAGGGGAGGGAGGGGTTGGGGGAAGGGAAAAAATAACAGAATGAATCAAACAACATTACCCTATGTAAATTTATGATTACACAAATGGTACACCTCTACTTCATGTACAAACAGAGAAACAACATGTATCCCACTTGTTTACAATAAAAAAAATGAAATGGAGTGGCCAATGTTATGAAAGGTTATTGCAGTACAGTAACATGACAACTATAAAGTGTCTATTGGCCTTTAGCAATATGGAGGTCATCAGCCACTTGAGTTGTGATGATGCTGAAAGCCTGCTTGAATGAATTGGGAACAAATGGGATTTGAGGAAATGCAGATAGATCATAACTACAGAAGTCTGCTTTCAGGGATTTGTTTAGGAAAAGAGAAGACAAAGGAAAACATCCAGAAATATGATATTTGATAAGATGTTTTTAATTTTTTAATGGTGGGTGCTTAAATATGATTTAATACTGTGGGAGTTTCCTGTATGAAAAGAGGAGATTGGATATCCAAAAGAGAGAAAGGATAATCGCTAGTGTAAGGTGGGGGATTCTGAAAAGGATTGGACCCTAGTGTAGGTGGAAAGTTGTACACAGACAGGAGAAGGAGTGAGTTCTCTAATGTTAAAAGTGACAGAAAATTTCCATTAGGTCTGAATATGAACTTGGTAGGAGAGAGGAAAAAAAGCACTCCCATCTGGTGGTTTGTATTTTCTAGCGACATAGGAAGTAAGGTCATCTAGAAGAGGGAGAGGGGTATTTGGCAGAGGAGTTGATATGTCAAGTAGGTTAGAGGATGTTTGAAATAGGCATTTGTGGGGAGTGAGAATGTTTAGTAAAGGGATACAGTTGGGAGCTGGGTAGTGTTGAGGGCCCTTCTGTAGTTGATGTTTATGAACTTACAGTAGAACCAGATCATATTTTTGTGTGTAATATTGTACCCTGTATTTCACTTTTTCACCAAGGGTCCTAACTTTAGCCTAAAATGTGTTTACTATGGTAATCAATCATGTCTGTAGTGCCAGCTGGGGTGATTCTCAGATGTTAAGGGTTAGTATATTCTGCTGTAATATAACAGGAAGGGAATTATTGCTCAGAGATCCAATGTCTATTTTAGTTCTACCTACTACAGGTTAGCAAATCAGTGCTGACCATACTCACATACTAACCCTTTCAGGAGCTAGGAGAAAGAGATGAAATTAACTTGCATATTTTTAGAGTACAGGTTTGGGGAAACTTTTCTGGGAAATAGTAAAAAGCAGAAATATATTGTGGAAAAAAAGAAGCTTGTTGAAATTTTAAATCAGAAAATTCTAAAAATGAAGGAATGATGAATTCAAATATGGTAGTTGGCATGTGTATTCTGGTTTTCACTCGTTCCTAGGGGTATGATCTCTGCACTTTCCTCCACTCAACTCTTTTATCAGTGCTTTTGAAGAGCTAGTCACCATTAAAATGCCTGCTTACAAGGGTTTTCCATGATAAATGTCATTAAATACCTTGCCTTGAAATATACTACAAAGGCATATATGGACAAATTTGATGCTAAGTGTGACTTTTGACAACTTACTTTCTATGTCATGAGTCTTAAGAGGTAGGAGGACATGTTTAAGAAGCCCCACATAAAGGGCATTCATTCCCATGAGCACCCAGATCATATATAGGTTATATTTACTAATTAAAAATCATCTTTATTTTAGCATTTGTGATAAAATGTCCATGATATGTTTTTCCTGTGCATCTATGTATTGGCAAGGGCATAATAATTGTTCTAATTCTCTCACAGTTGTGCAAGTTGCTCATAACAGTTAATAAACTATAAAACTATAGAATAGAAAGTAACTAAGAGTATTTACTATTTGATAATTCAAAATTTCATTTATCTCAAAGATATTTTATACCCTTGGTTTTTAAAATAACTGTGAATTGGGCTTTTTCTCAGTCAGTCTCTAATGATAATGGAAAGAATTTCTTCTTAAACCTACTTATTATGTCCTGAGTGCTTACCATGCAATGGCCACTGTGTGCTAGGTGCTGGGAATTAAGTGGTGAATACAATTAACATGGTTCTTGCCCTTATGAAGCTTATACTCAGTCCATGTATGCACCTCCCGCACTGACTCTGCCAGGCCATTTGCCCTTCCGAGTGTTCTGATTTCTAATAGCAACAGTATTGCAAACCTTTTAATTTTGCCTTTGGTCTCCTATGTTTACTTGACTGTTAAGTTCATTAGCATTATTGTTAGTGTATGTAGTGTCACTGATATGTTTATAATTCTCATTCCTTATGATGGCAAATGTGGAACAGCTTAATGTTACTCTTTAAAGTAATGACTTTAAGCTGTTATAGTCAAATGAATGGGAAAGGTATGGTTGCCATTTGCATCTTGGTTTACATTTTTGAAAGGGGGTTTGGTTTATTTGCTCAAACTTAGTAGCATTGGTGGAGTGTCGAGTTTGATCTGTATTGGTGTATACAGATTTCCTGATTTTTATTTACTTTATTTTCCATAATACCTGGTTTTAGAACATCAACACAGTAGTTGCTAGGTAACCACATCACTCCTCTGGCCCTAAGATTTTATTGTAAGGGATATAAAAGTGTTTTCTATAGCAAGCATTTCATTGAGATATTCTTTTATTGTGCCAACAAAATTCATTATTTTTCTTCTATAGCTTGTCTATACAACTGGAGAGTTGAAGTGACCATAGCTTTCAAAGTAAAAGCAGAAATGTTGACATAAATTAGTCACTTGGATGAACTAATTTATCAAATTCACCAATTAATTGCTGGAGTTTCTACTTCACCGCCTGGCCATACTCAGGTCACAATTCAAACTTACCAGTAGCATATTGATATGACAGTCTGAAGCAATTTGGCAAATTTCTTCTTTTGGGATAACTGTCAAATGAAGGCACACACACACAGTTTTAGTAAGTGTATATAGATGTATATCCAAGGGTGCCCTGACTTTGATTTTCTAGGAGAATTCTCTCCATAATTTTTCCTGTAAATGCTAGGGAAAAGCATAATGGTGGAGAAATTTGGGGGATATCTGTCTTTTCACTTTGTGTCATTCTGGCTCCAATTTTCAGACCCCACTCTTTTAAGCACTGGGGAAAATAATCACAGCTGTGTCTTCCAGGAATTCACAATCCATTGAGAAAATTGCATGCATGTTAAATGAATAATTGCAGGGGTGGGATTACTACTATAGTACCATTTTGTGTTACTCTGAGCATATAGGTAATAGCAGGCAAATCTACTTGGTCGGGGAAAGAAGGTTTTAAGAAATAGAGCATAGGGTAAATAAATAGGGCACATGGAAGGCTAATCAAATGTGGATAAACCCATATCATTCAATAAATACATAGGTATACTAGACAAAGTTCAAAATCAATATTTACATAAACATATGTTTCTGTATATATACACATACACGCACAGAGATAGATTGATGGAGCACTGAGCTTAAAACCTCATGCAGTGAGTATAACCTGCAATATAGGAATTTGTTTACCAGAAGCTATGTGGGTGTGTGTGGGGTGGGTGGCCAGAGGGCGATGAACTGATACTTATATGGAACCAATCTGTCCCTTAATATGGAGCTAGTATGTTTACAAAAAGACATGCCCTGAACTACAAATTACTCTAATTACCATTTACAGTGGACTGGCTAAATTGTAGTTCAGTGTCACAACACAATGAGAAGTACAGCAATCCAACTGCATATAACCATACAGAGGAATCTCAGAATGTTGAGAGAAAGTGTCAGACACAAAAATTGAATGTACTGGATGAGTCTGTTCACAGGAAGTTCGCAAATAGACAAAATTAAGCTATGCCATTAGAAGTCAAGATAGTGGTTATGGTTGGTAGTGGGAAGGTAGTTAATTGCAAAACAATATGAAGGAGAACTTCTGGGATGTGTGTAATAGTCTATTCTGTTTGAATTATTACTTTGGGGTGCTGATCATACAAAATAAAGTTCATAAAAATTATTTAAGCTGTTTCTACATGTATATTATAATTAAATTAAAAGTTTTTAAAAGGGAACTGGAAAAATTTTACCAATTGGCCTTGAAAACAGCAAAACTACTCAACTTTTATCTGCTGCTTTCTCATATTATATGGAATCAAATTGAAAAATTAACCATAAGATGTCACAGGTGTGTCACATATAGTCATGGAACATAATCTTATACTGCATATATGGGCTAATAGTCTACAAGCCATTAAAACAAAATAAAAATGGAATGACCATTAAAATCAGGATGGATCCCCAAAATGGAAATACAAAACCCGTTTGTGATGGCAAAAATTTTGCAACCCAGAACACAAAAAACTTCATAAGAAAAACAAAATCAAATCAGCCAGGTGCGGTGGTGCATGCCTATAATCCCAGTGACTTGGGAGGCTAAAGCAGGAGAATTGCAAGTTCAAAGCCAGCCTCAGCAACTCAGCAAGGCTCTAAGCAACTCAATGAGACCCTGTCTCTAAATAAAATACAAAATGGGGTTTGGAATATGGCTCAGTGGTCAAGCGCCCCTGAGTTCAATATCTGGTATGCCCCCTACCAAAAAAAAAAAAAAAAAAAAAGAAAAAAAAAACACACAAAAAAAACCAAATCAGTAACTCTAAACTATGGACTATTTCCACAAAAGAATAGTAAATTACATGATGAAACCAACCAGAGTGAAGAAAATCCAGTTGATATTACAAAATACAGATTTAGTAATTCCAGAAAAGCAAATGACAACAATCTGGAAAAGAAGCACGTTTAGTATGATGAAAAAATGTAAAAGAATTTCAAAACGTATAATGAATATACTAGAGAATACTTAAAAGTGAACTCACAGAAAATCAATATATGAAATGAATAAAACAACATGGATACATATAAATTGATCAACCTCATAAGTGAGTTTAATTAATGGACAAATACAGAACATTTCACCCAACAAATTAAGAATATATCTTTTTTGAGAAGACATGGAATATTTATACAAAATGACCTTGGACTAGGTTGCAAAACAAATCTAAACATTTACTAAAGGATTTATATTATTAGAATCACATTTTGTGATTACAACAAAATTAAAACAAGATAAATGGTAATAAAGGAATCATAATCACTTTATTATATGTTTGATAATCAAAACCACACTTTAACATAACGAGTTCATCCATGAAAAAACAAATAGAAATTATAATTTATTGATGATCAAATAAAGAGAAAGCATCTCATTTTAGAAAAGGACACAGCTAAATTGATACATAGATGGAAAATTTTAGTTATATATAAAATTTAGTTTTATATACATATATTCATATAAAATGCTGTTAAGTAATATGCCATATCCAACTCATGAATATAGAAGAAGGAAGAAGAGAAAGAGAAAGAATAAAAAGTAAAAATGACACAAAGAACAATACAAATTATTGAAATTAGTAAATTTTTTTTCTCATTAGACGGTCAATCATGAAATCCCAAAGTTGTTTTATTCAAAAACAAACACCAGACAAGATTCCCTATATGAAGGAAACAATCAACAATGTGAAGAAAGAGCCTACAGAGTGGGAGAATATCTTTGCCAATCATACTTCACATAGAGTACTAATCTCCAGAATCTATAAAGAACTCAAAAAACTCTACACCAAGAATACAAATAATCCAATCAACAAATGGGCTAAGGAAATGAACAGACACTTCACAGAAGAAGATCTACAAGCAATCAACAGATATATGAAAAAATGTTCAACATCTCTAGTAATAAGAGAAATGCAAATCAAAACTACCCTAAGATTTCATCTCACCCCAATTAGAATGGCGATTATCAAGAATACAAGCAACAATAGGTGTTGGTGAGGATGTGGGGAAAAAGGTACACTCATACATTGCTGGTGGGGCTGCAAATTAGTGCAGCCACTCTGGAAAGCAGTGTGGAGATTCCTTAGAAAACTTGGAATGGAACCACCATTTGACCCAGCTATCCCACTCCTTGGCCTCTACCCAAAGGACTTAAAATCAGCATACTACAGTGATGCAGCCACATCAATGTTCATAGCTGCTCAATTCACAATAGCCAGATTGTGGAACCAACCTAGATGCCCCTCAATTGATGAATGGATAAAGAAACTGTGGTATAGATATACAATGGAATATTACTCAGCCATAAAGAAAAATAAAAGTATGGCATTTGCAGGCAAATGGATGAAATTGGAGAATATCATGCTAAGTGAGATAAGCCAATCTCAAAAAACCAAAGGACGAATGATCTCTCTGATAAGTGGATGATGACACATAATGAGGGGTGGCAGGGAGGCAAGAATGGAAGAAGGAGGGACTGTATAGAGGGAAAAGAGGGGTGGGAGGGGTTGGGGGAAGGAGAAAACAACAGAATGAATCACACACCATTACTGTATATAAATGTATGATTACACAAATGGTATGCCTCCACTTCATGTACAACCAGAGAAACAAGATGTATCCCATTTGTTTACAATAAAAATGAATTAAAAAAAGAAAAAAACAAGTATAATTGGCAAAAATAAAGTATCAGTTTAAAAGTTGTTTATAACAATAAATAGTATAGAGATTTAAAAAATGATGAGAAGATTCAAAACAAGCAGTCGATTAATTTGAAAACTTACATATAGTGGAATTTTGAAACAGTATATACATATAACGAGTTTATTGTATGTAGTATTTTCAGATCTCAATTTTAAGCAATGAAATTTCAATTTAATATATTAACAACTTTCTCACTTTGGATGATTAATCATTATTCTACTTTTATAAAACTGTCACAGTATTTCAAAGTAATCATGCTACATTTAAAATGGTTTTATAAAATTTCAGACTAAATTCCATTTGAAGAAATCATATCACATGTCTTTGAGTTTCCAGATATTACTTAGAGATTTTTTGCAAACACAGCTAAGAATTCTGTTCTACCCAACAGCTCTCGGTACCACTTCTTTAACAAGAGCTTAAAAGAGCAAAGACCCATATTTCAAGGCTGTTAAAGAATAATTGATTTCTTGGGGCATGATCCTAAAGCACCTGATAATATTCCAGGATGGCATAGATTTAGACTTTTCCTTTGTCTTGCTAAAACTTACTGTATAATGCAAGTCATTTTATTGACCTACCTGATCCAATTAATCTATGAATTACATTTTTAACCTTATCACCTCATGTAAATGTGAGAAAGTATTTCAGGTTGACATATTTCTTACTCATCTTAACCTCTTGATATAAAAAGGCAGAATTTCTTGGTGCTAAGTATTTCTGTAAAATATATGAACCAGAAAGAACTGGCATGGGTGATACTTGATCTAAATCAACCCTGAAAGAAAGAAGTGTTGAGAGTAAGAATGATATATTGCATTTTGTGCCATATAGTTTATCAGGCAGGTACAAACATGATGCAGTTATTCCCTTACTAGTGTGCATGCAATCCTACACACACTCATCTGCACACTCATGAACACATAGGAGCTGGGCAATGCATACACTATAACTCTCTTCCCATTTTACAGATGAAAAAACAGACTGAAATTTTGATAGTTTTCTGTCAAGGTCATATAGTTAGCAAATGTTTGTGGCAGGACTAGTTGCTCCTTCACTCTTGTACTGCAGACTAATATCATTTGAGTACAGTCACTCACTGAGAGTAAGGAGCTCATATTTTCCCTGCTTATGTTTCTGAATATATTAAACACTATTTCAGTAATCTCCTATGTGCCAGGCATGTAATTGAGTCCTCAGTATATAATTGGCTTCCATTTTGTTTTATTTCCCTCTCTTGATAGCTTCATTTCCTTCCATGCTTCTCTGGTATTCTGTCTCTAACTACTTGTGATTTTCAGCAAGGGAATAATTAAGGAGTTCCACAGCAGCAAACCAGGAGTAGAGACCATGAGTTTCCATAACTGTAGACAGATCCTGTAAAGTTGTTTTCTTTTTTGTGGCTATTTGCTGAGCAGAATGTTTCTCTGAATTGGCCCACAAATCAATTTCTTATGGAAAGATAAGGGAGAATACAATAAATAGGGGGAAAGCACCATTGACAAATTTCAATCTATATTGAGAAATTTTCTCAAATGTCCTTGACACATTTTTAGTAGATATTGGGAATTTAGAAGAACTATTAATTGGACCGGAATGTGGCATATGGTCTGATTGTTTGGCACAGTGAAGGCATATGGCTAAGATCTACAAATGTCATTTGGCTACTCAGTGTAAGGTGACTCTTCATTATGGACCCTGGCCAGTTCATTATTATTATGGAGGCCCAAACTTTGTATATGACTGTATTTCCTTGGATGGACTTCAGTGTGCTTGACTTTTCCTGGACTACTCTGCCAATAACCCTATTAAGAAAAAGTCATAAAAGTTTCCCTGATGTTACACAACCTAGTGAGATAAAAGTTGCTAGAGTTTCACTTGTTTTCAAAATAACCAGTTGTCTAATAAATCGAAATGCTTTTTAATGCAAAAAAAGTTTCTGCATTTGTAGCCACACAGCCAAAGCATCACTCATTCCCAAAATGGCAAACAAACTCGTATTGGAGTCCCTGTACTGTAATGCTATGTGACAGTTTTCCCCTATTAAAATGCCTGGATTCATTGCAGCTTAGCAAAGGTGTCATCACAAAAGCATTTGTCCGAGTTCTGGAGAAAAGACAATTAGAGCTCATGGGGGAGAGGCAGTACCTGAATACTAAGTGTTATTTTCATGTTCTGATTCTCTTAAAATAAATATAGATGTGTTTTAGAAAACAAAAGCTTTCAATATTTGTTCCTTCAGAGATGGTCTACTGTTGAGCATTGTCTATATCCTCATGAGAATGTTGCAACACGTGGGGTAGATACATGCATCTGGGTGATGCTCCAGATCCATGGCCCTCTGTTGGCAACTTGTTGAGTTATTTGCTGAGTCCATTGCAAGCAGGTAATCTTTTCTTCCTGCCTGCTACATGTTAGTATTCAGAGCAAAAACTTGTGTGGAAGTGCTGAGGATATTTAGGTCATTTAACTGAAGTAGTAAAATACAAATTAACAGGAAAATTGCTGACATCATTAGTTTAAAGCCTTAACATCTGCAGGTTACACATGCCAGATGCATAATATCTGTTAATTATAGTTGTAATAGGAGACTATTGGGAGCATGAATCAGGATTTATGTGAATTTTTTGCAAGATTCAGAAATAGAGAATTATATTATTTAACTTATAAAAATGAAGAAAATTCTATATTTGGGTAGAGATATAGGTGACTCAAACATTAGTTTGAATGAATCCAATCTGTATTTCTTTTCTTCCCAATATTTAAGTAAGCATAATATTAAAAATAAACATAAATTCCAGTTTTTCTTTTGTCTAAATCCCCTGGAAATCATTTGGTTAAATTTACTTAGTACATATATATTTTGTGTGACTTTATATCAGTACCATGATGTATAAATTCTTATGCCTCCCTATTATTTTAAACTAAGCTCAACAGTTTACATACATTTTATTTAATTTATATTTCAATTGTCTTTTCATCTTGTTTTGAACTCTCTCTCTCTCTCTCTCTCTCTGAGGGCATTGATAAAACTGAAACTGTATTATAATATATGTGACTATTGGAAATAGTCATATGACCTGAGTGAGGGACTCAGTGATTTCATGACTTTAAGAGATGTAGAAAAAATTAACAGAGATTTTATAGGTGAAAACTGGGAGCAGAGGGAATAGGAAAATCATTACTTTCACAAGTAATTCATGACTTTCTCTGGATTTGATAGACTTGACTCTTTTGTTCCTGTGTTTTGACCTTTATAAAAGGAAATATTAGATAAAATTTAGAAATTTCCTTTATACTTTTTTTCATGCATTTAGTGATATATAACCAGATTCTTCAAATGCCCTTTAAACAGGCCTGCTACAGATTTTTTTTTTTTTTTTTTTTTTTTTTTTTTTTTTTTTTTATGGTACCAGGGATTGAGCTCAGGGACGCTCAACCACTGAGCCCTATTTTGTATTTTATTTACAGACAAAGTCTCACTGAGCTGATTAGTACCTCATCATTGCTGCGGCTGACTTTGAACTCTTGATCCTGTGCCTTAGCCTCCTCAGCTGCTGGGATTACAGGTGTGCGCCACTGCGTCCTTTGTCAGTATTTTTCTACTTAGTAGATTTGCATTATTTTTCATTTTTATATTACTCCTACAAAGGGTAAAAATTTTATACTTTATATTATTCCTTCCAGGTTCACACATACTTAAAACAATTGATTGAATTCATCTAAGACTTGTACCCTGGAGTAAATATTCCTGAATGCTTTAAAGATACATGGAGAGAATGCATTAGAAAGAGAAAATACTAGGACTGTAAATAATGCTTAAATATTATGAAAACAGAAACATAAATGGATAATGATTAGGAAATTGAGGAACCAAAAATATGTTACCATTGAAATCTAAGTAATATCTGAAAACCTGCAAGGTTATGGTATGTAAAAGAGTAATAATCTAGAGGTGAATTAATTTCAGTCCAAAAACACAGCGTGTAAGACTCCTTTTTCTAAAACAAACTAATTAGTATTTTAAAGTTCTAATCTCTAGGGTAGCAAAGGATTTCCTATGTATCAATTCAGGGTTTCTTCTTTTCCTCAGAACTCTGTCTGAATTCTGAATGACATAACATTTATGGAGTAAAATGTGTATGCATGTCAGCTGGGATGTGTTAGTTCATTTTTTTATGATTATAACAGAACCTGAGATATGGTAATTTATAAAGAACAGAGATTTATTTCTTATAGCCTGGATGCTGGGAAATCCAAAAGAGAGAGGCTGGCATCTGACAAGGGCCTTCTTGCTGAGTCATACCATGACAGAAGGCAGAATGCCAAGAATTCTCTCACGGGGGAGAGAATAAGAGAGGGTGGAACTTGCTTTCATGAAAACAAACCCACTTTCATGGTAACAGCATTAACCAATTCATGGGGGCAGAGCCTTCATGACCTAATCCCCTTCTAAAGGTCTTATCTCTCAATACTATTATGTTGAGGATTTGGCTTCCAATACATAAACTTTGCAGGATGTGTTCAAACCTGAGCATATGTGTTACCTGTCATTCCTAATCTAGTTGTACATTGGTTCCCTCTTTCTTATGCATTCTTCTTATGTTGGGGCATATAGAAATCACTATGATGTCTATACATCACATTGGGAAAAGAAAAATCCATGAGACTGCCCAAGTCTCAATTTTCCAAATGAGTCACACTGTCAGTTTTATAGAATTTTCTACTTCCTTGATCATTCCCTGAGAGCAAGATAGGAGTCAATTCTGTCTTCATGTCCCATGAGACCACCTAGGGTGCTTTGCCTACTACTGGAACTTGGAAATCTCACTGGGACCCAATAATATCTGCTCTTTCCTGACTTTCCTTCTGTTTTCTATTTTTCCCTAGCCTGAGGAATCCCATTCTAACCTAGGGGGTAATGATGTTCTTTTATTTTTTAATTCATGAGCTTTTCTTTCAAAATTCATTGTTGACTTGGTGTGAAGTTTTGGAATTCAAAAGCTGGGAATATTTCTTATGCTTTTAAGCCATCACAACCACCTTCCTTGAATAAATGACCTTTAAATTGTCTAAGAGTTCAAAATGGTTAAACAAAGGGACAGGTGGGTTACCAACAAATCATATTGGTTAATATTTCAAAAATAATACCACCTATGTAGAAAACAAAACCAGAAAATTCTAGGTAAGAAAGAAACACAGTGATTGTGTATGTCTTGTCTAAATAATAGCTGCTAGTTCTATCACCTCTGGGGATAAATGAAGTTTTGAGTGTTATGGAAAGAGAGAACCAATGAAAAACGTTCTTCTCCCAGGATCAGGAAAGTTCCAGAAAACAAGCATATGAGATTTGGGATTAGTCATATGCAGAGGGATTGGGACCGCTGATCATGTACCATAGGGCATTATGAAACCCCAGGCGGTCAATGTCACTTGTACCACCGCATTAGAATATTTTGTCTACCTCATCCACATAAGGCCTCAAGGGAAATGAACAGTAGACTGATTACTCTTGCTCTGAATGTGAGAGAGGAGAATGTGAGAATCTGGAGACTTCAACCAGGCACTTCATCTGGAAGCTAACTAACTGATAGTGCTCTGCATTCCACAGTGGGAGGAATTTTACTCCATAAGGTACCACCAGTTTCTTGTATATGCCAACAAACAAACCTGAACTCTAATGAGAAAACAAAGACTAATAACATACCTAAGGGGTCTTAGAGTTCTTGATGTTCTATTTCATCTGTACAAACCAACCATGTGTTCAGTGAATTCAAATGTAAATGGGAAAATAAATGCAAGCCTATAGTTAAAATAAGTATGTAAAAGAACAATGATAATGAAAGGATATATCTTCCTAGATAGATATCAGAAAATAATATGAATCCATTATAATGAAATTCAACATTCATTTTTCTAAATAGTACTTATTGATCTTATGAAATGAACTCTATCTGTCCTTAGCACTGGAAATCATGCAATGAAAAAACAGACAAAAGATGTTCTTCGCTCCTGAAACTGGCACTTTAGCAGAGGAATAGAGAGTAAGTACAATAAAAAGAAGTTAAGCATAAAGATATGGTGAGTGAGTTCTATGGACAAAAACAAGGAGCAAATGGTCAATGTAGGGTCAGGGCATACAATTAAAATAGGTGAGTCAGAAAAGGTGATATTTACACAAAGACCTGAGGGAAGAGTTAGCCAAGCTGATATTTGGAGGAAGAGCAGCTTATGTTCAGGAAAAAATTCCAGTGCAATTATTTTCATGTATCTTGAAGAGAAGCAAGGAAGTGAGTAGGACTATATCCTCTAGCAATTTCTAAACATTTAGGAGCATTTTAATCCCTGTATTGAATCCCTATTTGCTTACAATAGCTAGTGTGATTTCAGTTCCCTTCCCTGAATCCTGATACATAAATGATAAGTTTTAGATATCTGTTAGATATACAATTAGGAATGTTGAGAAGGTAGTTCATATAAAAGCATCTTGAGTTCAAGGCAGAAGGGCTGGAGGTTTAGTTTGTAACTTTGTGCAAGAAACTCATATTTAAAGTTAGGAAATGATATAATGGTCAAGGGAATGGAATGTAGATACAAAACAGGTCTAGGCAGAGAGCACTAAGGTTTTCAAACTTTTAAGATAATATTCTAGAAGCTGAAGGAATAATGAAATACTTTAAAATAAGGGAGGTGATTAACAGGTCAGCTGTAGCCACTAAGCAAACTAGGATAAGACAGTTGAATTTAGTCTCGTGGAAATCATTTGTGATTTAACAAAAGAAGCTTCAGAGTGAATATGAAATGGTGGCTGAGGTGATCCAGAAGCTGAAAGTCTTAAAAGAATGAGGGGTATGACTCAGGGTTAGTAGTTGCTCTTGTAAGCCATGGGTAATGGGTTGTAAAGATTAGTGAAACGAGGATCAAAGTTGGGCAGTATTGGCCAGGTAGGAGGAAGATGGTGTGGATGCACAGATAAAAATAGGGAAAATAACAACCCTACCTCCAGGAGATACTGGGAACAGTGAAATGATGATAAGAGATTGAGAAATTAGAGAAATATGAGATTTAGAAGTTAGATACCTCTTGAAAGAGCTGCAAGGAAATATGAGACCTCAAAGGGATTTACAATTCCATTTGGGGCAAAAGTTGAAGAGTAGTATTCAAAGAATATTGGTGTAATTGAGGTAGAAATAAACAAGTATAAATAGATCCTCATATATATGAGAGTTTTATGTATGTCAAATGTGGGATTTAAATTTAGTGAGATGATTATGGATTATGTATCAAGTGACATTGGCACATCTCTTCTACATGTGGAAGGAAATAGAAAAGCAAATCACTAAGTGTCATAATCTAGGAGTGAGGGAATTCTTCTCAGATAAGATTATAGATTCAGAATATATGAAAGAAAACATCATATAGATTTTTAACTGATATGAAAAATAACAGTTGAAATGAAAATAGACTTGTAAAACCAAAGGATTGCCACAGAAAAGAATTATTCACAAAGAGAGGTTTATATTTACAATATAAAACGTTCTTACACATTATAAAGCAGACAAAGAATCCAGCAGAAAAATGGGCAAATAAATGAATAGGAAGTTTATAAAATAGGAAATTCAAATTGCCAAAATCAATTAAATAGTGTTGATACTCATTAATTAGGGAAATGCAAATAAAATAGCAATGAAGTTTCACTCCCATTGGATTGTAAACAAGACTTTAAAACGTTGTCATATATTATGACAGGGGCTGCAGGGATAAGAGTATTGTAATTTCAGATATCATGGTTGAACTATGGATTATTATTGTTTTCTGAGAAATAAATTTCAGATCTATTAATTTTTTGAAAAAGCTTTTGTGTCTTTTGATTCATAGATACTGATCCTGGTGAATCTCCACAGAAAAGCCTAGTTTATAAGGATGAGTTTGCATTTGTATTCAGGAAGCAAAGTAAACCATCAACAAATAGGAAATGGTTAACTAAACTATAGATATACAAATTTGAATATTATGGAACCATCAGAAAGAATGAATGAGAGTTATAAGGTGTGATGATTTGGGAGATTTCCTATGGTGATTTTTCAGTGAAAAAATACACCAAGGTATACACAATCAATTTTTTAAAGTAAAATGTGATAAAAGCTATCTCCCTATACACTATACCAAGAAAAGTTTATATCTGAACTTGGAGATATAGACTAGAATAGGCTAGATTCCCAACCTGTGTTACTTAAATTTAGGGAATTGTAAAAAGCAAGGAGGGAGCTAAGCAAACTAATTAAAAAAAAAAAAAAAAGAATGATACAAAGTGAAAAACTGTTGAGCAAGCTGAAAATAATGTTAGGGAATAGTTAGTAGAAGAAAGAAGCTAATTTCCAAAATGAGATGGATACATATTTTCATGATGTATAATTTACAAAGGCATCCTAATTATAAATTGTATATATACATTAATGGTCAATAATTTTTTTAAGTAACCAAAAGATGTTATCTATTTTGAGGAGAGAAGAATCCTCATAAATCATTTATCTAGGCACAAGTGGCAGGACCCTTTTCCTTTTTGCATGCAGTGGGGTATCTTGAACCCAAGGTTATTTAGGGATCATATCTTACACGCTTTAACAGGAAAAGAAAATTTTCAAGCATACAGACATTTGCCTATTGCCCCATATAAGCATATTTATACACTATTTGACATAGTTGATGACAGGTGCCATGTTTGAACTTTTCAGTGTCTGACATGAATCATATTGTTGTTGCATTGAATTATGTAGAAAAATTACCGTCTTGCAGAGATCAGACATGGCTATTTTGATTTCATAGACATTAAAATGCATTTTCTTCTACATAGTTTTTCTAATATGCATAATTTTGCCTTTCCTTATCAAGAAGTTTCAGATATTATTTCTGTTGAAGTTGTTTTCGTGTTTTTTCCCTAAATTGTGGGGTAACCAATGGAAATTCTTCTTGCTACATTTGATAATCATGTCATTAATTTTCAACCCCACACAACTCCAAGAAACGTATACATGTGGGCACACATGTAAGTGTACACACATACTATTTCACACTTTCTCTACACCTAAAATTATCCCTTCCCTTTCCCTAAATTTTCTAAAATGTCTACTTTATCTCATTCATCAATCTGATAAAATATTTTAAATAATCCTGGACTTTTGGGATGTCAAGAATTAATATGCTATGCTTATGTCTGGAATCTCTAGTCTGTCCTCTACACTAAGAGTCTGCCTTCTACATTCATGATTGTCACTGGCTCTTTGCGGTTCCAAAATCCGTGGATATTTGTCACCGCCTGCAGCAACAACTTGCACAGGTCTTATGGGTGGTGGAGTGGAAACTGAGGCACTTCTATCTTTCTCTTTAGTGCACTGCTTTCTTGCTTGTTTATAGAGGATAGAGGAAATGAGGTTTACTTGCTTTGAGAGGAGAGAGAGAGAGACTGCTTATCAGAGAGAAAGAGACTTTGCTTAAGAGAGACCTTGAGAGAAGGACAGACTTTGCTTAGAGCTTAGAGGAAGAGACTTGCTACACCTTAAAGTCCTGCATCCTGTGAACTAAGGGTACGTCCACCCAACGTGCCCTAGTGATGCGTCTCAGTTCTCCGTTCTGCGATCTGCCTTCCGCCGCTGCCCCTACTCGCTGCTGCCACGTGTGTGTCTTTCTTCTCCTGCTTCTCTGCTAATGGCTGCTGTCTCTGTCTCGCTCCGCCTACGCTCATATCACCTCCAGGAGGCGGATAGCAGGGCCACGCCTCTTATGCAAAGATTAGGCGAGATGCTCTGAGCAGGCAATTAGTCCTTGAGAACGCATGCACATACATTGTGTGCGTGGACGATAAAATCACCTGAGTGTGCTTATGTCAATTAACCTCCTCGCTGCCATGTGATCAGGCACCATCCTGGCGCCGCCAACATGGCACAGGCCCCAACACATGATGGGTTTTGCCCCCCACTAGTTTGCACATATGAGAGAAGACATACCGTACTTATCTTTTGGAATTTGGTTTATTTCATTTTACATGGTGATCTTTATAATTTAGTTCTATTGACTAATTTGACCTTATACAACCATATCAGGACTTGGCAATGGAACCCCTCCTGCTGTAGATAAACTTTCAATTTTTAAATTGATTCTCAACTCCTGTAGCAATCATATTTAGAGAAATTTAAATAACAATAAGATATTGCATTGTATTCGTCAGATTTGCAAAATATACAAACCCACATAATATCAAATGCTTCTAGTCACATGGGAAAAGGGAAGTCTCATAAACTACTGATTTAGAATAGAGTAGGGGACAGCCCATCCTGGAAAGAATCTGGCTTTAATTAGTGAACTTAACAAATGTATCATCTAGGTAATTGTCCCAGAGGAATGCTCACTTAAGTCCAATTATAAACTTTCAGATGGTAGCATAAAGTTATAGGCAATAAGTAAATACAATATAGTGGAGACATACCATAAAATACTCCATAGATTAGAAGTAATATACCAGATTGAATTACAGCAACATAGATACATCTTTAAAATTTAGCACTGAGTGAAGAAACAAGAAAACAAAGTAAATTCTATAGTGCAATGCCTTTTATGTAAATCAACACTCAACCATACTATATATTTTATAAGGACACATACATATCCAAGGGAAAAGGCAGTAAGCCTTTGGAATGATAAGAGAAACAATAAAAATAAAATAATACCAGCACCTTGAACTTACAAAAAATGATGAAAATGTGCAGTGAACTGGGAAATATGATTAACTTGTCTTTACACCTGAGTTTAAAATAATATAATGAAAAATTAAATTTCATGCTATATTAAATGAAGAGTAGGATATACTCCAATATATGCAGTGTAATCCCAGTTTTAGTTTTTAAAAGCTTATACATATGCATAGGAAAAGCACTATAAGGGGAAGCACAAATATGTTAATGGTGGTTGTCACAATATGAGCATGGCTGGTCAAAGGAAGTGTGGTTTTCAGTTTTGCCATTGTATCTTTGGCCTTATTCCAAATTCTTCCTAATAAGAATATGTAACCTACATAATGAAAGGGATAACTGCCATTTCATTAAAACCATATAAATAAAAAATGTGTCTAGCAAAATGAGTGCAAATTAGCATAATTACTATTATTCCATTTTAGTGACTAAATCTCTTTCCAGGTCACCTAACACGAATAATCCACAGAAACACAGTCTGAGAGAATACCAGTGCTTCAGATGGTCAAGACTTAGCCCTTTGCCATTGACACAGCAACTTCTTTGCTTGCTGATAAAGGCATTGTTCAAATGCAGAATCTTTTGTGCGAGAATGATAATCAATGTGATGGTCATGGACTCTGTTTTTGATTGAGGCTATCATAGTGATATTTAGAAATAGTACAAGTTAAAGTAATATGTTTCTAAAACTGAAGTATAATTGCATTAATAAAGTCTTAAACCATTAAGAAGTAATTAGAAATAAAAATGTATTAAGATCAAAAGCTAAAAGCCAACTGAATGACCATGGTGAGCATGAGAAAATAACTCTAGTGTTACAAGAGCATTAGGAGGAGTTTTCAACTGCAAAAACAATATGTGAAGGTGCAAGAAAACACTGTGTCACACTGATAATAACTTTGAACTAGGAATGTTAAGAAAATATGGTTTGAATTCAATTAAGACTGGGGAAATGACTGAATATGAACAGTTAAACATTTTAGGATCAGCATATCTATAGTCACTTTCCCACCTCTACCAGAGGCTATTTGTACAAACAATGTTGAATTTCCTGGTATCAACTGAGGGAGTGGGAGCTCTTTACATTTCTACATAATCTTAAGCAGTGAATTATAAATAATTGAATCAGCAAGTCTTGCCAATTTTTAAAACCAAGTTTTAAAAATTTAAATGACTGTCTAGTAAGTCTATAAATGTCTTTATATTTTATCACTTTTGAACTCAGTGTGTTTTTCACCTCTGTAATTGTCTAATATGAATCTTTTAAAATTTGTTCCTATTAGTTATGCATGATAGTAGAGTATATTCGGACATATTATTCACATAAGAAGTGTAAGTTCCCATTCTTCTGATTGCATATGATGTGGAATTACATTGCTCTTGTAATGATGGATGCACATAGGAAAGTAATGTCTGATTCATTCTACTGTCTTTCCTATTCTCATTCTCCCTCCCTTCCCTTCATTCCCCTTTGTATAGTTCAAAGTACTTCTAATCTTCTCTACCCACCCCAACTTATTGTGATTTAGCATCTGCATATCATGGAGAATACCAGACATTTGGTTTTATTATTTGAGCTTATTTTGCTTTACCTAATAGTCTCCTGTTCCTTTTATTTACCAGCAAATGTCATAATTTCATTCTTCTTTATGCCTAATATTCCAGAGTGTAAATGTACTACATTTGCTTTATCCATTCATCTGTTGAAGAGCACCAATGCTGATTCCATAGTTTAGCTGTTGTGAAATGAGCTGCTATAAACATTGATGTGGCAGCATCACTGTAGTAGGCTGATTTTTAAGTTCTTTGGGTATAAACCAAAGAGTGGGATAAGTAGGTCAAAAGGTAGTTCCAAGTTTTCTGAGAAATCTCCACACTGCTTTCCAGCGTGGTTGCACTGATTTGCAGCTCACCAGCAATCTATGAGTGTACCCTTTTCCCCACATCCTCACCAACATTTATTGTTACTTGTATTCTTGAAAATTGCCATTCTGACTAGAGAGAGAGATGGAATCTCAGTATAGTTTTAATTTGCATTTCTTTAACTGCTAGAGATATTGAACATTTTTTCACATATTTGTTGACCATATTTCTTCTTCTGTGAAGTGCCTGTTCACTTCTTTAGCCCATTTATTAATAGGGTTATTTGTTTTTTGGATGTTAAGTTTTTTGAGTTCTTTACAAATCCTGGAGATTAATGCTCTATCTGAGGTGCATGTGGTAAAGATATTTTTCCCATTCTGTAGGCTCTCTCTTCATGTTGTTTCCTTTGCTGAGAAGAAACTTTTTAGTTTGAATCCATCCCATTTTTTGATTCCTGATTTTACTACTTGGGCTTTAGGATTCTTGTTAAGGAAGATGATTCCTAAGCCAACATGGTGAAGATTTGGGCCTACTTTTATTTCTAGTAAGGTCTCTGGTCTAGTGCCTAAGTCCTTGATCCACTTTGAGTTGAGTTTTGTGCAGGGCAAGAGATACAGGTTCAATCTCATTTTACTGCATGTGGATTTCCAGTTTTCCTGGCACCATTTGTTGAAGAGGCTATCTTTTCTCCATTGTATATTTTTGGCACCCTTGTCTAGTATGAGAAAATTGTATGTATGTGGGTTTGTCTCTGTATCTTCCATTCTGTACCATTGTTCTACATCTAACATGAATCTTATGTTCATAATTTCTAAATAGAACATTTCCTATGGAATTGAAAAGCCTCCACTTGTTCAATTTTGGAATGATTTGATTAATTTACAAACAGGCCATTCTCTTTCTAATTTTACTGTCTATTTTCTGATACCAAGATTTCTTAGATGAGACTTTTACCCTCAATTAAGAGACAGGTGTGGGTTTAGGGCAAAATGTGCATGTAATGACCACCTTTATTTTGAGGTTATTTCAGCCTGACTAGTTAGAAAAGAGAACTCCAGGGGTCCAAGCTTGCTGACAGGATCCTGTTGACATCTTCATGTCTTTTGGAGCACCCCCCCCACACCCTTTCCTTTCCTTCTTAAGGAAAAATTCTTTGTGCTCATGTAGGCATTCCCTAAGTGACTCAAAGGAGAGTGACCTTGTCACTAGCTCCAAGAATAGATCTTGATTACTCTTAGACTGTAATTAATAATGAGGATGCTATTCATATTTCAAGGGAAAAATCTTTGTTATGTAAGACTCTCTCAAACATTGTTGGTTGTTCATTTCAATGGTTATGACAATGAAAATCACCTTTATATGTTTCTAAAATTCCATGGGTAGTTGTTGATAAACTCCTTGCCATTTATTAGTTTAGGGATAGATTCGTAACCCCATTATGGCCCCTAAATACCTGAAGGAGGATCTGTTTGGGTTTGGGGACTGTTCTAAAAAAAAAAAAATACATATATATATATATATTTTTTATATATATATATATATATATATGCAGTTGAGGTATATGTCGGGGTTTGTGAGACAGAGCTTTAGTTAGTAATAAGTGTTATTTTGCTTAATCATATTTTTTAAGTATACAATTCAATTAACCTATGGAGAGATGTGACAGTGACATCAGGCAGAGGTTGATCTTTCGTAGTTCCCCTAAGCAAACAGAAGTATAATGTTAAATGAATTTGACCCCTTAATTGCTCTCCATTGCTGAAGGAGGATATATCAATTTGTCTTATAGCACTTAAAGAGAGGAGACTACTGGAATGACATTTGGTGGGGTACTGGGGATTGAACTCAGGGGCACTTGACCACTGAGCCACATTCCCAGTCCTATTTTCTGGCTTTTGCTGAGGTTACCTTTGAACTCGTGATCCTCCTGCCTCAGTCTCCTGAGCTGCTGGGATTACAGGTGTGTGACACCATGCCTGGCCGATTAAGTGAACATTTATTCAACATTTTCTATGTGGCAGACACTGTGCTAACAGTCTAGGAACAGCAATGAATGAATGAGAAACAAATTTGCATCTATAAATATTAAAGTGCATGACTTCAACTAAAACTATTTGATAGAGTGTTCAAATGTAGGCCTGATTTTTTTTTTTTATGGGCAATCATCTTCACTAGGCCTTGGCAGATGTTGCCACATCCTAGCTCTGTCCTAATGACACCAGGAATGGGACACCAAATACAACAGTGATTGTTTGCCTTGTTAGTTTACACTGATGGATCCATTATTTATGAAATATTTCAACTCCCTCTAATTCATTCAACAAATATTTATTAAGGGTTGGCTATGTGATAAGTACTATGTCAAATAATGTACATTCAATTCATGCAAGAAGTGTTTACTCAGTGACCACTTTCTGTTCAGAAATGGGTTATGTAGTCATTTATTTATTCAGTACATACCTATGGAGCAACTATTGTGTGATTAGAATTGGCCAAAATGCAGTTAACCACCTGGGCAAAAGATTCAGCCCTAATGGATTTTGCATCTTGGATAGGAAAATAGAAAGTAATTAAGTACTCAAACAATTGGACACATGATTTCTATTAAGGAAACAATATATAGTGCTAAATAATAGAAGCTAAGGAGGTAGTTGTGAGGTGCAGCTGAAGGTTATGCACATGGTAGCCCCTTGAGATGAGGAAAATGGTTTTCCAATAAAGGAAAGAGAAATTGGCATATGAAAGTAACAGAAATGAAGCACAGTGGGAATTGGTAAAAATGAGTCTGAAAAAGGGTAGAGGAGTCATCATTGGTTGATAATATAGCATGGTTGCTGGTGGATATCTTTTTCTCAGGTTAGGCTCCTAACAAAGGCACCCTCACTCATTTTTGGTATCTTTGAAGAAAGTGAGGGAGCAGGGCAGTGAGGCAGAATGGTTAAGAGTTTGTACCTTGTGTCTGGAAGACTGGGTTCAAATTCTGACTCTGCTACTTTGTGACCTTAAGCATGCAACTTGTACTGTTTATGCCTGACCTTCCAGATCTGTAAAGTGAAGCTAATCATAGTGACTACTTCATTAAGTTTTTGTGAGGACTAAATGAGTCAATGTATGCCAGGTGCTTAAATAAACAAGTAGGACAAAGTAAGTTCTTTTTTCATAATTTATTTATTTTGATTCATTGTACACAAATGGGTTGCAACTTACTCCTCTGATTGTACATGAAGTAGAGTTGCACCATTTGTGTAATCATACATGTACATAGGGTAATGATGTCTGTCTCATTCTGTTATTTTCCTTCTCCCCACCCCTCCCACCCCTCTTTTTCTTCTATACAATCCATCCTCCATTCTTTCCTCCCTCCCACCCCCCATTATGTATCATCACCCGCTTATCAGAGAGATCAAAATTATGGCATTTGCAGGTAAATGGATGCAGTTGGAGAATATCATGCTATGTGAGATAAAATAATCCCAGAATAAGTTCTTAATATTTTTTATTTTAAGCTTGGACAAGGAGTTAGTGGAGGTATAGCTCATGTCTCAGGGTTTCTTTGAGGGTGTTTTATACATGTGAACCTCATCAGTTATATGGGTTCATCAGAAAGGAAAACATGAATATTGCTTTCTGCTTTGGAATAAGTAATATGGTAGCCAAGAACTGAATACAGTAGGCATATATGCACAAAATAATTGTATTAATAGCTCTTTCATGTGATATTATTTGCGTCAGGAGGAGGCATCCCTGCTTCCTCTGAAGGTTGGGTCAATTGAAAAAAAAAAAGAACAAGATACAAATCCATATATCAACGTTATTGTTGGCAAAACTGGATTCAAGAACAGACCGAGGTTTAAGTTGGGCTTCCTACTCCTTCTTCTTTTAATTTACCCACTTGATCTTAGGCATTGAAGCTCCCAGAGGACAAGTGGGTTTTGTACAGAAACTGTCGCTGCCTGCAGCAACAACGCTGCGAGACTGAAAATCGGAGGCAGACTGGGAATGAGCAGTATCTTTATTTAGCCCAAAGTTACTTCCTCCTTCGCACCAGGGAAGGAGCGTCTTATATCAGTCCAACAGCCAATCATCTTAGTATAGCTCACACATGATCAGTGCACGAGCACAGGCACTGTATAAGACAGAATAGGGAGCATGAGTTGTCCACGAGTATGGAAGGAAATCTGACCAATCAGAGTAGAGATTACATATAAGCACGCCCTACTAAAGGCCACACATGCACCACCTCTTGGCTCTTTGCCAGCCGCCATCTTAGAACTTCTTCCTCATATGACTATATAGAATATGTAATATGTCTCTCATAGAAATAAGCTTATTCCTAGATTTCCTTTCTAAGAAAACTGACAAAAGTCTCCATTTTTAAAAGTTTTAATTATGTATGATTACATACAATAAAAGTCACCCATTTTAAATATATGTTCAATGACAGTACATTTACAGAATAATTTATATCACCATAATTGAATTCCAGAACACTTTGTCACCCCAAAAAGGAATCACTGCTCATTAGAACTCACTCCTCATTTCTCATTCCCCATCCCCTGGCAGACGCTAATCCATCTCTGGATTTGTCTGTTCTGTGCCTTTCCTATTAGTAGAAATAGACAATAAATGACTTTTTTTTCTAGCTTCTTCCACTTAGCACAATGTTTTCAAGGTTCATGCATATTGTCATGTGGATAAGGACTTCATTTATTCCTTTTTATTCTTGAATGACATTGCATCATATGGCTATATCATGTATCTTTTTAACCGGTAACCAGTGGTTAAACATTTGAGTGATTTCTACCTTGTGGCTCTTTTGAATAATGCTGCTATTAATATTCAGGTGTTTATATAGACACATTTTTTTCTCTTTGGTAGATACTTAGGAATGGAATTGCCTGATTGTTTAACTTTTTAAGAATCTGACGAACTGTGTTCCAAAGTGAGTGTACCATTTTATATTTCCACCAGAAATATGTGAGTGTTAAGAGTTTCTCTGCTTCCTTGCAAACCTAACAGGAAAAGCCTGGTGCAGTGGTGCACACCTGTAATCCCAGCTCCTTGGGAGGCTTAGGTAGGAGGATCATAATTGTGAAATCATTATGGGTAACTTAGTGAGAACCTCTCTCAAAATAAAAATACAAAGGGTTGAGAATGTAGCTCAGTAGTAGAGTACCCTTGAGTTCAATCCTTAAATATCATAAGAGGAAAAACAGAAAAGGAGCAGAGAGAAAAGGGGAGGTTTTGATTTGCATTTCCAAAATGGCTGTGTTATTTTGAACATCTTTTCATGTGATTATTGGCTATTTGCTTATCTTGATTAATGGACAATTTAGACTTCTTTGCCCATTTTTAATATGGGTTGTCTTTTTATTCCTGAGTTGAAAGAGTTCTTTCTATTTTCTGGATAAGGATCCTATCAGACACATTCTTTGCAAATATTTTCTCCAGCCTATGGTTTGTATTTTCAATTTATATATTTCTGCTTTCTTCTTTGGTGTTAGGAATGGAACCCAGGGCCTTGCTACAGTAGGCAAGCATTCTACCGCTGAGTTACATTCCCAACCCCTGTTTTTCCATTTTCTTACAAAGCAAATAGATTTTAAACCTTGATGATATTTCTTCATTCTCTTATCAGTATTTGGATAATAATAAAAGCTTTATATCTGTAATTTTTTATATTTTATCTGTAAATTTTTATATCTTCTAAATTATGATTTTAGTGTGGGATATAATAATTATTTGCCTAACCCAAGACTTGAAATGTTTTCTCCTAAGAGTTATATATTTTAACTCCTCCATGTAACTCTTTGGTTGATTTGACTTAATATTTGTGTGTCATGTGAAGTAGATGTTCAGATTTATTTGTTAACATGTGGACATCCAGTTCTCTCAGCACCATTTGTTGAAGAGAATTCTTTCATCATTAATGTGTCATGATACTCTCATCAAAAATCAATTGAATGCAAATGTATTTCATTTTACTTTTGTACTGTAAATTCTGTTCCACTGATCTGTGTGTTTCTCCTTTTGATAGTACTATTATTTAGTTGCATTTTATTTTTAATCATTATATAATTTTATAGTAACTGAGACATAGGATAAACCTAGGTGTCCATCAGTGAATGAATGGGTAAGGAAAATATGGTGTATATATATAAATATGGTAATGGAATACTATTCAGCAATTTTTCATAAACACAGAATCCTGTCATTTGTAACAACATGGATGACCTGGAGGACATCATGTTAAGTAAAATAATCCAGGTTCAGAAACACTAAATCTTTCATTATATTCATATCTAGTCCATTTTGAAAACCAATTCAATTTAAGAGATGACATTTTAATAGAAAACTTCCTCAGAATTTGCAGACAACACTGGGAATTGTGTTGTCTTTGAACCTACCTTATGGTATTTTTGGGTACTTTACTAATAGTAAAATTTCAGCTCCTTGTATGCTCCCAGGTTGAATTAATACATGGGAACAAGTATAGCAATCATTGTAGATCACCTAAATGGTATTAGGAATATGGATTCTTGAGGACATACTTGAATGAGCCTTATGCCATGGCAGTAAGTGAAGACAGGCAATAATCACTTTTAAATTATCAATTCAAAAACTGATAGCATTTCTGAAGATGCAGGTATTGTGACTCTCAGAAGGTCATTAGGTATTTTATTTACTTTTTACCATTGCATACTCATATTTTTCTCATTTGACAATTTTGTTCCAGTATATTTGAGGTAAATATTAAATCCATTAAAGATAGTGAGGTACATTGTTATTCTATACCAAAAGCACATTTTTATAGTGAAGATGTCAATGAATTTTACACATATTTTTGAAATAATGGTCCATTGTATAGCTCCATTATGGCAAATGACTCTCTAAGGTGAGAGATTTTTATAAATGATGATAAAAACCAGACTTGGGGGTGGAGGGAGTTAGGAGAGGAAGAGAGGTGAAGAATTAAGGATGGAGAAAACAGACAATGATATTGAAGAATTTCATTTTAGAAGGGAGCAAAGAAATGGGACAGTATTTATAAGAGGATATGGGAATGAACAGAGCATTTCTATTTTGAAAAGGTGGGAGCTATTATATAAAATCTGCATGATAAAGGCTAGTCTCTGGTACATTGAAAAATATTGTTTCCCCCTCCTCCAGGGGACTAGAATGAATTCCAAGAATAAAGTCCACTACTAGATAAGAGGACAAGGGATCAAGTGCCCTGATGGGAGTGCTACTTTATGTAGGAGCCAGAACAGATCATTCCTTGAAGCAGTAGGGAAGGAAGAGTGAATTTACAAAGGAAATACGGTTAGATCTTGAGTAGAACTGAGTATACATTTGAGAATTGTGACCCTAAATCTAATGTTAGAAGATTCAATAGCATGGCTGCTTATCTGAAGCCACATTTTGATGCATAACTGAAGCCTCAGAGCTTTGGTTTTGAATAGTGTTAGATTTTGTCAGAAGAGAGAAGGATAAGGGAGTTAAAGATGTATGTGTATTCATTATGTCATATTGTACATGCATATAACATAAATTGATCAATTTCATTCCCCAGTAACATAATGAATCCCACTTTTGTGCAAATTACAATGAACCAAGAATTTTTTAAAAAAGATGCATGTGTGTTAAAGGTCACAGATGCTAAACTGTGGAAGCTATGATGGGAAAGAATAGGAGAGCTCTCAGGAGGGGACAGTTTTAAAAGTGATAGTTTAATTGTGTTAGGTTTTACAGTCACAGAATTGCTGGAATGCATGTAGTAATATAAATAAACTGGAAAATAAGGAAAAGATCAATTAGTGGGGTGCCTGAAAATAAGTTCATAAACTCAGGCAGGCATGATGACACATGCTTATAATCCCAGTGATTCAGGAGACTGAGGCAGGAGGATCACAAGTTTGAAGCTAGTATTGACAATTTAGCAAGACCCTGTCTCAAAATAAGAAAATAAAAAGTGTTGTGAATGTAACTCACTGGTAGAGGGCTCCTGTGTTCAAGCCCCAGGATCACAGAAACAAAAAACAAAAGATTTTAGATGCAATTATTAGCAATGATGAAGTTTACAAGTTAGACATAAAATTGAATTGATCATTTAGACTATGTAGGCAGTCAATAAAATGTAGATGACTAATTAAACATCACAGATTTGGAAAAGTAAAAACACATGCTTAAGTAATTCATGGATTAGAGAGGAAATAAAAATATTAACTAGAAAATGCCTAAGTGCAATGAAGACAATACCAAACTCACTGACTGGATGTAGTAGCACAATCCAGTAATCCCAGTGACTCAGGAGGCTGATGCAGAAGGTATCAGCACAGCTCACTCCCTCCTCACCTCTTTCAGATCACTCGCTGAGTCCATACTAGCCACCATATATAAAGTTGAAACCACTTTTCCACCCCAACCCTGGTACTCCCTACCACCTTTTCCTGATATATATTTTAATCTCATTTATCTAACATCTCCTGTACACTTTATTTATAAAGTTCACTTATTATTTGTCTCCTGATGGAGAAAGATTTTTGTCTTTGATTGATCACTAGCCTGACATATAAACTGCTAAATAAATGTTGGTTAAATAAATACATGAGTGGGTGAGTAACAAAAAACTATCTGAATTGTTGCATACTAACTATAAGGTAGACATTATCTTTTAAAATAATTGCCCTAATTTGTATAATGATCATGCAAAGGGGTCATCACTCACCCCACTTTGAGAAGCAAGTTGCTGAGGTTCAGAGAACTTAGTTGTCTTCATTGAAGTACTGAGGAGGAACACATTAATTCAGGACAATGGGAAGCATTACGACTTAGAAGAAGGGCATTAAGACTGGAGATACTATTATAGGGAAATCTTAGTCTCACCAAGTCACCCTGGTTTCCTTGAATATTTATATATTTAAGTAAAGTTTTTGCTGTTTTGAGGAGTGATTTCAACTGGGGCAGCCATCGTTATTGTATTTACAATGAAGCAAATCTGATTCTGTAGCAATTCAAGTGGAATTTTAGTTCAGAAAAAGACCTTAGAATAAATCAGCCACTAGGCACTGAGATGGCAAACATGCTTATCATGTTTCCATAAGTACCACCTGTCACGGTCATATCACAGATGATGGCTATAAAATAAATATCACATGGAGTTAAAAAAAGCTATGGAGACAGAATGCATTGCTAAGACCTAATAACTAGTGCAAGTAAAATATTTGGTAGTATAAAGATGAAACTAATAACAGTCATTATGGACCAACACTGCTGCACTTAGGGACTAAGATTCCATTTTCGCTGAGGATTGAGGAGTCTAATTTTATAGTTGGTAATTTTGTAGCTGCACAAGTTTCTCTTATGAAACCATGTAGCGATATTTAATGCTTCAGAATCAAATATTATATTTATTTGCTTCTCTTTCTTCTGGGGAAAAATAAAGTTACAATTATTCTTTCCTAGAGTTTATCAAGGTTGCCAAAGTGAAGTTTTATGAATGTGATTTCTATATCATCTCTTGGGGTCCTGCAGTACATATCCATAAAGCAATTCAAACAAATGCAGGACATTAGCACAGTGACTGATTCTTTGCCTCCACTTAAAAACTTAAAAAGAACAATATTCATGTGAGTCCATTTTATTTCAAGCGATATTGTATGTGGGGAGGAACTGCCTTATGGTGGTAAAGAGCACCAACACTGTAGGCAAACTGATTGATTTCTGTTTATAGTTAAGTCACTAATTAGCTCTGTGGATTGTGATCAGTTGCAGTTACTTTCTCTGTCCACTCTTTCATGTTTAAAATAGTGCTAGCAGTAATTTCTAGTGTAAAAAGAATAAATGTGCTTTCTCATAAATCTTGTTGCAGTTGTCTTGTGCTAAATGGAAGCTAGAGCTGAAAGGTCCAGTAAGGATGATGAGGAAGTTTATCATTACAAGAAATGTGTGGGTCCTGGATCCAGGACAACTATAACATTTTTCCTAGGTGTTCTCATTGACCACAATTAAAATAATCCTCACTTGCATTTAGGTGTTCCCAAAGAAATACTCACAGCCTTGACCCTGTCTTAAATTAAAGTTCTGTACTGATAAGTTCCTTTGAGTCATCTTCAACTGGACATCCAAATGAGCCTCTGATTCACCTTGAATAATCCGACGTGTTCTCTGCCACTCTCCAGTCTGCTCCTCCCCCGCCCCTCTCAATATTGAATTATAGCTTCTTCATCTACCTCAAACAAAAATTTTACTATTTATTATTCACTTACACCTCTGACAAGTCATGAATTTCCTAGTTTTATCTATTTTGCCTCCAAATATCTTTTAAGAGTTTCCTCCTCTTCTCCTTCCTTCCTTCCTTCCTTCCTTCCTTCCTTCCTTCCTTCCTTCCTTCCTTCCTTCCTTCCTTCCTTCCTTCCTTCCTTCCTTCCTTCCTTTTCTTCATCTCTGTTTTTCTTTTTTGTGCAAATGGATCCCAGGGTCTCACACTGCTAGGCAACCACTCCACTACTAAACAACACTCCCATACCTCTTCCTCCCCATTCTGCCAATCTTATTGTGTCTACTTTAACCCAAGCTTGGAAGGCAGCACAACATAATGAAAAGAGAGTGAGAAGTATCTTATCACTTGTAAAGTCATCCTGTAAAATCTATCTTTAGCAGCCAGGGAGACAAAGCAAGCAACTAAAAGCCCTCTCTTTATTCCATTGTCACCTCTTCTGTTTCTTACAGGTCCTCTCATCCTCTCACCTAGAATATAACCCTCCTTAGGCTTCTGGAAAGAATGAAGTAGAACAAGTGGTTATGTGTTAGAGTAGGAAGAGAGGATTTGATGATACTAAGAGGATAAATGTAAGACTTTCTTTGTCCTGGAGCTTATCATGGCCTGTAAAACATCAAAAGTCACCAATTTTTATCCTGTCACAGAGTTATCATTCAAGCCATTGTCATCTTTTACATCCAATGCAAGTGCTTCTTAATCTGATCTCCATCACCCTTATCTAGTCTTCTCCATCACCAACCCTTTCTTCATACTGCCAATAGAGTAATTTGGAAAGATGCTCTGCCAATAGAAATACTTCATTGCTACACCCAGCCTAGGCTCGTATGATGGTACATAAGGTGAAGAACAATTCTTCCTTCCATAAATGTTTTCTGTCTCTTCTCCAGTTCTCCAATTCCACTATATTTTGCCTTTCCACATCCACCATTCACTCAGGATACTAACTGGGGAGAGCACATTGTCCTGTTTCAAGCCTCAGTGAATCTGTACATGTTACTGACCACTGGCTGGAAGATCATTCTTTTTCCTTATGTGCATGCTTGTATTTTCATACCAGAACACATTGAGAGGCATGAGTTTTTTCTTCTTATTCACCCACTGAAGCATCTACTTCTGATATTTTGTAAAATGCATTCATTAGAAAACAAATAGTTATCAAGAGTCTCCATGTCCCAGTTCACATAGATCTGCTAGAATAGATCCAGGAGTAGAAATAATGCTCCTCTTTGCTTTTCAGTTTTGTGTTCTTTCCACTATTGCCATGTTGCTTTCTAAGTGCCAGATGCTGTGTCAGGCATTAATGATGAAATTATCTTGGAATAGGCAACTGTTATGAAAGCCTTTTAGAAAGCATAATATCTACCTGACTTGATTTGTAAGTAGAGCTTTCTGATGCCCCTTAGTGGCATTAGGGAGCAGAGCTCTAATGCTGTGTTGTGTTTTTCTATAACTGTGTCTCACCCTATTGGACCACGTAATTAACCAAGACCGAGACACAGTTTCTGACTTTCTTTTTTTAGTGGTGGTTACATGCATCCCTTGCCATGACCATTGAAAATGCGTCCATAATTATACTATCCTTTCTAGGAGAAGAAAGAACTGGAATGACCTTGTACAGCCTCAGGGAGGGGAGCGGATGAAACCCCAGCTGTAGCAGAAAGTTCCAATTTACTGCCACTCTGCTGATTATATGCTTGTATATTTCCTGAAATAGTGAAAAGCTGTTGAGGCTATAAAACAAATAGAAGACAGACAAGATGGCAGACGGTGGGGGTTTTGTAATCTCAGAGAGCATGATGAAGTGAGCACTGGGTAGCTGTGTTGGTGCTCTAAAAATATACGAGGCATGCTTGTATCACTTAGGAATAAGAAACCATAGAGTAAGGTATGTTTTCTTTTTGAAGTCTTCCTATTTCAAAATGAAGATGTAAGGGTGGCTGATAGTATATTGGCTATCAGAAATGAGATCCACGAATAAGGATATAATGTCCAACGTCACAATATGTGGAAGATCTGTACTTAATGACACTCATGTTTTTCATGTTTTTAGCTTAACGGGTGCCATTTTAAGCTCTATTTAATTCGTCCCTAGTGTCAACTGTAATGTAAGGGCAATGATAATGAAGCCAGAATTGGGAACAGGTAGTTAGTGTAGAAATAGGGGATCGGGTCAAATCGAGGAAATGGAGGCCATAAAATCATCTGCCTCTGGAAGTTGGAGACTGCCCCTGGAAGAATGGAATGTCAAGGATCTCCAGAGCCCATTGATTACCAAATTTACCTGCCTTTATCAAGGACTGCAAACAAGGAGCTGCTAATTAATGCCCCCTGGGCCCTTACCTGCCTGAATCACCTTGGCCCTCCCCCTGCCCAGGGCTTCTCACTTTATGCAAAACCAGGCCTAGTCACTTAGACAGGAAGGAGAGATAAGGGGGAGAGAACTGGAGAACAAAAGAGAATTTAACCTATAAAAGATGTAGGGTGAGCACACTTCTTGGGACTTTAGAACATCAGCCATGGCCCCCTTCTCCCTGCCGGGAGAAGTCTGTATTATTAGCTTTAAAGAAAACCTGCTTAATATGCTTGCCTTGGCGCGCTTCTCTAGTGTTCAATCTTCCACATTAGAAGGAGCAAAACTTGTCACCGGTAAACGGCGGTATCAATAATTTTCACCATTGTTCCCATGAAGCAACTGATATGCAGAGTGGAGATGTGGTAGCCAAAGTCATCAAACAGATCAATATTGGAACCCAGATATGTTACTTCATAGCATCACATTGCTGATTTTGTTCTAAATAGTGTATTCTTTATATGACCAGTGGATTAGGTAGGAAGAGAAGGAACAGGTAGTGACAGCTTGGAACTTCCACTGTGAAGTAGATGCCATGCTAGCTGCTTTTCATTTCACCTCATTTCAACCTTATAACAAATCTATGTGGTCCCTATGTTCCTGGGACTGAGGGTGTCCCCAGGGTGCCATACTTTCATGTTCAAAACCAGGAATTTATGGTCAATTAATATTTTGCATTGAAAACACAAAGCCAGAATTAATTTTAGAAAAAAGAGGTTTGGTTTTAAAATATGTTTAATTAAGACATGAACATTTACAACATTTCAAATCTGACTTTTATTTGCAGTTTTTCAACTTGAATTATAAGAATAATATAGGAAAGCATAATATGAAAATTAAACTTTAATAGGAGAAGATAATAAGAAGTGGTAAAACAAAGTATTTGAAGAAAGAATAAAAGGTAAGTTTTAAAACAGTAGCTATACAATTTCTGGATGAAGACAAATTAGGAAAATGAAAAATCTTATTATATAATCACCTGAAAATATAACACAAATCCTGGAAATAGTTACTAGGAAGGAAGAGGTAGCTACAGTGACTGAGGAGTGATTTGGTACCAACACAGGGCTTAATCCAAGAACTGGAAAGAAGCTCATGGAAAATGAGAGTGCTGCTCAGTGACCTGATGATCTACCTTTTGGAGGGTGAAAGTAACCTGCAAGGATAAGTTTGGGATTAAGACAGTTTTTCTAGTAATGAAAGGTCTATTCACATGACTTCATAGTCCCTGCAAATATTGTGGTTTAGAAAACAATAAAAAGGCTCAGAACTAAAAGATATAGTGGTGCACACACTTTGAAATCCCAGATGTGGAGTGCTTAGCCAAAATCCAGAGTTTCTCAGCAGGGTTGTGCATTGATTTCAGATCTGATTTAGTAATGTTTACTATGACTGCTAATTCTAGGGTCCCTGCTACTAGGAATCTATAAGACTTTTAGTACCTTTGACAGGGTAATCTGGTTGCTTAGGGAATTCATACAAACCTGTTTTCTGAAGGAATTCACATAAGTGACAGGGGGCTGTCAATTTATACCAGAAATTGAGCTATTCATAAAGTCCAAAATGGCATTTAACACTAAGAATGGCTTCAATGATACATGAATTAATTGTTTTTAAAAGTATTATGAATAGAAAGTACTTTGTAGACCTCGTTTCAACATGAGATAATTAACTATACAAAGTAATACTAAGGTATTTAGTAGTCTCTTATATTTTCATGTTTCCTTTAGAATTGTGGGTAAGGCTGTTACTGCCCCCAACTTTATGTAATAAACCAAAGCCTTTTTTTTCCTCCAAGGAGATTCTGGCAGAAACCTACATGTCCCTGAAACTTTAAAATATAGACACTCCTGTAACCTAATTAAGAATACATTAAGTTAATTAGGTTATGTATAATATCCTTTCCATTCCAATCAACCTCAAGCCTCAAGATTCCCCTTCACTCTGTCAGAATTTCTAGCATTTTCTTTACCTGTCATCTCCCTTGAGAGCTCCTGTCAGTTTTCTTCATTCTTTATTAGAAAATGGAACTCTACTTCCTGTCCCTTTTCTTTATCTAATTGTATACTCAACATAATTTTGCACAAGGCTGTACACACCTTATGCCCTTGCTTTCAAACAATAACATCATATATTGCCAAATGTTTTTGTTACCATTCTTTGCATGTTGAAAATCTCAATAAATATTCCTGGACTGTGTTTTTATTGAATAAAATATTTCATCTTGTAAAATCTACCTTTAGCATCCTGAGAAACTGAGTGAACTTAATTAGATGCTGACTTACCAACCTGGCAATATGAAAATAATAAGAGATGTACCTTTTCTGTTGAAGGATTGGATGTAGAGATGCCCTAAATTTATAACATGCTAATAGGAGAACTTGAAACAAATGTGTAGGATATTGTTGAGGATGCATAGATAAATGATCAAATTCTGAGTTGCTTCTCAGAAGCAACTGTTGTTTACAATTTATTACTTGCTTATAACTATCATATGCATATTTCTTCTAAAGTATTATCTCATTTTAGTTATCTCCTTCAAGTCCAATGAGGATACCCTAATATCATTATAGACTGTACCTAAAGCATAGTTGTCACAGGTTTTGACTGAGTGACCAGACATGGCTAGAAAGAGTACAATATTCCTTAAGATGATTTCTATAAACTCACCCCTTGTATCACTAATGAATTTGAAGAATTAGATGAAGATCCATCAGACAGAGTGATCTGACTTTCTCAAAGCCATTGAGCTGCTTAACAAATCCACTTGGAACACATGAGAACTATGGTGTTTTAATGCAGTGTATAACTTCTATATGGATCAGTCTCGTATATAGTTTCAGGCTCACAATGTTTTACAAGTAAAATTGTTCTTAAGGAAGAGCGTGTACTGGAAAAATCCTAGAAATCTGTTGCTCCTACTGCTAGGTTAAAAAAATGAATTGGAAAATATGAAAATAAAGTATAATTCAAATCCTTCTTTTCCCATTCTCAGATACCATCTATGACTCCTCATTCCTTGTTGTCTGGGCAATCAATGCTCTAGCCGTTCATTACTTGTTTTCCCACTGTGATCTTCTACTTGACTATATAAGTGATGAGACAATTGTTAATTATCATTCTTCTTCTTCTTATTAGTAGTTTGAGGCTTAGTTAGTCCATCGTTAGAAGTATTTGGTGTAAGTGTTCTCTGCCTTCAAATTAATTAAATCTTGATTCTAAGTTAGGTAAAACCCAAGAACCAATCCTCCCCTGTTTCTTGTTTGTTTGTTTGTTGTTTGGTTTGGGTTTAGTTCACATTGCTGGTTATACTTACAGTTCAGAAGTTATGCTTGGATAACATTTGGTAGATTACATGAATATTCTGTCCAGACACTGCCCGTTTTCTATTATTGTGGTAGACTTTTTTCGTTTACCTCTTCCCCTTTTTCTATACCTCCAGAGAAGGCATGGGAGCAGTTGGCACTGTGTCAATTCTTTTATTATTTTTGTACTCTGTTAGGATATAAAAATTTCATAAATCCATCAGAATTTTATCCATAAAATCCAAATATCCCTCAATTCACTTACACCCCTCTATACTAACCATCCTCTCCTTTATAATTTCAAACTTCTGGTTTTCAATTTCTTAGCAATGTTCCTTAAGCTGCCAAACAGTAATGAAACAGAGATGTGGGTCATCATTAAATATTACATTAGTCTCTAAAATCTACTTGTATTTTAGTTTTGATTCCTTTATCTTTATATAACCAATTACAATATTTAGCATGCCTTTTAAATGAAAAAGGGCATGAATATAACATACTTCAGTAAACTGTCTTTTTTTTTTTTTGCCATAACTTTGTTTTGAGAAGCTAAAGTGACAACAACCTTATCATTGTTAGTGAATAACAAATGGGAAGGAATTGGAACCATTCAAAAAAGGTGCACTCATATACTGTTGGTGGAACTGCAACTCAGTACACTCACTCTGGAAAGCAGTATGGAGATTCCCTACAAAACTAGGTATGGAACCACCATATGTCCCAGCTATCCTACTCCTTGGTACTTATCCAAAAGAAGTAAAATCAGTGTACTATAGGGATGCAGCCACATCAATATATACAGCAGTATAGTTGACAATGGCCAAGTTATGGAACTAACCCAGGTGCCCATCTGTAGATGAATGCATAAAGTAAACATGGCATGAATGCACAAATGGGTTCTGGAAATAATAGCATTTTACAGTAAATGGATGGAAATGGGAAACATCATGCTAAGTGAAATAAGCCAGAATCAGAAAGTCAAGAGTTGAATGTTGTCTCTTGTATGTGAAAACTAGAGAGAAAAACAAGAAGAAAAAAAGGAGGCAAGATAATTCAATGAAAATAGAAATTAGTAGAGTAAAGAAAGGGGATAGAAGGTGTGGAAGGATAATGTGAAAAGGGAGGAGTGGTAGAATAAAATTGATCAAATAATGCTATGTGCGTGTATGCATACACCACAGTGTATTCCACCTTTATGTATAACTATAAAGCACCACATACAAAAGCAATAAATAAATGGAAGAATATCAGTAGAGTACAGGAAGGAGAATAGGACTAGTGAGGAGGGGAGGGAAAGGGAAGTACTGGGGATTGAAAGGGAGTAAATTATGCATGTATGAATATGTTAAAAGGAACCCTGCTATTATGTATAACTCTAATGCATTAATAAAAAAAGACTTTAAAAATGTAGATTCTGGGGCTGGGGAGATAGCTCAGTTGGTAGAGTGCTCACCTTGCAAGCACAAGGCCCTGAGTTCAATCCCCAGCACCGCAAAAAAAAAAAAAAAAAAGGTAAATTCTGAAATGTTACCAAGTTGGTTATTGTACTTCCTTTGAAAAGGAGAGGGAAAAAGACATATACAATGGGGAAAGGAGAGAAAAGTAGCATATGGCAAATAATGAAATTAGAGAAAAAGGTGATGAGTAGGTGAAAAAGACATCTGGGGATCCTGTGGAGAAGTACTGCAGTCTAGGCCTATTCCCAAAGCCTGTGGTAGAGATCTACAGAGAGCTAGAGGAAGAAGAGGAAAGGACAGAGGGAAGATTAATGAGAGAGAAGGAGAAGAAAGGAGAATGAGTGTGGCAGAGGGGAGAGACAGCAGGAGGGAAAGAGAGGGGAAGAAGAGAGTGGGAGAAGGGAAAGAAAAATGAAGAGAAATTGAGAGAAGGAGGTTGGTCGGGAAAGGAGGGAGGGCTGGTAAGAGAGGGAGGAGGGGCATAGGAGGAAGAAGAGAGTAAAAGGGAGAGAAAGGAAAGGGAGGATTGGAGAAGGGAAGAGAAAGAAGAAAGGAAAGGAAGAGAAAAAGGGAGGAAGAGCAGGGAGAAGGAGAGAAGGAACAGAGGCTAGTTTTAGTGTTGGCAGCTAATCATAGCAAGTGATGCCTGCTGGCCTCAGCTCTGAGGGTCACAGCTGGCAAACCTGCCCCATTTTTCTACACTTCTATGGAGTGGCATGCTGCAGCTCTTAATGGCAGGCTATGCTATCCAGCATTGCAACAAACCTCAGGAACTCACCACTAATTTCTTTCTGAATTTTCTCACAAATTTGAAGAATGAAATCCATGGACAACAGCATAAGGCAAGAGTGAAAGGAGTAGGATTTACTAATATTTGAATATATACGATTCACTAAGCTGCCTTTTCCACATCATAAAACTTGTCCATTTTCCCATGTCATGAAATCTTTCTTATGATATGATTCACATGTCTTCATGTTGTTCTGTTATATAGTCCAACAGGATCCCAATATCTGTAGTTTGGATATTTGACACTACTCTTGGTTTTGGTTTAGCAAGAATCCATTAAAAATTCTGAAAGAACAAAAAGGTACATTACTAAAAATTGACAGTTTTAAGATGTGTTTAAAATACACTAAGTGTGTAGTTACTTGGAATTAATTCTTGTGCCGTGAATTCTCAAAAGTGCTATGTTTTTCAAAACATCAAGGGTCCACTTAAGGAGAAAATGAGCAGTAGAAAAGATATTACCTTGTTATGTTAGTGTAGTTTTTGGACCAGACCTATTAAATATTGTATTAGGAAATCTCTTTCAATGAATGGAGTTACAATTTTGCTTGCCATTCACAAGAACATACCAAGGAAGGAGTAAAGAATTTAAAACTGACCTAACATTTAAACCTAGTCTGAAGCACCATACAAAATAGAGAGTTTAATACTTTATTTTGAGTAAAAGCTCAAAGGTTTGGCAATAAATCTGAATTGGTAACTGTGCTAACACATAGTTTAAAAAAGGAGGAGAAATTTCTTTTTCTAATATCTGAGCATTATAAAATGATAAGAGAAGAGCATTTGACAAATGAGCCCAATAAAAGATTCTCTAATTGCGGAAAAGAGGTTCAAAAGTGATTTTGCAAATCAAAGGCAGCATTTTGAGATTAGATCTCAAAATGAAGACTGGAGTCCTACATCTTTATCACAGCAAGAATGGTAAGCCAAGCAAGCTTAAAAGGTGGTCACGTGGAAAAGCGAAGAGAATAGAATCCTGATTATAGTAAATTTAAAATTGGCCTGACTAGAAATGGTAAGTTTAGCAGAAAGGCAGCGGAAATTACACTGGAACTTTGGCATAGCTCTCAGAAAGTAGACTCAATGAATAATAACAGCCAATTTCATGGCTTTGAGAGCTCATAGAATCATCAAATATATATGCATGGATCCTTTAAAAAGTGGTGCTTTCTACCCCGCTTTGATTTTGAGAATCTCTTATCAGATTCAATTAAGCTGGTTCTATTAATCTATTGCAAAAGTGATTGATTTTCAGTAATGTACCGTTATGTCCCTTCAAGAGTCATGAAACTGAAGTCAGTAATAGCCTCAAGTATCCAAACTCTGAATATTGGAGTCCCATTGAACATCAATTACTTGTTCAATAATTCCACTAACATAGAAATATAATGTCTTTCCTACCACTCATACTCAGTAGGTTAAACTGGACTGTTTTGAGACTTGATGTTGAGCTAAAGTTGAGTCTTTTGTATCAAAAAGGGAATCAGTGTATAATGACTGGTGTTAAATACCCCACCTGGACAGTGTTCAAGAAAACCAAAGTGTGGAATACACTATGCAGCACAGCAAAATGAACTCAGATGTGCACTCTTGAATGTGTGAACTTACATTAAGGCAAGTTCATAACACTTTTGTATGGATGCTTCCATATCTCAGGCCATTCATGGGAAAAACATTAAGAAGAAGGTACCTTTCAGGAAAATGGAGCTCTAGGATAAAAATCTCTAAACAAAGATTTCATTAAATAAATAAATATGTAGAAGTACATCTCCATGAAAACAGTTTAGGTACCAACCACACTCAAAGAGTTATACTTAATAGAACTATGTAAAGAAATATTAAACATATATATGTGACTTTCAGAGACAAAAACAGAAATGACAAATTTGATATTTATTTGAATAGTAAGCTAACAAGCATGCTGAGATATAAATAATAGAAATAATAATTCTGTAGAAATATTAGACATAAAAAAGCAACTGTCACCAATAAAAATGTGTAAAAAAGAATAAAACTTATAACCAAGTTATTTCGATAAAAAAGCAATTGACATGAACAACAATAGATGGATTGACTATTACACTTGACACAAGTGAATAAATAATGAACTAGAAGACAAAACAGAAAATTCTCCCTGATCAAAAATAAGAAAAAAATGAAAAGCAACCAACACACACTGCTATAGGAAGAAAAGAATGAGGAGCTCTGCCATAGAACTTGAAATTGAAAAAGAAAATGTCAAGGAGTAAATATTTGAAGACATTATGGCCAAGCATATTACAGAAATGAAAACTTGATAAATTCCACAGAATATCAAGTTCACTTTCAAAATACTTTCTGCTAAGAACATTATAATGCAGCAATAGAAAAAGAACGCATAAAGATTATAAAGAAAAAAATTTAATATATAGGGTTGAGGTTGTGGCTCAGTGGCAGAGCATGTGTGAGGCACTGGGTTAGATTCTCAGCACCACATATAAATAAATAAAATAAAAGTTCGTCTACAACTAAAAATATTTTTAAAATTCAATATATAAAGGAACAAACTTCTTTTCTCTTGAGATTGATTTTCCCATTGCTTTCTTTTGAGCTCTTCCTGTCCTTTGGATGACTAACCTACCATTTGGGAGTCCTTGGACCAAAGTAATACAAACACCATTTGATTGCAAGGTTTTTAAGAGATTTAATTTATTCATAATACACCTTATGCCATGAGAATTTGGCCTGATTTAAGAGAGGAACACTGTCACAAAGATATTTTCCCTGTTGTTTTAGGTTGAAATACTATAATATATCATCTAATCTGCCAGTAGCTCTTCACTCTCATTAGGATGGAAAAATGACAGAATAAGGGTCCTATTTTTATAATGGCATGACAACTTTTTGAAATTTCAAGGTTGGCACCACCACTAATAAATTGTCATTTATGCCTTGAAAAAAATTAAATTATCCACATTTATATATCAGTGGAAAAAGATAACACCTATCAGATATATTTAAGAAATATCAAAGTTAATCAAAAGAAATTCACTGAGAATGAAAAGAACAAATAAGTTAGTTTATGAACCTGTGGCTAGTGTCTATTATTTTGTCTTGAGGAAATAATGGGGTAAAGAACTGTTTTTGTCAGTTTGTGCTACCATAGTGAAGTACCATATACTAGGTGTCTTATTAACAACAAAAATTTATTTCTCCCAGTTCTGGGTGCTAGAAGTTGGATGTCAGTGTGACAGTATGGTTGAATTCTGGTGAGGACCCATTTCTGGGTTGCAGACTGTTGAACCATCACCTGACAGAGAGTAGAATCTTAAGGGCCACCAATTCCATTACAAGTGGTTCATTTTTATAACCTCATTTAATTTTAATTATCTCCCAAAGGTCAGAACTCCTAATTTCTTTATATTACAGTGTAGGGTTCCAATATATGAATATTGGGGAGACACAAACATTCAGTCCACAACCAAGGCCAATGCAAAAGTACTCTGACTTTCAAATTTCTTCAATTAATGTTAGGTCTCTGCAATCTTAATATATTCTTATTCTGAACACTATGATAAATTAAATATCCACTACATTTTCCTGCAAGCATTCATGGTTCCTGCATTTTATAGTTAGCCCTTTAATCCATCTGAAATTTACCTTAGTATTTGATATGAAATGAGGATTTACTTTTGGTTTCCCAATAGATATCTTCTTTGCACTTAAAAGAATATTTTTTCTTCCTTGGATTGTAGTAATTGATTTTTAATGTATTGAGTTTGTTTTTATAATAAAGTCTGTTTCAGGGCAATCCAGTCTAGTCAATTTATCTCTCTGTTGATTCTTGTGTCAGTACCAAACTCTCTTAATTCCTGTGATTTATAGTTCATTTTAATATCTGGTTGAGCAAATATCTCTGCGATGTCTTTTTTCTTCTAGCTATTACAAGTATCAACTGTTTATATTTCCAGAATATTAGAATATAATTTAATTTGATATTTCCTGTTATATTTTGCTCTGAATTATTTTAAAACCAAGGGCCAATTTTATAAGGATGGGTATATTTATATTTGAAATCCTTACCAAGAATATCATTCAAAATCTTTTGATCTCTAATTATTAATATATTTTTTAGAAATCTTTCAGATATTTTTTGTGTATCACCAGTTCATCAAAACACATTTAATACACAGAAATATATTTTTGTCTTATAGAATTTAAGAGGTCAATAGTTCTGGTATTTATATTTAGCAATTGATGTTTATTTTAAATTCCAAATGACTTAGCTTCATATATTTTTTCTTTCTTTTTTAGGTCTAATAAATCCTTTTGTGAGTATTTCTAGATATTTCATGTCTTTTGTTTCCATTATGAATGTAATTCTCTATAGAATTAATCACTTTGCCATTTTTATTTTATAAATGATCGTTTCCTTGTGCCATGATGTTTTATGCTAGAATACTCTTAAATTAGTGTTTGATTTCATTTTATTATCTTTTAGTTGTTTGTGGTATATATTCTAGGTAGATCATTAGATCATGTATTTATAGCATTTTTTTTGCCAGTTCTGCCATTCAGAGTATAAAAGTTCGTGGCTGTTACTTGTTCATGGTGGAATGAAACTTTTAGCCATGAATGGTATCTTGACTTGGAAAGGAAAACTTAGGTCACAACCTTTCTCCCTCAGAACTCAGTAGACACTGCTTCTCTTTCTTCCAGTGCTCAATATTGCAGAGAAGTCTGTTACCAGATTTTTGTTCCTTTTTAAGTTTTCTTGGGTTTTGTGCTGAGCTGTATGTAGGATTTTTTTCTTTGTCAATGTAATTCAAAAACATCACCAGAAGTATACATTTAGTTTTGTTTTAATTAACTTTAACTGACATATGAGCATAAGACATTTTTTAGCTTACAAAATTTTCTTCTTTTATACCTCTACTTATTGTCTCAGCTTCAATTTATTTTGGCTTCCTTCTCAGGGTAGCCAATTTACTGTAAATTGAATCTTTACTCTTTCTTCTCCTATCCTTTATCTTGTTTCATCATCTCTCTCTCTCTTATCCTCTATAGCTTGAAGAAAAACCCCTGAAGAGAGAATTGAGAGTTTGGGAAAGAGTAAGGGATCAGTAAATGATAACTTCATTATTATTATCATATGTATAATTCTCCTTACCCAGCCTTCATTTTGTGAATAAAGGTGCTAAGTTTTATTGGTGCAGAACTTTGGGATTTATAAAGCATTCTATAGCCATAATTTCATTTGGCCCTTATAACAATCCTTAGAAGTGAGGTTAGTACAATAATTTTATTTTACAGATGGAGAAATCAATATTCAGAAAGTTTAGGTAAATTGTCTAAGATTACATAGCTGGATGGTGGTAGATTTAAGAATAGGGACCTCATTCTGAATGTTCAGATCATTCTCCTCCTTTCTTGGGCAGCATTACTCTCTGATTATTGTTCCCTTTAGAACAGGAAATCCTACAAAGAAAGCTTTAGCTGTGGAATTTTAACTTGAGAGATGTATACTCCCAGGAAGCAACAAATCAGCATTTATTGCTTTTTCTTTCTTTACATAGATGGATTGGCATTTTTTTTCTTAAACAGATATTGTAATCATTTGAGCCCCTTTAAGCAATATGAAGCAATTGTAATCACAGATGTCTGATTCACCAATCTCTTTTCTAAAAAAAAAAAAAAAAAAAAAAAAAAAAAAAAGACTCCTGGTGCAGGATTCCTTATGAAATAGTACAGTTGAGCCTCTCTGTGTTGTAAAATCCTCATTATTTGAAAAGAGCCTTTTCTGCAAACTGTAATGCCAAAAACAAAAACAAAAGAAGAAAAGAAAAACCTCACCACAGATTTTTGACATATCTCCCCCTTTTGTAAAACGTTTCCTCTCTTACTAAATCCAAGTTGAATATTTTACTGTGAAATTCAGTATTTCATATTTATTGGTATGGGTGTGATTATGCTTTTAGAACCTAGAATAGCGCATCCTTCATTATTTGTTAAGGATTGAAGCACTGCATATCTGAAATATGTTATATGAATAGTAAAGAGTAAATTTATATATGAAATATATATCTCAGTTGCATTCAGGCTTATGTTGCTCTACTGGCAGTGGACCCTGACCCTAGTCCTCATCTTGTCCCCTTCCCCTGCCCTCTGATTCTTCTTCAGGAAGACACTCATATATATGTATCATAAACCAATGCCTCTTAGGTCCTAGAGTAACAGATAATCCACAGATTCAATTTGCTCAGGAGATTTTTAATACCCCTGTGAGGCTGGAAAACCTATTGAAGAGAGCTCTATGAGACATCCGGCTCACTGAGTACATGTTAATATATATTGTGAACAACAGAGAGTTTTATTCTCTGCCCCTTTCAGGATAATACCCAGTGTAGTTCTTCCCTGGTTCAGACTCAAAGGGATGGTTGGGAGATTTCCTAGTCCCTGTGCCTTTCTATTAATTCCAATTGCAACCTACCTTTCTTTAATTTTTATGATTAATAGCTTTCAATCTGAACACTGACATGGGTGTGTCCATGTCCATATATGTATTCTTCAAATGAATATTTTTGTGCCTGACAGGTGTCAGGCTGTAAGTTCAAGTTGCCTTAGTATTAGACTTAGATTTTGTGTTGTTGTTTTTTGTTTCTTTTTTGTTTAATCCCAGCCTGTATTAGTTCTGCTTAAGCCTCTTGCCTTTATCCATCCTAGGTTAACATCTTCAAACTGCAACCAGTTCCTGGGGGACAAGTTTGTTTACAGCAGTAAATGTCTATGTAATTAGACTTCAAGAAGAATAGCAATCTTTGTGCAGAAAATTGATATTGTTGGACCTGTTAAACTATACTGCCCTATTGGAAATTTCCTTAGTTTCTGTAGGACTTTTGGTTTGCTTGAACTTAGAAGGCCATTCCATTTCACATAGGAATGTGTTCCCTCCTATGTCCTAATCTGTTTGACTTGGTTTTGCAGAATGTATATCGGGCAGAACTTGGGTCCCTGCTCGCATGTTGCTTAGTACATGCAGCTCAAACAGATGACACCTTGACATCTTGACATTTCTTTCTAGCAGTAATATAATTACTAGACCTAAAACGGACCTCTAGATAAAGATGAAACAGTTAAATTCATCAATGGAGTTCTAGATACTATGCATTATTTCTTACCAAACCTGGCTTCCAGAAATAATACACTCCAGACAGAGAAACTTCATTTTCAAGGACACTCAAGGACAAATCAACCATCTTAATTTGACACATGTTGCTTAATAAAGTGTTTTCAATACAGATTTCCAGATCTGAATTTTGTTGCCTTAACTATCTTTGTACTGGGAGAAACAAATGAAAGCCAACATAAAACTAATCTCCCAAATATGTGTTTTTTAACAAAAAATACAAATGAAAATGAAGCATTGGGTGCTGAAGCTCCCCATGAATTTTTCAGTCACTAAAGTATGCAGTGTTTGCAGACTAGTCTTCCTTCACCACTGAGTTTCTGCTCTTAATAAGAGAACAGTGAAAAACATCAATGTGTTTTTATTCCAAATAAATCTGTTAATTTTAAAATAGTAACAACAAAAAAGCTAAAGTTGTGTGAAGTCATAATGATCTTAAGGAGCTCTTTGGTAAGCATATAAAATGAATGCCGGCATATTTTGGACAAGTATTTATGTTTTTTGTTGTTGTTGTTTTGTTTTCAATTGTTTATTTTGCTCTGTCTCCCACTATACAACTTGCGGTTTTATTTTACCTCAAATATTTGATTGTCTGCTGATTATTAAAGCCCAGGAAAGCAGACATCTCTTCTGTAGTTGAAATAATCAGCCAAGTCATAGCACCTCTGGGACCCTGAAGGGCATTAGCCACGCAAATGCCTTTGTTCAGGCACTCTCCTCGCTCACCAGGCTCATGATAATAGCACAGACTAGCACAGAAACTAAGTCAGGGTGTCCCAGTTTTCCCTTTGATCATGCCATTCTTGGTCTCACCCACCTGCATGTTCTTCAACCACAAGTTTATGTTATTGAACATGGGTGGCTGAGCCATGTGGCTGATGTGTGCATTATTATATCACACTGCTATGAAAGAATCGAACAGTGGAGATGATCCTACCAGAGCATTCAAACTGGAGCATTTTTGTAACTGTCTAATCATCTGAAATATGCTTTTGCTATATGTATATATATGTACTGACAGCATTATATGTATATACATATATATATGCAATGGAAATGACTGTTGTGAATTAAATGAAATATGTGTTTATTGTTTGAAAAACTCTCAATGTCTCCTTGGATGCAACTCAGATGACAATATTGGTATTTTATACTAATCTCTTGATGAAAGTTTGTCTTTTCCACCATTCAGTAAATTCCGTATTAGAAGGGACTACATCATTTTTTTGTGTGTGTGTCATATCCCCGTACTTAGAATAATATCTCGTTCACAGTGAATTTTCCATTAATTTTTAAGAAGAAAAGATTCCTCTGAACTGGTAGGTTAGGGAATTGTGGTCTGAAAATGTAGAAGTGAGAAAGTTCAAATGTTGGAGGATATGTGGTGGGCAGGATAATGGGCCTCTGGGATGTCTCATGTCTTAATATTTGGAACTTGTGGACCTGTGGCATTACATGACAGAAAGAACTTTGCAAATGTGATTAAGGTAGGTATTCTGAGATGGGAAGCTAATTCTGGATTATCCAGGGACCTAATGAGTCTGCGAGAAGAGAGAAAGAAGTTAGAATGGTGCAAGGTGAGAGAACTCAGACTTTCTAGTGCTGTCTTTGAAGCTAGAGGAAGGGATCACGAGCCAAGGAATGCAGGCAGCTTTTAGGAGCCAAAAAAGGACAGGGATTGGATTCTTCCCTGGAGCCACCAGAAGGAACACAAATCTGCTAATATTTGATTTTAGCCCAGAGAGACCTGCATTAGACTTCTTTCTAACCTACAGATATGTGAAATAATAAATTTGTATCAAAGAAGCTGCTAAGTTTTTGGTAATTTGTTTCAATAGCAATAAGAAACTAGTACAGAATCCATTAATGTCCTTTTCTGTATATTACCAGGAAATCTTTCCAATAGCTCATGAATCTCTGGGATGATGGCTCACTTAAAAAGTTATATTTGGTGAGAAATAATAATTAGAATAAGGGTAATAAAAACAGCAAACAAGCACAGAGTGATGATTAATACATAGTAGCAATATTTTTGTTTGTTTTTTTGATACTAGAGATTGAACCTGGGGGTGCTTAACCACTGAGCTACATGCTGAGCCCATCTTATTTTTTTATTTTTTGGTTTTTCTTTTTAATTTTGAGACAGGGTCTTGCTAAGTTGCTTAAGGTTTCACTATAATTGCTGAGGCTGATCTCCAACTTTCGATCCTCCTGCTTCAGATTCCTGATGCCCTGGGATTACATGTGTTATTGAACATGTAGGGTTTTTGTAAGGAATAAATATGATATTGTATATAAATCACTAAGCATGTAGCAGGTTAAAATGGCACCACACTTAGAACTGGAAAGGAGGTGCCCTTTTACCAAACCTCATACTATAAAGGGCTCCAGATAGAGGAATCACAGATCAGATAGATTAGTTTTTTAAAAAAGAAGAAAGTGTACCTCTGTCATTCATGAAATTATGTCCACTGCTGGTACAGCATCACAAGTGACACTAAATCTCTATTCTCAGTATTAATAGTACTCAAGCTACATATCTCTTGTACTACCTCCCCACACAAAAAAAGGAACTTTTATTCAACAAAGTTGCTCTACTACTAACATCAGAGAGGGACACTGCTTTAGAGTACAGGGAGCATTATAGTGGTAGAAGTGCTTAGGTAACAGGGAAGATCAATTCACTCATTTTTCTTCTTCCATAGCAAGGATGCACTGGACTATTCCAAAATAGTGTTTCCTTCTACTGCCAAACTTTCATTTCCTTTTTCTTATGTGCATGGTTCACAAATTAGCATGGTGTTCTTAATGGTTACATGGCAACTAAAGAACATTTTTCAGTATTAAATCATTCATGTTTTCATAACTTCCTTTTTAAATTATTTAGAGCTTATATATATAATATACATATATATGTATACATACATATGTATACAAATAACATGAGCAAGGATAGGATAAGGACAGTGAAGACTGGAATAAAAAGTTTTATTTTTATAAAAGCATTTAATAACATTCAAAGTAAGAAATAGTAAATCTGTCAAAATTTCCTTGCAAAGTATAAGCCCTCTTTACCTAATTTTGATATAAAAATGAACATACATGAAACACATTATAGTTCTAAGTTTAATAATTATTTTGAATATTTAAGGAAATGATTTGTAAACATGTTTACAAATTTTTCTTTTTAAAATGTAATTGACATTGTTATAAAATGTAATTTTATGTAGTTTAATTACAATTACTTTTCAATTTTTTAAAATTACTTTAACGCATTCAAGTCATACAAAGTTCTTCGCTACATTAGCACAAAGCTTTTGCTTCAATAAAGGTGAGGAAAAGAAAGCTATTTGAATAAATATAGAATAATTTATGAATTAAGTCTATTTTTACTTTGTTACTTAATCCAAACATTGCAGGCCAATCCACAGAATATCTAGACTCATGTGATATTTTTTGTTGCCATTGATATTTTGACAACTTTTCCTGGTAAATGGCCCATGGCTTTATACATTTTTAATATAGGTACTATGGTGTTATAGTTGTTGATATTAGAGAATATCACATTTTATTTAACTGTTTCATAATTGACTTAATTTTTAAAAATGTTTTCATATGTTGGTCTCCATTTGTTTTTTAAGTCTAGAGTCCTACAAGTAGCAGGCTGAACTATTATAAATTCCATTTTACAGACAAGGAAAGTAGGACTTCAAAAGTCAAAGAAAGATATCACCTAGTTAGTGGTGTGCTGCTAAACAATCTTTCTAATACAAATGAATGAATGATTTTCAAAAACCCTAATTTGTATTGTTTGATGATTTCTGTGGTATAAATCTTCTCCACATGGTTTATTTCAAGATGCCAATATTTCTTCAACTAACTTTAAAAATCTCCTGAAAATTTAAACAGGTTCCCATAAGCTGATGCAAGCCAGCTTCAACACAGTATTGCCAAGTCACAGGGTTAGTAGGTGATGAGAGAAAACATCTATTCCTGGGCCATCCTTGGATTCCAGGGTACTGCCCTCCAGTCATGAGTGTATGCTCCTTGTGTCTCAATTCTGTGGACTTCTGTTTACTAATTGAGTGGTGACTTCACTAACCTTCCTGCCTTGAGACTTCCTCACTCTTTCCCACTTACCCACTGTGAGATTTAAGAATACTAAACATGCTGGGCACAGTGGCCCATGACTGTAATCCCAGCTGCTCAAGCTGAGTCAGGAGGATCATGAGATCAAAGTCAGCTTCAGCAGTAGCAAGACACTTAGCAACTCAGTGAAACCCTGTCTCTAAATAAGATACAAAATAGGGCTGGGGATGTGGCTCAGTGGTCAAGTGTCCCTGAGTTCAATCTCTGGCATCCCCCCCCCCCAAAAAAAAAGGGTGGCTCAACACAAAACATATTTCAACACATATCTAATAGGTATGGTACATTAATTAGAAATTCCACAGTTCTGACGTGGTTCCAATCACAGTTCATTGAGCCTTTACATAGAGGTCATTTCCAGGCTGTAATGGCTTACCCATTAGTGGGTAAGTGATTTACCTAAGGCCACGAGGAAAAGCTCTTTAAATGAAAACCTCCAGATGATATAAATCTGTATTAGGAGAGTCCTGGAAACTAAGGCAGCAGGAAGAATACATTTTACTTTCAAATACATTCTTCTGGGGGAATAAAAATGAGTGCAGATTACCAAGGAAAAGGATCATCCTCCATGGCAAAACTATTGTTCCTTAGCCAAGGGGAATCATATTGCCTAGGTTCCAGCAGGACCCTCTTTGGAACAAGGCTCCTTTTATCCTGCTAATCCTTCTGGCATTTGAAGGAGAATCAGCACAATTAAATAGAAGTTAAATGCTAAGTTTTATTTATTTTTTTATTGGAGCAGAGTAAATATGTCTCAACCACTGTCCCTTTAAAGAAGCAACTTACAGCTGTTAGAGAAGGAATTTTGCATGAATTTTATTTGTTTGCTAATTTTTTTCTGCTGACCTTCTGGAAGGACACTAATAAGGAAAAAGTGAGGAAGTTGCTCCTGCTAATCAACTGGGGAAAAAAAGTGACTTATCTTTTTGACAAGAAGATGTATGGAAATACAATACATTTTCTAAAATGACTGGAAAGGGTCATTAGAAACCAGTCATCTGCTAGAATGCTGTTACTGTACCCAAGAGAGCACTGGAATCCAGAGTGAATGTGGGGCTTAGGGTGTAAGTCCTACTGGGCTCTGGAGACCTAATGTGGGTTTTGAAATTGAGGTTCTTCTGAAGAAGGAGTGTTCAAGTTAAATGCTAGAGGGACAGTTCAGATATGGAGTGAGTCTGGATAGGTGAGAAAACAGAATTCCAACTGGGACTATTCTTTTGGTATTCAGAATTCAGTGTAGTAGCTGAGTCATTCAGGCTTTTGGGGATGGCTGATGTACCCAAAGTCACACAATTCTTTCATATAAGAAGTCACTTCCAGGCTGGGGAGGTAGCTCAGTCGGTAGAGTGCTTGCCTTGCAAGCACAAGGCCCTGGATTCGATCCCCAGCACTCCCCCCCAAAAAAGTCACTTCCTCTTACAAAGCTGGATGTTGTGGAAAGAATGGCTCAGAATAAAGAACCTGTGTTGAAATTCAACCTCTTCTGTTGCCAGATATGTAATGTAGGGCCTCTCTATTCCTAGGAGTAATTTGTGTCCAGAGAATGGAATTATGTATTTTAAACCACTATTCCAGGTGATTGTTTCAAAGGGCTAATTTGAGAAATACAAATATAGTATCTTTCTCCCTAAAATATGGCCCAGGATATCAGCATCTGCAACACCTTGGAGCTTATTTGATGTGCAGAATCTCAGCTCCAGCCTAGACATGAAGTCATAATCTGCATTTTAACAAAATTTTCAGATGATTTCTATACACTTTAGCATTTGAGAAGCCCTGTTTTAATCTTCTACTGTCCTCTAATCTGTTCTTGAATACTTATGAGTAATTATCCTTTAAAGGCAGGGGAGAGGAATATTCCTTTGCTAAAAGTTGGTAACTCTTTGTTTTATCTTTTAAATCTACCTATTATTATTGAGGCCAATAAGAAAATGCAAAAGCTGAACACACAAGTGTAAGGAGTAATTCAAATAGTGTAAAAATGATTTCGTTGCATATTTGGGCCTCACCCCCCATTTCCTTGGAAAAGGGACTTGATTTTCTATTTCTGAAGAGAAATGAGTGAGTGGAAGGCACAAAGGAAACCTCATCTTGGTGAATGAGGTAAAGAAGATAATGTTCTCTTCAAGCATATCATTTGGAAGCTGGGTAGGATGATGTTTCATCATAATCTTTTTAATTCTTTGAAACAATGCAACTGAGATGTTCTTTTCTGCTGTAAGGGTATGAAAAGAGGTTAACTGGTGTGTTTGGAAACTATAGTTGCCTTTATGAATTCACTGAACTACGAACCACCAAAATACATTTTCTAAGATCTTTATTCACAAACAATTTGGGATTTAACAATTCCAATTTCATGCAGCTGTAGGTTTTACCATCTTCTCAGTAGGACTTAAGCATTTATTGATTTAAAAATTACTTTTCAGCCAGTTTCCAACACCCTTCTTGTCCACACTACACCTTTTGGTAGCAGCATTTGCCATAATGATGAACCTATATTTAATGGAGAAAAGCTTATTTGCTCTAAGTATGTCTTCTTGTAACAGTAACTTTACTGTTTTTCTTGTTAAATCACAATTGAATTATTATTATTTTATTAAAGTATTCTTTACTTTTGGGATGCTGGGGATTGAACCAGGGCCTTCACATGCTAGGCAAATGGTCTACCACTGAGCCATACCAAGCCCCCTGAATTATTTTTGATGGCTCCTATCAGATGACAAGGAACACATTATTGAATTACAATTAATAAGTGTAGCTTGAATGTAATACATTTACATTTATGATTGAAAGAATATTTCAAACACCTAATCTTATTTGATGTTGAGGGAGATACTATTATTTTCCTCCTTTGTATTATGTTGAGTTCAAATCAACCATAGGTCACAGCAAGTAAAGTACAGAGTTAAGACCCCAGTCTGAGCCTTCATATTCTGTCTGATTTTCTTTCTGACCAAAAAATACCTTCAAACACAGTTATGGATAATAACATTAGAGCTCTATCCTGCTGGGATTTAGGCTGGATCATTTGTTGTCATGCAATTTTGCTACTATTTCATTTGAGTTTCAAATGAATAGCTAGCAACTACTCCCCTTTACCTAGTCCATTCCCATTAGAGGTCTCATGTAAAGTCCACCAAGGACAGTTACATGTGATTTGTAATACAGAAGAGAAATAGAGGACATTATTTTTGGGAGGTAGATGCAGGCAGACATGGGTAGACTTGAGGTTGAAGCCACTTAGTGGGAGATTTCTTGAGAATCACTAATATTATGAGGGATTTCCAGGAAGGCACTTACAAAAACCATGATTTAGTATTTTGGCACCTGCCAAATTAGATTGTCTGTAGTGAGTCTCCTGACCTTTTCTTCCCCAGCACTTTTGATTCAGTAGACTGAGGCAGGAGGATCACCAGTTTGAGGCCAGTCTCAGCAACTTGGTGAGAACCAGTCTTACAATGAAATATAAAGGTCTGGGATATATTTCAGTAGTAGAGAGCACTGAATTCAATTCCCAGTACCAAAAATAGACATTGATTAGCTTCTATTTCCCTGATGAATCCTTGACTGATACAGAATTCTAGGAGCAAACAACTTTCTCCCTCCTCGTCTAATTTCTAAAATAACATTTTCAGGGTTATTTTATTTAAAAAAAATGTTGCAAAATGGGAAATTGTTATTTTAATTACAGAATTTGGAAAGACAACCATCTTTACAGTGAATTGATAACTGTTGCTTCACACATTTATTCACCCATATTCCTATTGAAGAACATTTCCTATTGTTTAGCTATGCTTTGTTCCACTGTAATAGCTGCTTGTACCAATATCTGTCTAAATTTTGTATGTTTCTTTGGGATAAATTCCTGTTTTGAGTCATTTCTTCTACTTCTTCATTGCTTAAAATACTTATTACTTACTATGGGCCAGACATTGTGTTAGGTACTGCTAATGTATTGAAACAGAAATCATGGACTCTTCCCTAATAGGTTCATTTGTACTGGACTACAGTACAATCAAAATGAAAACGATAGAGGAATATATAGTACTGCAATAGAATCACCTGCAGGAAATGGCATATACTGAAATTAGAGAAGAGGGAGGATCAAATCCGTACAGCATTTGAAGGAGAATCAGCACAATTAAATAGAAAGCAGATAAGAAATTATAGGTTCATTGTTGGACGTGTTGGATTTGTGGAACCTATAAGACATCCAAGAAGGCTCCCTAGTAGGGAGATGAATAGGTAGGTCTTGAACTACAGAAAAGTGATGTAATTGGAAGTCCAGATTTTGAAATCATCATTTCAGTGGTCCCCTTTATTGCAGTTTTCTTTTTGCAATTTCAGTTATGCATGGTCAACTGTGGTCTGAAGATATTAAAGGGAAAAATTCCAGAAACAAATAATTTATAACTCTTATTATAGTATGTTATTATAATTTTTAATTTTATTATTAATGGTGTTCAAATTTTATTGTGCTTAATTTATAAATTAAACTTTACCGTGTGTATATAGAAAAAACATAGTATATATAGGGTTCAACAGTTATCTGTGGTTTCACATATCCATTGGAGATCTTGGAATGTGTCCTGCATGGATAAGGAGGGCTGCTACTGTATATATTGAGGTTGGATATGTTTGTGGAGAGGGTCATGTGTGGCATGCCTCTGGATACTCCCCATGTCTGAGTTATGTGTCATATGTTAGAAATGTATACACCTAAGTCCTACCTTAGAACTGATGAAGCAGATTACCTATAGAAGGTACTTACACAATTTTCATTTTAAATAAGCTTTTGTTGCACACTGAAAATTGAAAATCATGGCCTATGGAGAGACTATATCAGAAATCCTCATCACTAGCTGTACATTAGAATCAGTTGAAAAGATTAAAAATCTACTTATGCACAAGCTCATTCCTGGACATTTGAGTTGAAGCCTTCCTAGCTCTTCAGTCTGTTTATCTCATCTTCTGCTGTGTGTCACAATGCACTTTACAGATGGCATGTCAGTAGTTAACTGCTTGAAATACCTCATATATACCATTCTGCTTTACACCAGTAGCTGTCTCCCTCATGTGGTCCTATAAACAACCGATTTCCACTTGGTTAGCCCCATCACTGTCTGAGAAATCATTTCACATACCATTTCCTCCAGGAAGCTTACCATGATGGACCTAATTTTTGAACACCCTTTTTGTGCTCTCAGAGGCTTTTCCTATGTCTTATGGACCCCCTTTTTGTGCTCTCAGAGGCTTTTCCTATGTCTTATGGACCCCCTTTTTGTGCTCTCAGAGGCTTTTCCTATGTCTTAGCATTTAGGACAGTGAGCCAGCATTAGCTATTTCCATGTCTGTGTCTTCTTTAGTGAGTGAGGTCCTTAGATTGAGTCTCATTTCATTCTTCTTTCTTATTCCCCAACTCTGACACTGTGCCCATAATGTAGCAAGCATGTAGGACATGGTGTGTTCATTTGACTGAACTGAATTCTGACTCTATTATTTATTAGTCCTATGTAATTGTGCCAATCAACCTCCCAGAATACCAGTTCCTTTATAATTCAGAGTGATTTTCTGTCTCACCTACATTATACCATGGGATTATTATGCAGATTGCATGAAATTAAAGATGAGAGAATGCTTTGAATAATGTAAAACACTATTAAACTTGAATAATTGTTACAAAATGATGGTTTTAAGTATAATATTGTATTTGCATGAGACTTTTGGTTCTGGAGGATAAATGATGGTATCACCATTGCTCTAAATTATTGTAGATCTCATCTTGTAGCACTATCTTTACTGATTTACAGTGACAATAATCTATGAGTTTGAAAGCTGCACTAGGCTTGGGACTGGCTTAGGCACCCATGCCATGATGTGACTATGTTTCCCATCCCATAGGCCTATATAGCCATGACAATGTTCAGATCCTTCAAAATCAGTGCCCTTTCATGTAATGCCTATTGCTGTGTTCTATAGTACCAAAAGGGTAAAAAGGCTTTCTGCCAGGGCATTTTAGTTGTTTCAGTTGACCTTGAATCTTTATTGAACTTTTCTTAAAATTGAGGACTGGGGATTGAATCCAGGGTGCTTTACCAGTGAGGTACTTCCTTTTTATTTTTATTTATTTTTATTTTTGAATCAGGGCCTCACTAAGTTGCCTAAGCTGGTCTCCAAATTGTGATCCTCCTGCCTTAGCCTCCTGAATAGCTGAGATTACACGTGTGTGCCACAGTGCCAGCTGGTTGAACTTGAACCTTTAAATAACCACAGATCTCATATAGTCCCTGAAAGAGTCCCTAGCTTATACATCTCCCTAACCCTTTCTGTGAATGAATGTAAAACAGTTCTCCAGAAGACTCCATAATTCTCTGTTCTCTCAAGGTGTGTCCCCAGCATTATTGGGATATTCATCTTCTTATTCTCCCAATATGGACAAGGTTGAAGAAATTTGAATCCCTAATTTAGTCAGCTTTTTCACTGCTGAAAAAATCTGACCAAAAATCTGACTGAAAGATCTGACCAACACAATTGTAGAGGAGGAAAGGTTTATTTGAGGGCTTACAGTTTCAGAGGTCTTAGTCCATAGAAGGTCCCATTGGTCAGAGCTTGATGTAAGGCGGGACATCATGACAGAAGAGCGTGATAGAGGGAAGCAGCTTGCATCATTAGGAAGCAGAGAGAGAGAGGGAGAGAGAGAGACTCCACTCTTCAGATACAAAAATATACCCAAAGCCACACCCCAATTCCCACCTCCTCCAACCATACCCAACCACTTCAATTAATCCCATTAGGAATTAATCCAGTGATTGGGTTAAGACTCTTATAACCCAATCATTTATCATCTGAACCTTCCTACATTGTCTCACATGTGAGCTTTTGGGGAATACCTCGCATCCTAACCAAAACAATCCCCCATTTTGTTCCATATTCCAGGGCTCCCAAATCCCTTCAGGTTAGACAATAATGCTGATTTGTCTCTGCAGCTTCCTTTTGACTACTTGCTTTCATACATTCGATGTTTGATAAATATTTACTGAAACGATCACTGATACACCAGTCTCATTACTGTGCAGTTTTACTTTATATGTTAGACTAAATGCCTTCTTAACTGTTACAGAAAAAATTTCAGCTTCACATTTTTAAAAATTAAAATTGAAATTAAATATTTGACTTTTTTACCCAAAGCAGGGAATGCTAAGAAAAATATGTGGTGCCCAATTGCCTTATGAATGTGGCTGAATTAAAATCCTGACTTCTTTAAAACTTACTAGCCAGGGCCAAGTAATCCCAGTGACTTTGGAGGTTGAAGCAGGAGGATTGGAAGTTTGAGGTCAGCCTGGGCCACTTAGGAAAATCCTGTCTCAAAAATAAAATATTATAAAGGACTGAGGGTATAACTCAGTGGTAAAGCACCCCTGAATTCATTCTCCTATACCACCAAAATGAAATATCAAAATTTAGGATCGCTTATTTTGCCTTGATAAACATCTATAATACACACACACACACACACATATACATGCACACACACATTTATTCTAGGTTATATAAAAATATAGCTCTGGGTTATATTCTGACATATATTTCAGTGGGCATGGATCATGAAAGTTTTGGAAGACCCAAAGTTACACCTGGATTGATTACATTCCATATCAAATAACTATAGCTCTAATACTATAACACTGTAAAAATGTATAATACATATCATTATAACAGTACAACTATAGTTATAACACTAAAACTATAACTACCTAAAATTAATCCCATAACCCTGTGTAGCTCTACTCACAAGTAACTTATGTTAGCCACACACAACTAATCACATGTATACCAAACATGAGCATAACTAATCACAAATCCAATTAACTATAAATCAAATCAACAGCTAACTATAAGCTACAACTATGACAAGTTAACAAGAATACCTAGTAACCCTAACTACTTAGAAGCTACAAAATAGCAACTAAAAATTACAAGCCACATCTAGTTAGCACCCACAATCAATAATCTTGACTCATCAGTAGTCGCAAATTAACAATCACGACTTGTTAGTAATTTCATCCTGGTAATCAGATATAGTCAGTAAACAAAACTGGCAACAATAACCTTTTAGTAGCAATACATAGTAACCATTGCTAATTACTAACTACAACATAGTATAACTGCAAAGTAGTTACTATCCCCAATCTAGCAAACCCCAATAGTTAGCAAGCACAAATTGGCAACTGTTTATAGTAGGTAGCCATACATGTTAACCAGAACTAGTAAACAGCCACAGTTGGGTAACAGTTACTAGCTATTATCCTATCTGTTTAATTGTAGGTAGTTAATAATCAGAAATCAGTAACTATAACTGGTATTAGCAATAACACAGTAAGCAAATTTAGTTAGTAACAGTACCTAATAGTGATTAGTAGTTGGTATCCTTTAACCAGCAACTACAACTAGCTGGCAATCACAACCAGTAACCACAATTAATAGCTTTAGTAATACTAGTCATAGTGGATTGTAACTACAGTCACCATAACCAACTATAGCTAACCTTAACTGAGTATAATTAAGAGTAACTCACTATTACTTTTGCTACAGTTGAAGAGAAAAACATGATTCCAAAAGTTTTCTGGAATTCTTGTTAGTCACATTTGGTTTCAGACATGAGAATATAAGAATGTAAGTAATAGAGGAATGATGGGTATTTGGGAAGGTGGGAATGTCAATAGTACGTGCAGGTCCTGTTTGGAGGTTTATAATCTTTTTGAATGGCTGCTGTACTGGGAGCTATTACCTGGGTTAACCAAAAACAAGGTAGTCAATCTTGAGTCTTTCATTATTTCAGAGTTGGAAATTCCAATTAGTGGGGCTGGGGAAAGAAGAGTTACAGGTAGTTCTAAAAACAAGGTCTGGCAAGAGAGTACAACATGAATGCAGACCTGTCAAGGGCTTGAGTCTGATCATTAAAAGGGATGGGTTCAGGGAACAAATAAAGTCCATTGGAAAGCATTTCCTAGCCCAGGAAAGCAAAACAGAGTACAAGTCTAATTAAGACTCTGTTGTTGAAAGAACTTTCTTTTTCTTTTTATGTAGCTGATAATGGGAAGAGGGAATGGGTAGAAGCAAAGAGTTAATTCCATATGGGCATGCTTTACTTTCCATAGAATTTCTTCAGATTGTTTTGGCTCTTCCCTACCCTAGGGCTGGTTATGCACAACAAGAATTAGCTTGGCATTCTGATCAAGCTGAAGCCGAGATGATCAAAGAACTGTGGCCTGCTGTATAATGGGACCAAAGCGAATTGTCTACCACTCAGGGCTGACTGGTGAAGAAATAACCTTGATGAGTCCTCTGGAAAAATTCACCTGGATATATGAGTCAGTAAATTTTTTTTTTTTTTTTTTTTTTTGCAGTGCTGGGATTGAATCCAGGGCCTTGTGCTTGCCACGCAAGCACTCTACCAACTGAGCCATATCCCCAGCCCAGGGTCCATAAATTTTAGCCACTCAATTTGCCTCAACCCTTCTTCTGTTGCTAATTTGCTGGACTATCCCTTTCAAACATTGGTGGCAGGTAGGCTTGATAACTGAGAAGTACTCCATAAGCCCACTAGAGTACACTTGTAGCAATACTATTTTATATTGAGATGGCTACTTTTTCTAACTTCATGTTCATAACTCCATGTTAGGGTTGGTGTTAGGCTATGGGATGGTACTTAGTAGTTACTGATAGGAGTATTGGGGAAGCGCCTGAGTTGTCCCAATTATATACATGCACTAAGGGCTGCAGGTCAAGTAAAGCAATCACAAAATTGTAAACATCAGGACTCAGATTGGTTCAGAGAAAAGATCTGCAAAGGGCTGGTGACAGACGATGCATGGTAAGGATGAGTGATAGTGGCACAACTATGGCCTGGAGGAAAGGAGCCACGCTTGGAGATGGGAGTAGAGAGCAATGTGCAGTGATCATGTGCACTTTAAAGGGATTTCATTTTACTGTGTGTTATTGAGTAATGGAGTAGTGAGATGAGACTGACCAAAGCATGGTCTTCCTGAACCTGGTGGTGGATTCCTGAGGAAGTGTCACTATTCTTGTAGTTGTCACCCTTACGAAGGCTCAGATCTGGTAGAAGTTAAAGAATGTGAGTCTTTTCAAAATACTATCAGTGCCTTCTGTATACGTGGAAGCAGTTATTTATATTGTGTGACCACAAAAGCAAAACTTCAAATAATGGGCAAGAACAAAACGCATACATTTTTAACATAAGGAATCATTAGGACTTTACTTGAAACAGAAATTGTTGTTTAACATAATTAAGAGCTAACTGCCATGGGAAAGGCTTACATAAAGGTTAGACCAACAGTTGTCAAGGATCCTGTAGCCGCCATTGAATGGTTTGATAGATGTCTTTTTATGACCTTCCTCCTCCGACATAATGTCACCCTTATGTAATGGAACTAAAAAAATAATAGATTTACTAAGGCAACTGTGTAATGTTACCAAATAGCATTCATATTTTTCCATCCCAAGGTTCATTCTCATTCCTCTTTATATTTCAGTAGCAATATATCTGGACATATCCAAATGTACTTATACCATGCCCATTGCTTTGACTCCAAAGTCTGTTTAATAGGCTAAAGAGTTCTACTCTTGTCTACTCCTTTCCTTTGTAACCTCATGTCCTAAAACTTTTCCACCTTATTCCATTGACTCCTGCCACATATTTCTCTTTTGCTGATACTCAGACAATAGACATATTCTTTCATCATTACATTTACTATTCTCTTATTCTAGAATGATCTTTCTTTAGATGTCCTAATGGTTTATTTATTCACTTCTTTTCCTTCTTTGTTCAAGTGTCAGTGAGGCTTTGCCTAATGACCCCATGTACCCTTTTCACCTATCATCTAACATCTATGTTCCGTATTTACTTTTTTTGTCACTGTCTCTCCTTCTACAATGTAAGCTCCATGAGGGTAGGGATTTTTGTTTATTTATCTTCAAAAGTTTTTTTTATTAATACATTATGGTTATATATAATAGTGGGGTTCATTTTGACATAATTATAAGTGCTTTATGCTTATGTTCATCAAAATGTATCAAAATTTGGCCCATTTCTCTCTTAGACCTAGAAGAGCATCTGGTATAGAATAAGCATACAATGGTTACTTACATAGTGAATGGTTTTATTAGTTAGGATATAGATTTGGTTGCTAGAATTGATACAAGAGTGGATTAAACAAGATAGATTTTTTTTTGTTCACAGGGCAGCATCGAATATGAGAAGGCCTAGGCTATTGATGACTCTATATGTTTGGGGATCCAGGCTCCTTTTCTCTCATTGCTTTCCTACTGAGCATAACAAAGTAAAGGATCTGAGATGGCTCAGCACTCCACTAAGTCTTCATTTAAGTGAAAAGCAAAGGTGAAAAGAGCAGGGTGTGCCCCTTCCACCCACATCCAATAGTCTATAAGTTCATCACACTGTCACATATTGCCTGGAAGGTGGTTGGGTGTTCAGCTTTATTTTTTTAGAAGCCCAATGCACAATTAAATCAGGAATTCTGTTACAGAGGAAGGAAAGAAAGGGTGTTGGAAACCAACACATCTCTTATATTTTTGGTTCCTTTATGGATCATTTAAACATTCTAGAATTGCTAATAATTATTTGAAAGGAAAAAGACACTTTTATTAAAGCATAAAGCAATATTCCCTACCTGGGTACAAAAGATTTCCCTGGCTACATGGTTTGTGCCTTTAGGCTGGTGGTAATAGTGTATACAGCATTTTTTTCTTTCTTAAAATGAGTAATGGGTTACTATTCATACTTCAACAGCCTTTCATTTGCATTCCTCTCCATGCCGTTCTGTCTCACATATTGACATCCAACTTCCCCATGTAGACATCACAAAATACTCTGCCATAAGCAGACACTGTCTCCCAGATGGTAGCTGGATGGGCCCTCTCTCCTCCTAGGACACACAGCCTTTCCTTCAATTAGATGACGTTTTCCATCACAGATTTGAAGCAATCTAATGATCATGTACTTTTCTTTCATCTCTTTCCTCTGAAACCTCTGTTTTGATAAAAGCATATTTATTTTCTTTTTTCCTAGAAATAAATAGCTGAATGGTTATGATGCTCCCTCTTCACTGCAACTTCATTCTGTTCCCAGTTAATTGATGCAATCACTCAAAATTGAAAAAGTGTTTTAAAAGGTATGTGTATGTGTAGGAGGGATTGAGATCTGTGCTTTAAAATACTTACACCTAGTCAGAAACGTAGTGTTATATTAAATCAGAATGGAATAAATTGACCAAACAGTTGAAATTCCAGAGAGAGGTTACAGTACCTTTACAAAGTATGAAATAGCAGTTGTATAAGTTTACCACTGCTACCACAAATCCCAAATGAAGTGCTTTTCATTTACAAATATTTTACACATTCATTATTTCTTATGATTTCAGTTAATTTTAATTTTGATAGAGGAGAGGGGTGTACTTGGTGGTGAATATAGAATACTCAAAGTAAGATTCATACACAGTGATCAACAATGTTCTGCCAACTGTGTTATTAACCAGAATGTCAGGTTACCCTGGTAGTTTTATTTTCCTTTATGCCTATAAATGAAGGAAGATTCAAGTGAAAATTTTGCATAAGCTTCCTAAGAAAGGGGCAGGGAGTTCAATCATTTTTAGCCAAACCCTGTTTTTTTTTTCTTCCTGGTTTCATTAACCAATACAACCCCCTTTAATGGCTTATTACAATTTGAGTGGATTTGCCATATCAAACACACAAAAAATATCTCGACTATTGATTTACTGTAATTGCAATGAAAAATGACAAAAGGAATATGATGGATTTTATACTTAAGTAATAAAGAGGGCACATGAAAATTGCAAACCTCTGGTATTATATAAGTCCAAATATGTTTTAATGTTTTACTATGCATGATACTCATGGTCTTAAATATGAAATTAATAATGGAAAAATTTGTTTGAAAAAGTAATTATTTTAATTATCTTTTAAAATATTAAGCTCTTTTCTTCCCATCTTGTTTACTGAGGTGCTAACTAAGTGTCCTTCTTCCTAGCTGGTCCTGCAACTGCTTCTTTACCTATTACTATGACCTTGTTTTGTTTACTCTGATGTGTGTGTGTGAGTGTGTGTGTGTGTGCACATGTGTGCATATGCATGCAGGAAAGAAGAAACCTGTTGAACTGCAGGATATTTCTCAGATTTACCTATTTTACCCTATGTGAATCTTAATTCTTTCCCATGCCCTTGAGGAAGAGAGCTGATTTGTTTGTGGGTGCCAAAATAACTTAATCCCAATATAAATGAATGGGGTTATGTTTTTTTGAGTTTTCCCATTATGTAGGTTTCCTGTAATGTAATGAGCTCATCATTTTGTAGAGATGAAGCCTACATCCAAATGCCCCATCATGCTTATATGCATTTCTTTCCACAGACCCCTCTCTGTACCTCAGGACATTTTGTATGATAGGAGCAAGAGGTCACAAGAAAAAGAAAATAACATCAAGGAAAATAAAGCTGGACATGTCGGTCATAGCGCCTCATAAAAATATGCTTCTTCCCGAGACATAGATGTTTTAGGTTCATTCCAGAATACTAATCCAGATTTAAAGATGTATATCCTCTTTGCAATTACCTTCAAATTCTTTGATTATTTCTTAGACTTTCTCTGAAAAAAATTGGAAAAGCTCCTAATAACATTTTGTGACGTGAAGATGATAATGATATGTGATGTGGGACTCATAATTCATGATGTGTTCATCATGTGCACAACTACTTTATTAAAAGTTGCCTCGATTGACTGAGGTCTCTGAAGAGGTTTTAGAGAAACTGGAATGAAGTGGTGGAATAGCAAAAAGTTATTCTACTTATTTATTACCTGTTGGTAGTTTTAACTTACATTTTGTATATTCTACATCCATGTGATAAACAGAGGAGATGTAATCTTTTTAAAATAAATATAAATATAATTAAAAATTTTTGAAAGGCATGGACTAATCAGGGGTGAAAATATGACATCAAATTAGAAAGCTTGGTCTTTGGAAAACCCAGGAAGCACTGAGATTAAAATTCCCAAAGATTCAACTGGCAAATACAGTCTGAACATCCATTCTACATTAGCTGATGTGAAAAGTCATGAGATGATTTCCAGAGAGAATAGACAGGAAATCATTCTAAAGGGAAGTAGGAAGGCAGTTGACATAAAGATACCCACCCTGGTGAGTTTTTCCCTTTTAACAGAGTGCTGTGTAGGCCTTGAGAGGTTAGCGGGGGTGGACAGTGTTGGAAGACAGTGTTTCTAGTGTTCACTGCTGGATCTCTCTCTCTTCCTCTTTCACAGCCTTCTGAGGACCATGCCTTTCTGTATGGTCCTTTGTGTTTTTCTATTCATGTAAATAAAAATAAAAAGTGATGTTCAGTAGCTTAAAACACTGCAGCAATTCAATAAACCTGTGCCTCTAACTATACCATCTTACTTAAGAAGATTTATATTCCTCAACATACACAAAACATTGATTTTGAAGGTGGAAAACTAAGTGGACAGGGGAACACAGTAGATACAGGAAGTGACAAGGGGTGGAGGGTCACCAAATGACCAATACTTGCAAATGTAGTCTTTTCCTCCATCTTTGGTTGTGCATGTCTCTGGTGGAAGATCATCTAAATAAAAAGGTACTGTGAGACATAGCAGGCCAGGCGATGAATAGCCTGATGGGAAAAGGTGGCCTTTTTTTTTAGTGAAGTGATACAGAGGACATTCTTGGCAGGTGTTAAGGCCGAGAATAAGCAAAGATGCCCTGCGAAAACTGACTAGCTTAATATAGGAACAAGAAAACCCAAGATTCAGCTCTCCAGACCTTGTTAAGATACTTCTTTGAGCTCTCATTTCCTTCTATAAAATGAGATTAATAATATGGGCTTTGTAGGATATTTGTGAGAATTGTAAATGATGAGTGTAAAGTTCTTGACATAGTGTCTGGCACAAAGATTATACTTATTAAGGCATAGTATTATTTTGGTTCATGACAGACTCTACAGCAAGCAGCAGAAACAAACATAAGAACCCATCTAGGAGGATAGACTCGGTTGGTAGGCCATGGTATTACAAAAGATAAAATGCTGACAAAATAGTACTGCTACCAGAGCACATGAAACCTGCATCCTAGTGATTTCTGAGATTTCTATTTGGCCTATGTATATTAATCCACCCAGTAGTTCATTGTTTCTATCTTTATATTTCTTCTGAACTCTCATGTGAGGTTCCTGTAAGGCTTTAGGACCAGCTCACCAATAGGAACAAAAATTACCTGGAGTTGCATCAGTAACTCTGCCCTTTTTTTTACAACTAGTACAGTGTACCAGCCTCACTTTTCTAGTTTTCCACTTAACCTGAAACTTAGGCCTGCAACTCGTGATTTTTGAGATCTATGTAATGTGAACCTCTAGCACTTATGTCTTCTTCGCTTTTACTGCTTATCTGACCTCTTGCCCAAACCCATTTTATGAGCTCACGTCCCTGTTCTCTTCAACTCCATTGCTTGTTTGACACCAAGGCAGAGAACTCGGCCAGTCACCTTTCAATTCTGGAGTAATGCATTCATTTTCAACCTCCAGAAATCTAACAAATATGAAAAGACTAAGAGAGGCTGACTTATTATTAGGCCAGTGGTAAAAATATTTTCATAAGCTTTAGGTTTTCTGTGCAACATTTCCATTATCTCACCTGCAAATTATAGAGCTTTTCTGTGCTAAGCAAAAATGGATATATTTTTCTCATTTGGTGATTTTTACTTTTAACTAGAAATCCTGCTCAAAATAAGTTCTTAAATAAGCCTGCTTGAACTATTTATGAAAAAGACAGACTTAAGAACATCTTCATGTGTATTTATTATTCCCCACTTCCATTCTTCTATACAGGAGCCAATGTGAGATATTTCTTCGTAATTTAGCAACATACCCTGACATGAGCTTTGCTTGTCATTTATAACACATTTATTCTCTCATAGAAGAAAGCCTCTATATTGCTTACACTATTAACTACTCCTGTCTTTAGAAATATCTGCTGATCCTAGGAAATGGAGGCTTAGTTAGAATGAGCAAGAGAAAAGCAGCCACTGACACTTAGGTGCTAGCCTAATATGATCACTATGTCATAGTGTTGCTACTAGGCAATCTGTATTCTCCTGTTGAAAATAAATGATATTACAGAACATCGACTCCCCAAAAGGCCACTTTGTGACTATAATATATCATGATAAAAAGAAGACCATTCCATAATTATGTCTGGACACAGACAAAATGTGAACATTGTCTAAACCACAAAATATCAAAAATTCCTATATCCTGACTAATTATGAGTGGCTGATGATTTATTTACTAATTAAAGCTTCAGTCTCACTCTGATATCCCCTCCACAGCTAAGTTTTATTAAAATGGCCAATGATAGAATTATCCCACTTCCTAACAGCATCCAAACCAAAGTGAAGACCTTCTTCCTTAGACTCTATCCAAGTCACCTAACACAAGGCCAAATCCTTTCTAAATAAGTCCTTTCTATATTAACTCCTGTTCTATGGTATATGTTCTTTCTTCCTGCAGTGAGTAATAAACACAACTCATTTAGCAAATAGTATGTTCCTGGTTGTGTTTGGCTGGAAAGCATTGACAAAAATGGAAGTTCCAAATATATGAAAAAGTGTTCAACATCCCTAGTAATTAGAGAAATGCAAATTAAAACCACCCTAAGATTTCATCTCACCCCAATTAGAATGACTATTATCAAGAACCCAAACAAGAGGTGTTGGAGGGGATGTGGGGAAAAAGGCACACTCATGCATTGCTGGTGAGGTTGTAAACCACTCTGGAAAGCAGTATGAAGATTCCTCAGAAAACTTGGAATGAACCCACCCTATGACCCATTTATCCCACTCCTCAGTTTTTACCCAAAGGACTTAAAATCAGCATACTACAGTGACACAGTCACATCAATGTTTATAGCAGCTCAATTCACAATAGCTAAACTATGAAACCAACCTAGATGCCCTTCAATAGGTGAATGGATAAAGAAACTATAATATATATACACAATGGAATATTACTCATCCATAAAGAAGAATGAAATTATGACATTTGTAGGAAAAAGGATAGAGTTGGAGAATATCATGCTAAGTGAAACAAGCCAATTCCTCCAAACCAAAAGCCAAATATTTTCTCTGATAACTGGATGATGATATATAATTGGGCAGGTAAGAAAAGAATGGAGAAACTTTGGATTGTGTAGAGGGAAATGGGGTGGAGGGGGTGAGGGAAGGAAAGATAGAGGAATGAGACAGACATCATTAGCTTATGTATATGTATGATTACATGAATGGTGTGACTCTGCATCATGTATAACCATAGAAATGAAAAGCTGTACCCCATTTGTGTACAATGAACCAAAATGCACTCTGTAAAAATAAAAATAAATAAAATTTTAAAAATGGAGATTCCACTAAAATTCACTTGAAGTACTCTGCTTCAGATCAGGACCCTCAATTTAGTTTCTCTGTTTGATAGGCCACCCTGCTGAAGTTTATGTTCATTTTTGAAGTGAGCTGTAATATTTCACTGAAGCTCTTTAACACTGGGTCTGTTTTGTTTTCTTTGGAATAAGGTTCCACAGAACATGTTTGTTATCTGAATGGTTTTGTATTATTCTTTGAAAAATTGTTTTAGTGCCTAATTTAATACCTGCTTCCAAGGTCGGTCTGCTGTTCTTTTTATTTATTTATTTATTTATTTAAATTAAAAATCATAAATTTACATAGGGCAATCTTGTTTGATTCATTCTGTTATTTTTTCCCTTCCCCCCACCCCTCCCACCCCTCTTTTCCCTCTATACAGTCCTTCCTTCCTCCATTCTTACCACCCTCCTTATCCCTAACCCTAAACCTAACCCTAACCCTAATGCTAACCCCTCCTACACCCCCTTATATGTCCTCATCCGCTTATCAGCGAGATCATTCGTCCTTTAGTTTTTTGAGATTGGCTTATCTCACTTAGCATGATATCCTCTGTCTGCTGTTCTTGTGTCTTGGCTGCCATTTGTCCCTAAGAAGAATAGTCTACAAGGATATGAATAGAGGTCCAACGACTCATCCTTTACCTGGTCCTAGGGGCTGACAAATTCAAAATGTCTCTCTAGGCCAGGGTTTCTTGGACAAATATTGGCACTGTTCATCATTTTTAAACCTAAAAGGACATTTTCCTCAGTCTTGCCTTTGTGTTTCAGAGACTCACTCTGTTTAATTTCATTTGCTGGACACCAGGATGTTTTCTTTGACCCCTTATGGGTAATTATCAATCTTTGGCTAAGTACTGGATTCATTAAATTATACAAACACCATACTTATGAATTGTTACGTTTTAATGCAATATTCCTCTTCTCTAATTATGTCTTTTATAGGTTGATCACCTACTTTCCTCATGTTTTCTCCTCATAAGTATAAATTGAACACTTATTTTTCCAACTGGAACAATTTCAACAAGAAGAATTTGGAATAATAGTAGCTACTCTGGGGAGCTTTTGACATAACCAAAATTGCTCATTTGAGGAGTATATTTGAACAAAAAGCAAAGAAATTCTCATGAGTAGACTGTCTTGTTTGTCCTGGAGGTTATTTTGTTTAATGTGGGAGGCATTGCATCTTTTTCTGTACATTAATAGGTACTATCTTTTTAACTCTGCAACTTGATAAAATTTTCAAGGGCCAAGTTATGTCAAAACTAGCTATATGTCACTCTTTTTTATGTGTCTGTATGTCATATCTCTTTTTTTTCATATCTAAACTTTCTTCCCTCTCCTTGCAGAGTGAACATAAATAGTTTTTTATAATGATAATTTTCATATATATCTGGATCTGGCTCACCCTGTTTTTATTCCCTCCTCTTTTCCTTCTCATATGAAAATAAAACAATTAATTGATCAAAAAGTAGTTCACTTGTTTGTATGCACTCTAGTGATATTTGGTTTAGATAATCAAAAGGATATAAAAGGTCAAAAAGAAAACAAAAAGTTATTAAATCATATTTCCTTTTGTGGACACCAAATATATATTCTTGTACTGGCCTTTATTAGTATAGCTATACTATAATAAGAAAAGACTTAATTTCAACATAATATATTTGGCATGATTCAGAGTCCTTATACAATTAGTTTGCCCCATGAAAATAACATTAACACAGTATTTTGGTTTGTTCAAGAACAGGGCTAAATTCCTTGTAATTCAAATTTATGTATTCCCCATTCCAATTTAATGAGTTTAAAAAGTTATCATTGTTTCTGCAAACTATTTAAACTTAAAAATTATATGTATGAATCTATATTGAACAAATACTGAGAGTAATAGTATCTTTTTAAAGGGTTTAGTTTTAGGAAATTGTAGACAATTTAAAAATAGATAAAAATGCTTTAAAATTTATTATTTTTTAAATTGGCAACAGATTAAATGTTAAAAAAATATGCAAATGCTTTTGAATGATATTCAATGTACATATGTGTGCTGGCAGGTATGCATGTATTTATTTTTGCCTCTATAATATTGTTGAAATAATCTGAAATAAGTGTTTGTGGAAGGCAACAACAAAATAAGTTCTCATTTTTTTCCTCTAGTTTTTCTTAGTCTTTAGAAAAAAATTAATTGACTCCTTCAGTTAAAGGTGATAATTATGATAAACTGTTAATTATTATAAATACAATAATTTAAAATGGAAATATGTGCAAAATTACAATTATCTGCTTTTAAAAAGCTTCTTGTGATATGTTCAGGAAGTAAATTTGGTATAGTTATATTAAATATGTTGCTAAATTAACTACATTTAAAATCTAGTTAAAATTTGTAAAGTTTTACCTATTTGTACATTTATATATCTGTGGTGCTAAAATACAGACATATAAAATAAATTAATAAAATCTTTACTGCAAATTGTTGCATGAACTATGTACCAAACTTGTGCATTTAGGGCAGAGAAATGGAATTATAGACTGAAAATAGAGAAAGTTTCAAAGAGAAAGAAAGCTCTATATGGGACAAAAGAGTAGAGAAATACAAGAAAATAAAACCTGAAATACTTCTTGCAATATGATGGGCACTGGCAATACAGATTCCCTACAGTGATAGGAGTTGAATTTGTACTGAGTCACAGAGTATGTGGGAAAAGAGAACATGCAAATAAAGCATAAATCAGTCTTCTTAAATAAGTTTTTGATATTAGGAAGAGGGAGGACAGTAGGCAGAAAGGGTATCAAATTTATAGTGCAAATGGTATTAATTATTGGTCTCACAGGGTCATATAAAGATATAGTTATGAGCCCTGTTCAAAAGAGTCAAGCCATGCTTATACGGGGTATACGTGACAATAGAGTTTCAACCTTCTTTAAAAATTCATATAGAGGAAGGGTATCTTGAGGGAGGGAAGAAGAAAGTGTGGGGAGGTACTAGAGAATGAAATCTACCAAATTATGCTATATGCATGCATGAATTATATGAATTACCACAATGAACTCTGCATACATATATAATTATAATGTACTAATTAAAATAATAATGATAATAATAATAGTAAAAGGCAATGAGTAGAACAGGTAGATCAGGAGAAAGGGGAAAATTAGGGAAAAGGAAGGTACTGGGGAGTGAAATTGATCAAATTCTGTGAATGTAGGAATATGGCATAATGAATTTTACAATTACGTATAATTATAATACACCAATAAAAAGAAAAAATTTAAAGTCTGAAAAAAATTCAGCTTTCTAATTATCTACATTGCACTATACAGTTTACAAAGCACCATTATAGCTATCAGAAAGTACCTAAAGATATTGGAGGGAATTGGGGAACTTCTATGTCAACTGTGTTCTAGCTACAATTCTGGAAATGACATTTTATATATGCAGACAGCAATTAATGCTTCATTCAGTAGTGCAAGAATTTTCTGATGGTCCTGGCTCCTGGTATTAATAATACCTACTATTATTTTCCCTCAAGATTTATTGAGGCATAATTGACAGATAATGTATATATTTAAGGTGTACCATGTGCCAATCATATGATATATATATATACACACACATATATGCAATATATATGATACATATATATACACACATACATACAATATATGATATGTTATATATACACACATATATACATATATAATGATATATATACCTACATATATACACATACGTATATACACTCATAAAAGCACACATATGAAATGACCATAATCAAGATGATTAACATATTTATCACCTCACATGCCTACCATTTTTTATTTCTAGAACATTATAATATCATAACAAATTTCAACTGTATTATAATATTAAATATACGTACTATGTTTTACATTAGAAGGCCTAGGCAACCAAAGCAGAAAGAAACATCTAGGAATATATCAACTAAAAGGCTTCATCACAGCCAAGGAAACAATCAACAAAATGAAAGGTTACATATGGAGTGCAAGAAAATATTTACAAACCAGACATCTGATAAGGGGTTAGTATCCAAGATATATAAGGAACTCATTAAACTGAAAATAAAATAAAATTTGATTAAAAATATACAAAGGACCTGAATGGACAATTTTCCAAAGAAATTACAATAGGCATATGAACATGTGTTCAATGTTACTAATTATCAGGGAAATGCAAACCTGAATCACAATGAGATAGCTTCTCATATCTATTAGGATGACTTCTAAAAAAATGGAGGCTGAAAATATGGTGGCTAAATAATATTCTCTGACAATCATCTCTCCATAGACAGCAAGTTGAAGAACCATTCATGTACCACAATAGTACCTTCACAAAAGCTAAGGAAATCAGGTAAGAGATTATAGTGTCTGTTTTTAGTATCACAAAACAAAGATGCATTGAAGAAGGCAGGAAGGAAAGAGTTGTTTGTATCAACCTAACCCTAATTCCTAGCAGTCCAGCATTGAAAGAGTCACTTCCTGTTGGGAAAAGATAGAATAAAGACCAAGTTTCAAACATGAAACAGTACCATGCCTGTCAACAAAACCTAGGGCTTGGCAAAGCACTATGACCACTACCATCAGTTCAATACCCATGGACTGAACCACTTGAACTGTTTCCCACAACCCTTCTCCAACCTCTGGCATCAGAATAGGGAGCAGGTCTCCCTCTGCTGGGGAGTTGGTCACAAAATCTATCATAAGGCTATGTCATGGAACCCAGGGCCTGGGTCTATGGTGGTGAGACCTAGAACCACATAGAAAGGAAAGGATCCATATACATGGCAGAGCTTACAGAAGGAGCCTATAGACTAGACCTGGCACTGGGTGGAGACCTGTGTGCTAGTGGGACAGATATGTTTCAGGCTGTGTCATTTCCATTCTTAGAGTGAAACTAGGACATATATACTCTCCTCCCCAAACTGTGCAGTCTCCAGTAGTTGTGAGACTCAAGTGTGATCTACCTTACTGTCAGCTTTGGTAGCCAAGGATTGTCTCCACCACCCATTTCCCAGCCTCAGGCAGCACCGCTATAGACATGTCAGTGCTCATGGATGAGCCTCTTGAACTGTGCAGGCACTAGGCAGAGACTTTGCCAGTGGGACAGACTTATTTTTCAGCCTGTATCACTGCCAGTTGCCATATGGGCCTCAATACACCCTTGAGACTGTGCATGTCCTTATAGTACCATCTCAGCTGCAACTCTTAATGTCATCCTAGATGGCCAAGGGATTGCCTTTACCATCAGTATCCTAACCTTGGGCAGCATTGTGTGGAATATGACAACATTGGATGTGGATCAGAAAGGGTAGCTAGCATGAGATTTTACCCTGGAAATCAATGCCAGGTTGGTGAAACCTAACACTGGGCAGATAGTAATGGGTCCCATCTCCATGCCTGCCTATTGGCAAAGTTTCTGGAACAGCTCTAGTGCCAGAGGAATATATAGAGCTCCAGTCTACAAGATTTCTTTTCCAGTTAGCAACACCTATTACTGGTTGCAGCAGTCTTAGAACATGAGTTCACTTCAGGAAAAGGCAGCCCATAGCAGTGTGGTCCTTGGTCATTCCCAAATATTATGCTGACTTTGGAGGGTAGTGGGCTTAAGGTGTATCACAGCTTGTCAGCATTGGTGATCACAGGCAGGTGTGAAACAGTGCTGGTCTATCCATGGTGATTCTGCCCACAGACAAGCAGAATTCCAGTGCCTAGTCACAGGCTGCTAACTATGGGAGAGGCTTCAGGGCCTCCCCTGACCCCAGAAAGAGACTTGTGGGGGACAAGCTACTCTTTCTAATTGCTTTCCTAGTTCTTTCTGAACAATACATCAACAGTGTATTTGGGACAAACCTGGAATGGTTTGCCTTCTAATACTGAAATAGTTAACAACATACCAACAGCAGACTCCTGGAAAATCTGGACCTAGGCAAAATCCAGTGTTAAAAGAGTGGAAATGACTAAAGGCTGAGAGAAAAAATATAGCATGCTTAGACTTTCTGGAAAGGAGGGAACAAAGAAAGTCAGATTATGAACATTAGAATACACACCCATTCCTTTAATGCACAGGTGACCTCACATACCAATCAGCATAAGAGCTTTCAGGAAATCAAGACCTTGTCTAATAAGGTGCCAGAAACAGACCAGATAATAATTGGTATGGGAAAAATCTCAGTGAATTAAAAGGATATGATTAAGGAACGTCAATGAGCTTGAAGAAAACAAGATATTTCAATATTCTAACAGAGAAGCTTAGCAAAGAGATGGAAACAACTAAAAATAAAAAATAAATTTTTGCGCTCAAAAACACACTCAACAAATTAAAAAGTGCAATTGAGTATATCAAGTGAAATCAGTTAGAGAATGAAAGATAATACTATATGATTTCACTTAAATGTGGAATCTAAAAAACTTCAAACTCATAGAGAGTAGAAAGGTGGTTACTGGTGGGAAGAGTACAGGAAAAGGGAGAAATACTGGACAAAGGGTACTTCCTTATGAACATAAGGTACTACAATATAATCAATAGTCAGTAACCTTCCTGAAAATTCTCTTAAGTGTCTAAATACAATGTAAAGAAAGATGTAATTCAGCATAAGTAGACTTCTTTTACTTTTTTCAGTTTTTTAATTTGTTCTAATTAGCATACAAGACAGTAGAATGAATTTTGATACATCATACATAGATGGAATATAAGTTCTCATTCTTCTGGTTTTCTTTCTGGTCGTGTAATCCTATGTGCACATACGGTCATAATGTCTGATTCATTCTATTATCCTTCATACCCCCATTCACCCTCCTCTCCATTTACTCCTCTCTGTCTAATCCATAGTACCTCTGTTGTTTCCTACCTACCCCCCTTATTGTGAATTACCATCTGCATATCAGAGAAAATATTTGGTCTTTTGGTTCTTTGGGATTGACTTATTTTGCTTAGCATGATATTCTCCAGTTCCATCCATTTACTGGCAAATGCCATAATTTCATTCTTCTTTAAGGTTAAGTAATATTCCATTGTGTATATATATCACATTGTGTATATATACCATTGCTTTATCCATTCATCGGTTGAAGGACATCTAGGTTGGTTCCACAGTTTAGCTATTGTGAATTGAGCTGCTAAACACATTGATGTGGATGCATCACTGTAGTATGCTGATTTTAAGTCCTTTGAGTATAAACCTAGGAGTGGGATAGCTGGGTCAAATGGCGGTTCCATTCCAAATTTTCTGAGGAATCTCCATCCTGCTTTCTAGACCAGCTGCACCAATTTTCAGTCCCACTAGCAATGTATGAGCAACATTTATTGTTGCTTGTATTCTTAATAATTGCCATTCTGACTGGAGTGAGATAAAATCTTAGAAATTGAAGGAGATCTTAAAAGATAGAAAGATCTCCCATTCTCCCATGCAGAATTAACATTGTCAAAATGGCCATATTACCAAAAGGGTCATACATATTTAATGCAATTCCTATTAAAAGCCCAATGACATTCTTCATAGAATTAGAAAAAGCAATCATGAAATTCTTTTGGAAAAATACGGGACCCAGAATCGCCAAAGCAATTCTTAGCAAGAAGAGTAAAGCAGGAGGTATCACAATACCAGACCTTAAATTATACTACAGAGCCATAGTAACAAAAATGGCATGGTAGTGGAACCAAAACAGACACAGACCAATGGTACAGAATAGAAGACACAGAGACAAACCCGCATAAATATAGTTATCTCATAATAGACAAAGGTGCCAAAAACATACATTAGAGAAAAGATAGACTATTCAACAAATGGTGCTGGGAAAATTGTGTATCCATATGTAGCAAAATGAAAATAAGCCCCTACATCTTATCTTGCACAAAAATCCAGTCAAAGTGGATGAAGGATAAGCACTTGAATGGAGACTCTGCCTATTAGAAGAGAAAGTAGGCCCAGATCTCCACCATGTTGGCTTAGGAATTAGCTTCCTTAACAAGACTCCTAAAGCACAAGAAGTAAAATCAAGAATCAATATATGGGATGAAATCAACCTAAACAGCTTCTTCACAGCCAAGGAAACAATCAATAACTTGAAGAGAGAGCCTACAGAATGGGAAAAAATTGTTACCACACACACTTCAGATAGAGCACTAATCTCCAAGATATATAAAGAACTAAAAAACACCAAAAACCCAAATAGCCCAGTCAATAAATGGGCTAAGGAACTGAACAGACACTTCATAGAAGATATATAATCAACAAATGTATAAAAAAATGTTCGACATCTCTAGCAATTAGAGAAATGCAAATCAAAACTACTCTAAGATTTCATCTCACTCTGGTCAGAATGGCAATTTATCAGTAGATTTTTAGGCAAGAAAATTTTCATAGAAATATAGAGAGCACAGAAACTTTATCAGCTCTTTTATGGAGGTAGTAGGATAAAATCTGGAAAGATTGCCGACTTTAGAATTAACTAGAATTTTACTTTAATTTTAGCCTAGATATTTGATGGTTTGGTGACCTTGGGCTCCTTAGTTAATCTCATTGAGCTTCACTTTGTAGGATTGTTGTAAACTGTATAAATTATTTTGCTGTAACAATATCAGTGTATTTAAGTGGCAGGGAGTAGTGGTGGTATAATTGTGACTATTACTTCCTCACCTCAGTAGGTATAGAATGTCAGGGTGATAGAAATGTATACCACAACTTCAATATCACTTTTTAGTACCTGGATTCATTCATTTATTCAACACACATTTACTGAGTGTTTACTATGTCCCAGGCATATTATGGGCAGGTGTAGAAAAAAAGTGGTTCATAAGAGTCAAACAGCCTAACCTACTCTTTAAGATTACTGTCTCCTGGTTTTAAAAAATATTAAATAAAAATAAAATGGGATTTGTAGGCCATTCTGACAAGTACTTTACCTAAGTTGGATGAGAAACCATTTCTTCATTCTGATATTTTAAAAAAAGATTATTCTGACTGCTGTGGTTATGCAGACTAGATAGGGAGAAAAGGTACAAACAGAGAAGCCAATAAGGTTGCTATTAATGGCTCAGGCAGAAAATGTTGCTAAGGCAAAGATGTTTTCAAGAAGTGGTCACATCCCAGATATATTTCAAGGTAGAGCCAGCAGGATTTCTCGACAGTTTGGGTGTGAGGTATGACAGAAAAAGGAGTCAAAAATGGCTTCGGTTTCTGATCTTAGGAATTGGAAGGAAGAAATTGTCATGAACAGAAAGGAGGAAGACTGCGAACTAGTATAAATTTAGTTTCTGACATGTTAAATTTATGGAGCCTATTAGACATCCAAGTGGAGAGTGGTAAAAGCACCCTGAATCTGTATAGTTACAGACAGATGTTATATATATAACTATATTTAAAATGTTTTAGTTGTAGATGAACATAATATCTTTATTTTATTAATTTATTTTATGTGTTAGGCAAGGGCTCCACCACTTAGCAATAACCCCTGCCCCATTTTACTATATTTTTAGTGTATGTGTCATGAAATATTTGGGTCCTACTTATAATAAAATTATTCTAATCTGAAATTCAAATTTAACCAGGTAGGCTATACTTCTATTTACTAAATATGGACCTTCTACTTTTGTTACTTTTGTGAGCCCTTGTTTTCTTCGAAATTACCTCAAAGAATCTGTAGGCAAATTCATGTATATGTAAACCACTGAGTTTGAGGAGTCTATTGGGCTACCATTCATCAGTGATAAAGCATAAATACTAGTGTTGTCATGTTTTTAAAATTCATTTTATGTGGTGCTGCGGATTGAATCCAGTGCCTCACACATGCTAGGCAAGCACTCTACCACTGAGCTACAACCCCAAGCCCTCTTGTATTGTCATATTATGAAGAAGAATATCAATTCATTCTAAGGCTTACTGTGTGCCATATTTGGTGTTACATGCTTTGATTTTATCAACTTACTTACTTCTACTACTCCCAACATTCTTAAGTCATCAGTGATGGTGATACTGCCATTTTCAAGATGAGGAGACTATGATTTGGAGAAGTTAAGTGACTTTCCCAGTGAGAAGTCTTAGTAAATAAGGGAAGTTGTACTTGAAGCACTGTAGATTAAGTTGCAGTCCAATGCTCTTAGGCACTATGCTATACTACATGTATAAGCTAAATGTGCATTGAGGTAGGTCTACAACCATGGCAGATAATTCTGTAAGAAAATACTGTGAAAGTGTCAGTTGCCCTCAGAAACCAGGCTGAGAAAACTAGCTACCATATCTGCCTCATAGTCAAGGTCTGGTTGGAGCTCCTTAAAATGGGCAACAGCTTGTTTGCTTTCTTTTCTCCACTAAGTTATGGCCTGGCTCACTCATCTGAGATTTTTAGTAGATTGTTTGATTCTATTCACAAAAACAAAATCTCTGAAGCAGAAACTGTAGCCTTTTGTTATCTCTCAACTTTATTAAGTATATTAGTCTTTTATGAGAAGATGTAACAACATAAGATATTATTCCAACATTTATTTGGGCTCTTTTTATAATTAGAAATATAAAAGTTATGTTTGTTCTTTTCTTTTCTTCCAAGAAATCCTATTTTGTTTTCTCAAAGCCATAATACAAACCTCTCAGCATAGCAATTCCAGTAAAAGATCTGACTAGTCTCAGACTCCTCAGGGAGGCCCCAAAGGAGGCATTTTTAACACAGGTTTCATGGAGGAGGCCATATTCAATCACTCTTCAGAAATGTGTGAGAGTGGGTTAATCCTGCCCTTGCTGCAATCCATCTTTCTTTTTTACAGCATCTTATTCTCTTTGCTGAAAGGTGTTATATCAGGTAGCTCTGAAGCAGGCAAGCGTGGCACAGGCCTTTAGCAGTCCCTTATTAGAACCCAAACTACTCAAACATAGCTCTGTTCTGCATGAGGGCTTCTGAAATTAGAAGATGACAAAAGCTCAAGAAAGATATTTAGCCATGGTACCTCCCATTATATAACATCCTTACCAACCCACCCTCAGTTTCCATTTGCTCTCAGCCTGCACACCAGAGATGTATCTCTGATCCCTTTTCATCATTCAAGTTTCAGGCCCCATAAATCCTTGCCTGGATGAATAAAACAGTCTTCTTCCCACTCACTGTGAGAAGCAAGTACCTTTAATTTGCTTGAAGAGAATGCCTCGTTCTCAGGTTATTGGCCTGAGCAAAGAGAGCATGATTAGTTTGCACTGCACACCATACTATCTGAGGACAGTTCCTCACAAGGATTTTTAATAAGGGTTGTTCTGGCTTGGCTCCAAAATCCAAAGCGCCCACAATTGCGTGCTCCCAGGCGCTTCTCTTGGCTCTGAAATGTAAGCATAGCGTGCAATTGAACTCTGGAATAGAGAAATGCCAGACCGCAGCTTATGGGTAGGGACACTAGGACCCAGGCATAGAGCCCAAACAGAGACCCAGTCATGTTGCTCTGTGAACTGCATCAGCTGAAAGCCTGAGAAATTCTCAGATATATTCCACGAATCCTCTAAATGTTACACATCAGCCATGCAGCTTTTAAGTTTGTGAATTTTTTCATTGACTCAGCAATAGGCACTGTACAAATCAGAGAGTTTTGTTTCCCAGAACAAAATAGATCTTTGAAATTTAAATTCTCCCCCGTATACCCATAAGGAACAAATTAAATGGCAAGCATTCAGGAATGGAAGGTTTTGAAACTTAGCATTTTAGACCATAAATCTTACATATTTTTAAAATAAGTATGACTTCTTCTTCCTAATGGCACCCCTTTTCTTACATTCTCTAGGATTTACCCTGTGGAAAAATGCTAATCAAATACTGAGCTGTTTGTGATGTCTTCTTTAACATTACCTGTGTAAACCCCTCAATTGGCCTACAAAATACAATGGGTATTTCAGTCTTTTTGTTTGTTTGTTTCCCAAGGGGTTACAGATTACTAAATAGCTCTATACATTCAAGGATTTAGAGTTTCCTGTGAATTCTTGATGCTCACAAAAAGACATTGAGCACAAGTATCCCTCTGAATTGTTAATTCATCTTGGTTTTCTTTGGGCTGGTTTTGATCATGTTCAATTTAAATGATACCCTAGCACACAGATCACAATTTACATTTTTCAAATACTATAGCTTTATTATTTATTATGAAGCAATATGGACATTATGTTTTTTTGTGTACACCATTGGACAATACATTTTAATATGAAAAAGAATCTTGCCTAAAGTTTTATTACACATGAGAGATTACCAAAGGTTGTTTTAAACTCCTAATATAGCTATGTGTGAACTTTCCAAGAACAAGTCAGACACCTCTTCCTGCCACTTTATGCATAAATTATCCTATCAAAGAGCTGGTATTTATTCTGAGCTCTTTGAAATTCTAATCACTTCTGTACACCTCCCCAGGCCAGTTGTCCTTTGAAATTTGGATTACTTACAATTGGCTATTCATAAGTATTGGAATATACAATGTGGAGTGCCACCCATTTAGGAACCTTTAAAGATTCATTGTTCTATTTTACTTAATGGAAATTTAAATGTTTGATAATGATTTTTAAATGACTCTGCAATTTTCCTTATTTTAATATTAACATTCTTCGAAATATCTTTTGTGCATGTTGAATAGGTTTTTAATTGAACAGATATGGTACCCAGGGACTATAGACTTGAAACCACCAAAAGATGTCATCAAGTTAATTTTTCTTGGTTTACTTTACTAGAGGCAGAAATGTGCTAGAACATATATGAATGCACTTGCCTGGAAATAGATAAATCTCTTTTTCTAAAAAAATACGTACAGAAGTCATTATAGCCTTATTTGATATCAAGTTTCTATTCAATTTACTACTTTTTTAATAGATTCTTTCTCATATCTGCTCTTATTTCCTCTTCCTACAATTTTGTTTCTTGCCCTGTGTCTGAGGTGAAATGTGCTAAAATATCTCTCTTTTGTCACTTCCTGGAGGACCAAACTTGTATTCACTTTGTTAATCCTGCATACTGTCGAGAAACATAAGAAAAACCATTATTTACTGCAGGCCCCATATCATCTCTTACTTATAACATGAATTTTTAATGATATATTAGTTCTCAAGTACTGCCACCCACACCTAGATTGACTTTCATTATTCAATGCATGGATTACCTCTTCAATTTACTAATGCATCTGTCTACTTTTGAGACTACTTCCTACGCCAGTCCAACCTCCATCCATCTGATTTTCACTGCTAAATTACCATACTATAATGACACTTGATCAGGCTACTCTTTTTTTTTCAATGAGTCCCCATCGGTTATAGGTAAAAAGTGATGCCTCTCCTTGCTTTTGGAATTATTTGCAGTGTGGCCTCACCCTAGCTAGAGATAGTAGCCTATCTCTACTCGATAACAGAATTCCTCTTACTGGGTCCTTAAATACATCATGTTTTATCTCCCACTTGAAATACCTGCCTGCCTTTGTGTATACTTAACTCACCCTTTTCATTTTTGAAGGGTCAGCTTCACTTCTATTCCCATCTTCAAACCTGCTTCATCTTCTCCAACCCATAGTAACCTGGCCTTCTCTTGTCCTCTTATTCCTCTGAAGTAAGCATCTGTTATCTCTCTCATCTTGATTAGGAATTTTAAAATTGACATTTATTAACACTTTTGAACTGTGTATGTGTTTCTTACCCTCTGTGTAGTAGTAATAGGTCCTTAAAATGGGAATTGTGTTTGATGCTTCCTGAAAGCACCTGACACATTTACCATGATTCAGATAATTTAAATTTTATGTGCAAATGAAGATAAGCAACTAAAATTGCAGTGGGCCCTCTCTCTCTCTCTCTCTCTCTCTCTGTCCATATATATATATATATATATATATATATATATATAATATTTCCTTTATGTGTATGTATTTCCTAGCTAGGAAAATACAAAAGTATTTTAAATGATTTTTACTTAAATAACATTGTTCTGAGGAGTATGGTACTTTCATTAAGTATTCCTTATTATTAATTCATCTGAGTCAGAAAAGATAAGTATTATTTTCTGTTTTTTTCTGGTTTCTTTATTCCCTCCCCCACTCACCCACATATGAGTATATTCTATGAACTTATATCTAGTCTCTATAATGGATTTAGAATACATCCTACTACATTAATTTTGACGTGTTTTATTTCTATTGGTTTTCTCATATTCACTGGACACTAGGCTTTTACTCATGATCTGTGCTTTAGAGTTGTTTTGTTGCTTTAGTTGGGCAAACTTCTTAGCCACAGGCCTGGGACCCTGTTATTTGCCATCTAATATCAGGTAACACAACTGAGGTCAAAGACACACATAGAACTTTAGGGAATAGAGCAAAATGAATTACTTAATGTGTGTTAGGCCTGCCTGATATGACAGCATCATCTGATCATAATAATCCATTGCTTATGCCTTTGTTAGATACACATAATACTAAAGCAGGGTACTTAAACTGACATTTTACATAGCCAGAGTTAGTATGACTTCTTAGTATTGTTTTATGTCTAAGATATAATTCACACAAGATTGGTCCATGCAATATTCAAATGAATTCATATTTTTTGAGTAATTTGTGTTATATAATGTTAATGATAGAAAAATTGATTCTGTGAATTATTCACTAAGCTTAACACAACCTACAATGTGTTCCTGAATTTTTAAAATGGATTTACTGCCTTGTGAAAATTAAGAGCTGCTTATTTTTGCATTTGAAGCAAACAAATGAAGTGTTTTATTTTGCTTCAGCTAATGATTCTAAACTCAAAATTTACTGTTCATTAATGATTCTACACTGGAATACTTTTGAAGATCACAAAATATTGTCTTTTCAGACAATGTTAACTTGAGGGAAGCCTTGTTTAATCTTCTGTGAAAAAACTAAGTTTTGATCTAGATTATCTTTCTATCAAGGCATGAAAGTAAATATAAGAAACTACAGCAAAACATCATATTCTGATAAAAATTCTATGTCTCGTTTCATGTTATAAGTTCAGTATAATCACAAAAGAGTAATATTTAAAAGACTTCATTTTGGATTTCTGAGAAATAATTGAAAAAAGTTGTCTATAGTCAGTTAAAATTTAAGAACTAGTACTTTATTTAGATCAGATTCAGTCATTTTAAAGGATCCTAAGGCAGCAACTATTAGGATTTGTTTCAGAAGATGTTCTGTGTTTTGTTTCAAGAATGAAATTAAAGTGTCTAGGTATTTTTAATTTCAGTTTAACATTCATAATAGTCCTAAACTTGAAACTAGATGTAATCTAGAGTATCAGAATGCTTTTGTCTGTAAGTAGTAGAGTATCTAACTAAAAGTGGTTTAAAATTAAGGACATTTATTATATAATGTTACAAATGCTGAGGCAAGTTTGGTTTGTTCCAGAGCTACACGGACAACTTCAAGGACTCAGGCTCTTGCTGTCTCTTTGTTCTACCATTCTTGGCCTGTTAACTTTCAGTATCAGACTTGTGCCTTCAATAGTTACAAAATAGAGGAAGCCAACTAATACTTGCTAATAATGTTCACAAACAAAAACATTGACAAATTCACAGATTATGCCTCTTGGCTCTCTTCTATCAAGCAGGAAAACCTTATCCAGAAGCCTCCTAACAGACTTATCCTCAGAAATCACATACATGCCTTGTTGCCAGGGTGGTTGTGAATAGATATAGCATTAATTCAAGTTGGTGGTAATTTCACTTCCTGGATGACGGAGTGGACATCCCTTTCCCTATCCTCCACTAAACATGCCTAAAACCCCTGGATATTATATATGAAATAAGCAAAAGTACACTCTGAGTGATGGTAAGAAGAAGGTAGAGTGGCAAGGAACAATACAGTGGTGTTTCCTGGCTTTTCTTTTTGCTTCACACATCACTGACTCAGAGCTGAAGTCAGCACCTTGTAACACTTATGAATGTAGACAAAGAGCCCCTGTGAAAGCCTACTCTCTATAGCTTTAGTAACAGGAAAGGGGCAGCCAGGTTAAAAAAAAAAAACCTTTAGAAAATAAGCACTCCACTCCAGTCAAACACCAGTCAGCATGCACATCTACCCTCACTGAAATCTGAGTAGTGAAATTTGACTTCCACCCTTACCAGGCTGTGATAAGATACCCCAAACCCTAAATACCTCTGATAGGGTTGTGTCAGACAAGTTGAAAGGGGAGCTGGACTGCTAACTCTTCCATCTAGTAACAAGACATCTCCTTACCCCACATATCATTAGAGGGTCTATGGAGAGCCAAGGCTTTCACCCTTACCCAGAAATAATGAGGTACCCCTCTGGTTCCCTAATGGAATAGTATCAGAGGAGGCCAAGTCAGGACTTTCACCATTCCACAGGAGTAACAAGGCCACCACACACAGTATCAGTAAAGGCCATTTGAAGACAAGTGGCAAAGGCACTCTTAACCCTTTTATCCAAAGAGGTATAACACTCTTATTCTAGTGAGGAGATGTATGTCCAACCTAACAGGGCAGGAATGCAGAGCCCTTTCTCCCTCAGTGTCAGTGAAGCCCATGTGAGGATCCTGGAATTCTAAATATATTTGGAAGAAACTACGTAACAACCATTTCTTTCCCTTCCAGAGGTAAATCAGAGGAAGCCAACTAATACTGAATGAAGGCTTAGATGGTATCTAGAAACACATATTACTCAAAATATTCCAATTTTAAAAAGACTACTTATCATACCAAAAACTAGGAGGATGTTAAACTGAATGAAAAAAACAAAACAAGGAATCAATAGATGCCAACACTGACAGGCTAGACTGATCTGACAAAGATTTAAAATCAGCCACCATAAATATGTTTCAATCGACATTTATGAACATGCTTGAAGGAAATAATAGACATATAGCATGCTGGAAATTATTTATATTTTGCCCTGCATTGTACATTAGTACATAACTTTTATTTTTTGTTTATTTATTTTTTATTTGATTTTTAATTTTTACAGATTACATTTTGATTCATTGTACACAAATGGGGCACAACTTTTTGTTTCTGTGGTAGTACATGATGAAGATTCACACCATTTGTGTAATCATATATGTACATAGGGTAATGATGTCCATCTCAGCCTACTACCTTTCATACCCTTGCCTCCTCCCCCTTATCATTTCCCTCTATGTAATCTGGAACTTTAATTTTTTAAAAAATCAGTTAACAAGCAAACTTTTGAGTACTTCCTCTTTACTAAGCAATAAGAAAAAAATACTTTATAGTAGAAGGAGAGACACATGGATGAATAAACAGATGGAAGTGTTGTAGGATTTTGGAGAACATTCTTCTATAGAGGGAAATTTTGACAGGAAAGACTTAATGGAAGGGGAGACATTTTAATTGTTAAAATGGAATAGGTAGATGGTTTTAGCACAGAAGTTGGAAGCCATTTCTGGTAGAAGAAACAGTTCAAGTAGAGACTTGCTGGGGGTCACAGTTTTAGGATGGGACAGACTGTTTTGAGCATAGAGAAATGAAAGATCCAAAATCCAGAAAAACCTTTTATATATTCCCTGGTAATAATTTATCAATATTTTTATTTTTGCATTATAGTTATATGTAATGGTGGGATTGATTCTTTGTTACACATCGGTCACTGGTAATCATTTTGGGCATAGTCCCTGAGGCAAGGAAGTTGTAATGAAATTAAAAAGTCAACCATCATGGATCTCTTGATTACTGTATAGCCAAAAAATGAGAAATAACTGGGCTAGTGAAGACGTACCATGTAACAGCAATAATAATGATGATGATAATAATAACAATACTATCTTTAAAATATAATTTCCAGATTAATTATAGTAGTTTCTCCAAATCTGCCTTATTAATTTCATTGTTTTCATGATAAGATGTAGTTGTGGTTTGGGGAGAAGGGGTGGTTTTGGCAGGTCCTAAAAAGAAGAAAATACCAGTAAGTATAACTGAGAAATGTATGATCATTTCAACCTTTGATGTTCTAATACTCTGGGCTGTATGTCCTTTTCTATAATTAGATCACCTTAAACAAAGGCATGCACATAGCCTAGGCAGGTGTTCTTTTTTCTTTTTTTTACTTTATTTCATTTATTTATTTTTATGTGGTGCTGAGAATCAAACCCAGTGTTTCACACATGCTAGGCAAGTGTTCTACTACTGAGCTATAGCCCCAGTCTTAGGTAGGTATTCTAATTATTGTTTAAAATGAACACAGGGTGCTGGGGTTGTGACTCAGTGGTAGAGCACTTGCCTGGCATGTGTGAGACACGGGGTTCAATTCTCAGCACCATATAAAAGTCAATAAATAAAATAAAGGGCTATCAACATCTAAAAATATTTTAAAAAATGAACACAAAAAAACGATCAAGTAGATGTAATCATATTTAGAGCCATTCTACCCTTAGAAAAGAGTCTGCTATGAATGAGAAAGCAAACTGTGACATTTTCTATGCTCCTCGAGTTCTTGCTAATTATATTTTAATATAAATAATTAATAATATTCTCATTCTCCACCTCAAGCAGAGTGACATGACTGAATTATGTGTCTCAGAAAAACAATTCTGGATGCCTTACAAAGGATGTATGACAGTGACTCAATACCAGAGGCATGGTGACCGGCTAAGAAAAAGAATTCTTAGAAAATCCTGCTTTAAGCTAAATTACAATATATCTGACTGTGACTTTCAATATTGTGGTTCTGAATTTTACAACCTGTGTGGCATATACATTTACTGCATTTTGCTGCATTTGGCACTTGCTATGCCTGTAGTCTGACTCCTACCTGCAACTGCACTCACAAAAGTTACTTTTAAGAACTAATCTTGCATTTTTTTTATGAATTCCTAGAGGAATCCATTATTTCAACCTAATTAGAGCTTTATTTTCCTTTTTATCAGTGCAGCATGTAGGAGTTCTTTTGAAGTGGGCGTGACCCTTGGGAGGAAATTGTAAGGCATGGAGATGATGATCTAGGAAAGGGACCTTTTAAAGTTATGATGCTTAGGCAGGAAAACTTATTTATGGATTTTTTTTTTTTCTTTCTAGGAGATGGGTGTGTTTCATTGAGCCCTTTGAGGCTTAAGATTTTGTATTAAATTCATCCTGGAGTGTATCTTCCTCATTTCTTCCTGTCTGTTCATTTGTTTTTCTTTTAAAAGAAAATTTTGGAAAGGTAATATGAGTTTCTTTAAAATGTAATACATATAGACTGAATAAAGAACTATATATAATTCAAATATTACAGAACTGTATAAACTGAAAACTTACAGAATTCTGTACCTATTCCAGTTCTGCCTATCTCACTACACAGTTAACCAACTTTAACATATTTTGAAAATACGAAAGTATCATAAAGTAAATACCTACCTAAAACTTTATCCCTTTACTTAAATACATGACTAATATATTTATTATATGTAGGTTTCCATTTTTATTTTCATCATTTAATAATAATTTGGATGGATGGGTTATAACTTATTTAAACAAGTTGCTACTGATGATCAATTATAATGTCTCCATTATTCTATTTATTGCTGTAAGCATATAATGATAAACCCTTATTTTAATATCACTAGAGTGAAGATAACTAGAAATTATATTGCTGATTCAAAAAGTATATGCATTTTTTAGCTTTATTGGGGAATAGTTGATAACTAGAAATTCTGTATATTTAATATATATAAATTATTGTTTTGATATGCATATGTATTATGAAATATTCACCACATAAGCTAATTAATATATCTAACACCTCACATAGTAACACTTTTTTTTTATTTTTGTGAGAACAATTAAGAGCTACATTCTTAGCAACTTTCAATTACCCAATATAATTCTGTTAGCTATACTTACACTGTTCATTAGATCTCCAGAAATTTGTCATCTTGAATAACTGAAATTCTGACCCCTTAATTTACATCCCCTCATTTTTCTTCCCCTAGTCACTGGTAACTACCACTCCACTCCTTTTCTTTGTTTAACTACTTTAGATTCCATAGATAAGTGAGGTCATGCAACGTATGATTTTCTGTGGCTTATTAAGCAAAATGTCCTCCAGGTTCATTCATGTTGTCATAAATGGCACAGTTTCCTTCCTAAGAATGAATAACATTCAATTACACACACAAATTATGTGCATATATATGAATGAATATTTATACATATATAATATAAAGAGCTTCTGATATTGATGGATGTTTGAGTTTTTCCATATATTGGCTAGCATGATAACATTGGAATAAACATAGGAACGCAGGTACCACTTGGGGATACTGATTTCATTTCCTTAGGATTTATAACTAGGTGTGAGATTGTTGGATCATTAAGTAATTATTGGTAATTGAGGACTACAGTTGCATTTTGTTCATTGTTTCCTGTCTTTTTATAGTTGTTTTGTTCCTTTCTTTCTCTCTTGATATCTTAATTTATTTGGTGAATCTTTGTGGTGATTTGTTTTCATTCTTTTCCATCTTTGTGCATTTATTACAGATTTCTTATTCATAGTTAAAGCATTTTAAGTTGATTACAATTTAATTACAATCACATGCAAAAACCCAGTATACTTCCTCCCATTTTTTTATTCTTTTCAGTTTTCAATTTTTTATATTTTGACTATACATAAAATTGTACATATATATGAGATATTGTGTGATGTTTAGTGCATGTATACATTGTATAATGTTCAAATGAAAGGAAACATCTATCTTCTTATTTATTATTTCTTTTTGGTTGAACATTCAAAATCCTTTCTTCTAGATTTCTGAAGCATGCAGTACATTATTATGTATTGTTGCTTGACTGTAACTCTACTATTTCTACACACCAGAAATTCTTACTACTCCTGTGTAACTCAGTACTCATTGATCAGTCTCTCCCCATTCCCTACTCCCCTTTTCTTTCCCAAGCATCAGATAACAACTATTCTATCAAAATTTCTCTGAGATCAACTTTTGTATATTACATGAGTAAGATCATATAGTACTTGTTGTTCTATTTTTTCACTTAATGTCCCTCAGATTCATCTATGTTGTTACAAATGGCAAGAATTCCTTCTCTTTAAAGATTGAATAGTATTTCATTATGTATATATAACACATTTTCTTCTTTAATTCATCAGTTGATGGAGGCCTTCTGTTCCATACCTTGTCTATTGGGAATAGTGCTGCACTAAACATGGGAGTGCAGGTGTCTCTTCAGTATACAGATTTCACTTGCTTTGACTGCATACCTGTTAGTGAGATGGTTGGATCATAGGCTAGTTTTATTTTTAATATTTTTGGAAAATCTCCATACCATTTTTCACAAGAGCTGTACTAATTTACATTCCTGCCAACTGTGTAAGTTTTTCCTTTTCTTTCCCTCCTCATGAGCATTTAATTGTATATGTGGGTGTGTATGTGGTATTTTTGTTGTTGTTCCTGGGGATTGAACCCAGGGGCCCTTAACCACTGAGCAACATTACAAGCCCTTTTCTTGTATTTTATTTAGAGACAGGGGCTTGCTGAGTTGCTTAGGGCCTTGCTAAATTTCTGAGACTGGCTTTGAACTCAAGATCCTCCTGCCTCAGCTTCCTGAGCCACTAGAATTACAGGTGTGTGCCACCGTACCCTGCTCTTTAATATTTTCGACAGTAGCCATTATTATTGAAGTAAGGTGCTATCTCATAATGGTTTCAATTTGAATTTCCATGATGATTAGAAATGTTGAGAAATTTTTCATATCTTTGTTGACTTTTTGAATATCTTTTTAAAGAAATGACTAGGGCTATTGGCCATTTTTTTTTTTTTTGGTTTTGCTATGGAATTTTTGGAATTCCTTTTATATTCTAGATAATAACTTCTTGTCAGACATATAGTTTGCAATATTATCTCCCATTCTGTAGGTTTTTCTCTTCAATTTGTTGATTGTTTCCTTTGCTATACAAAAGTATTTTTGCTAGATGATCTAATTTGTCTATTTTTGCTTTTGTTTCCATATTTTGTGGATATTGTCCAGAAAATCCTTCCCCATTTCAAAGTCCTAAAGCATTTCCTCCATATTTTTTGTACTAGTTTCATGGTTTCTGATCCCACATTTAAACATTTCGTCCATTTTGACTTTAGTTTTGCATATAGTGAAAGATAGAGCTCCAGTTTCATTCTTGAACTCATGGATTTCCAATTTTTCCAGTGCCATTTATTGAAGAAACTGACCTTTACATTTTGTGTTCTTCTTCTCAAAGTTTCTTTTTAATTGTGTTTCCATTTATGTGATTTTATGTTTTCATTTTTACATTATGGTTGAATGTAAGTATATACCACCATTATAGTGTTACTTTAGTATGTACATTTCTGTTTTACCTTCAACAATAAGATTTTTGGTTTCTGTTCTTCCATATTAGTGTTTAAGTTGTTTTCATTTCATTTATTTTATTCTTTAGAACTGGAATTTATGTTTGGTTGTTTTTAACAATTTTTCTTTGTTGAAGTTCTCATTTTGTTCATGTGTTGTTTCCCTGATTTTGTTGGTTTGCATATTAGTTGGTTTTGCATTACATTGATGAAATAGCTGAAGGACTTATAAAGAGGAAAGTTTTATTTTGTCTTATGATTCTGGAATTTTCAGTCTAAGATCAGGTGGTCCATTGCAGTGGATCTCTGAAACAGGCAGTGCATCATTGGCATGTGGTGGATCATATGATAGAGCAAACTGTTTGCTTCATGTGTCTTGAAACAATGAAAGAGATTGGGGTTCCAAAGTTTTCCTTCAAGTATATTGCACCAATATTCTAAAGACCTCCATCTAGGCCTCATCTGATAAAAGTTCATACTGTTTCCCAAAAGGGCCACTCTTGGGACCAACCAAGCCTTTAACACATAGAACTTTTGGGAACCTTCCTCCAAACCATACATGTTTTATATTTATATTCATTTGTAGATCAGTGAGCTTTCTTGATATATTTATTTTGAATAATTTGTCAGACAATTTATACATTTCCAATCATTTGGTGTCAGTTACTGGCAATTTTTTTTTCAGTAGTATCATGTTTAGAATGTGTTTTTCTTGCATTCATGTGTGCTTTTTTGATGGAGCAGTTGTCTGTTCCAGATGTTTCAGAATTATGTCAATGGAGAAAGGCCTTCACCCACAGGTGGGTGCAAAGGAACTGTTTGAGTGAGATGCAATGATTCAGCACTGGAGAGGGTGCAGTGGTGCAATCTCTTTTTAGCTCTGCCAATTGAATTCAGCATTACCTAAGATTTTGTGGGTATGATAGTAGTTGTCATTCCTGTTAAGAGTCTTTAGTAGTGGAGGCTTCTGGAGTCATTCTTTTGATTTTCTCCCAATGGAAGGAAATTATGACCAAGGAGATCTTTCTTGACTCTGGGTCTGGCATATGAATGTACTCCTAGTGGTGGTGGTGTTGGTTGGTGTCCAGGGTATGGGAACACAGTGAGTGAGATGTGGTCAATGGTGGAGCAGCTATAGAACTAGAATCTGGTGCATGGGTATGCACAGATTGACTGCAGATTTGGGGTGGGATGCTTTGGTACCACACTTATAAAGTGGCCATGGAGCCAGGTTCCAAAATTCAAGTGATCAGAAAGGGTGGGATCAATCCAAAGTGGGTCCTTTAGGCAATATCTCCAAAGGCTATAGAAGCTGTTTGCTGAACTGCTATCCTATTCTCCCATTAGGGGAATATTTGGGCTATGGAGATACATCTTGGAATTGAGACAAACTATCCCCAGGGATTAGATAATGAAGGCAAAATGAAACTGTTATTTCTTCCCCTTCTGTGTTATTCTTCTTTTTTGTTATTGTTTTTGTTGCTGCAGGTTCTTAACTGGACCTCTGAGGTCTCTCCATGATTTTATTCAGGGATAGCTCTTTCATTTTTTCTCACTGGGGTACATACCCTGGGTTTTCCTACTCTGCCCTATGCCTTCTTGCTGAAATTACTAGAACATACCCATGTGCGTTTTGCTAATTTAAAGTTTTTCTTATTAGATTTTGGGAATGTCCAATTAAAAGTTTGATAGAATTGTCAAATTAACTCTTCAAAATGCATCATCTTATAGTCCCATCCAATCCATAACAGAGTTCCTAGTTCCCCTAGACCATCACTATTACTCTTCAAAATTTGTATTTGTCTTTCTGATAGCTAAAACAGGATTCATAATTTTAATGTTACATTTCTTTTTGGGATTATTTTGATCATATATTTGTAATGACATTGTCAGGTGTTTTTTTATTTCTTGATACATTTTTTCAAACTTTCTTTTCCATACATCAGTTTCCCATTTCTTTTCAAATATAAACTCTTCAAGTGGTGACATTTCCTATGTTATTCAAATCATTTTCATTTTCTGTTCATAATAAAGAACTGTGATTCCCTTCTTGCAGTTGTATATAAAGAATAGTGTGGATTATTCAACCAGCATCCATTACTATCTTTGTTATAATCATCCTGGATTTAGAGAGATTGATCTCCATCCAACATTTTCACAGGTCAGAAACACTTTCACAGGTCAGAAAATGACTTGAGAGATTCTGGAGGACCAACTGTCTTTGACATACATTGTGTAGGGAATGGGACTGGTGTGAGATTCCAGTGAGTGGGTCAGACGTAAGATGACTCTGTTTTTTGAAAGTGATAAAGAAGGGTACAACCAAGCTTTCTTATTCACTTTCTCAGTTCTAGTACAAGAAAATAAGGGAGAAGAATGAGGCTTGAAGTTCATCAGCATACATTATAAATGGAGCCAGATGTTTTATTTCACCCTTCCTGTCATATTCTGATAGCCATTTAAATACTCAGCCTTCTTATGAATTGCAGCTCTAGTCCCTCATCAGAAGCTGACCTCATTCCTGGCTCCAGAAGTGGATATGATCAGACTAAAGCCACCAAAGATAATAGAAACCAGTTATCAGAGAAATCATTCCACCTTTGGTTTTTTGAGATTGGCTTATTTCACTTAGCATGATAGTCTCCAACTCCATCCATTTACCTGCAAATGCCATAATTTTATTCTTCTTTAAGGCTCAGTAATATTCTATTGTGTATATATACCACAGTTTCTTGGTCCATTCATCTATTGAAAGGCATCTAGTTTGGTTCCATGATCCACATACTGTGAATTGAGCTGATAAAACATTGATGTGGTTGCATCATTGTAGTATGCTGATTTTAAGTCCTTTGGGTATAAACTGAGGAGTGGGATAACTGTGTCATATGGTGGGCCTATTCCAAGTTTTCTGAGGAATCTCCATACTTGTTTCCAGAGTGGCTGCACCAATTTGCAACCCTACCAGCAATGTATGACTATACCATTTTCCCCACATCCTCTCCAACACCTCTTGTTGCTTGTGTTCTTGATTGCCAAGGTCCAATCCTAGAAGGGGTTGGGGGTCCTAGGTGGATGGGAGGTGTCAGCGCAGTGGAAAAACAGCACATGGAGATACCAGATATTCTGAGGCTGAAACTGAATCTTTATTTTTCTGCCAGCCTTTTCTTTGGTAATGATTATATCATTTTATAGTTAGTTTAGAATAAGGAAAACCTTCAAAAGTACAATGTATGCTTCTTCTCAAATTGCACATTCTCTCTGTATGATAGCCCAGACCAAAACAACCTTATTTCCCAGCTAGATTAAAACAACCTCATCTCCCAGCTAAACTGAAACAACCTTGTTCCCAGCTAAACTGAGGGCACCATGATCTGGCAGCCTTCAACCTTCAGAATAAACTCATCACTAGATTTTCTGAGAAACCACCCCCACTATGAACTCCAGTGTTTAACAGTGAAGAGTTTTTACTATTATTAAAGGACAAAGAAATCAACTTATAGTTAATATTTAGTCTATTCTAATTTCATATAATGGCAGACTACAATCTTATTCTGATTCTCAAAGAATTAGACTAAACATAGGAAAAGTACAAATTATATTTATGAAAATGTTTTTATTATGTAAAGTATCTCTAGAATCAACTATTAAAACTAGGAAAGCAACAAAGGCTAAACACCACATCCAAGCTCAGAGAAATGTCTCTTTATCCATCTATTATTATACTAAAGCAATCACAGACTCCTTTAAATTCAAGCACAGCCACAATTGTTTGTTTTTATATATTTATCCATGTATTACTGCTAAATTTTCTTTTTTTTATTATTTAAACAAATGGGATACATATTGTTTCTCTATTTGTACATGGAGTCAAGGCATACCATTTGTGTAATCATAAATTTTCATAGGGTAATGTTGTTTGACTCATTCTGTTATTTTTTCCCTTCCCCTCCACCCCTCCCACCCCTCTTTTCCCTCTGTACAGTCCTTCCTTCCTCCATTCTTACCACCCTCCTTATCCCTAACCCTAAACCTAACCCTAACCCTAACGCTAACTCCTCCTACCCCCCATTATATGTCCTCATTCGCTTATCAGTGAGATCATTCGTCCTTTAGTTTTTTGAGATTGGCTTATCTTCATTGTGCACTATTTTGTGTCCCAATAAGGTAAAACCTTCCCAATGTTTTCCAATAAGTTTCTAAGGATATATTGATTATTAATATTAAAAAGCAACTACACATGGAGACATGCCACGCCTATGGCCCCCAAGAGGGAGGATGATCAACAGAACCATCTCAAATGTTGAGTCCTCTAATTCCAACAGACTGTGTCAAGTGTCGGATCCTCTACTCCAACAGAGCCATGTCAAATGTGGCACTTGATAATAGCCATTCTAATTAGAGTGAGATGAAATCTTAGGGTAGTTTTGATATGATTTCTCTGATAAGTGGATGATGATACACGATGGGGAGAGGGGGTCAGGGAAGAATGAAGGAATGTTGGATTGTGTAGAGGGAAATGAGAGGTGGGTAGGGGGTGGGCAGAAGGAAAGATTATAGAATGAGACAAACATCATTATCCTATGTTCATATATGATTACACGAATGGTGTGACTGTACTTTGTGTACAACCAGAGAAATAAAAGTTGTACCCCATTTGTGTACAATGAATCAAAAAAATAAATTAAAAAAGACTGTGAATGTTGTTCAGAGGAAAAAAAAAAAAAAGAATAGAAAGAATATATACTTCAGTCAGTATGTAAAATACCCCTGGCCATAGGGAACCTGAATGTGACCAAATTTTGTCCTATATGATGCAGAGAGATATTTAATGGGATTTTGGAGTGCAGGTCTAGGGAAATTTTATCTTTCATAAAAGAAAACCAGTATAAGTGATAAACTCTCTTGCTATGGACAATCCTGTGTGTATACATGAGGTTTGGAAGTGCTATAACCATTCCACTTCCAACTCAAGAGAATAACAAACAAGAGTTGGAATCTTGAGTCAAAGAATCTACTTGTTTATATCAATTTTAATATGACTTTATGACTTTCTGTTAATTTACCATAAGACAAACAAATGAAATCCCTCTGTTACAAATCATTTTATATTTTGAGAGGAAGAATTACCAGTAAGTTAGAGTGATTACTATGCTTTTAGAAGACAGAGAATTGACCTGATATGTAGGTAGCTAAATCTCCATCTACTGACACTACCTTTTTTTAATACCCAGTTTCAGAGTCTGTACTAGATTGTAGTATTTGCCTATTCTTTATCTCTCAATTTTAATACATAATTTGTTTCAAGATTATATTTTTTGTTTCTTTAATTTTGTGTTTATTCAATGGTTTCCGCTAGATCTGAGGTAATTTGTTTTTGTTGGTGGTGGTGTGAGACAGAGAGTTATCATCCTTCACAACATATATTTTCATTATTTTGAATAATATATATGTTTACATTGTTATTTTTCATTCATGAACACATTTTAGGAACTGGTTCCTTCTTTTTTGGTGTGGGGGCAGTGCTGGGATTGAACCCAGAGCCTTGTGCTTGTGAGTCAAGCACTCTGCCAATTGAGCTATATCCCCAGCCCAGGAACTGGTCCCTTCTTGACAGGTTTTGTGGTCATTCAGAAGTAGATAGGGTATGTTAAGTAAATTCAAGTTGATAATGATTTTTGGTATTTTATATTCTTTTTTGGCACTTGTATTCATTATTTCACATTTTGTCTGCTCCATGAACTCATTGGTTTCCATTCTCCAAAATTATTCCTAGGAATACTCACTTTTTTAAAAATATTTTTTTAGATGTTGATGGACGTTTCTTTTATTCATGTATTTATATGTGGTGCTGAGAATCGAACCCAGGGCCTAACATATGCTAGGCAAGTGCTCTACCACTGAGCCACAACCCCAGCCCAGAATACTCACTTTTACATATGGTACATATTCATTCTACATAAATGTGAATTTTGGTCATGACAGACAATTTACTGGTTAGTTCATCATAGTTAAATGTCAATGCATAGATTTTCTGGGAGTAAAAAGAGATATTACAAGGTTACTTTAAGAAATAATATTATGTTTTTTCTTTTTTTTATTTTTGCCTTTAAGTTTTTATTTCCATATGAACTCACATGGAAGCAATAGACTTTCTCCAAGAATTATTTGATTCCTGTTGTCCAAGTTCATTTTGAAAGATACTTTAGGAAGAATACATCGTCAAATTTTCCTACTGATACTTTTGTTATATGTAGGAATATGTGTTTAGTAATATATGCAAAATAAATGTAAAGTGTGAAATATCAGTAGTATATTTAAAATCAATGTATTGTTTAGATGCCATGAAATACAGGTATTGAATTTGGTTTTCTAGGTAGCATAGATGTCCCTGTTATTAAAACATAATTTTATGATTTTAAATCAGTATCTGAATATTTGCATTGAAATAAATTTATTTGCCTTTTTTCCTTTCATGTTTCGTATGTATGTGTATGGTTTAGTGCAGGAAAATTTAGTGAATATTTACGACAGTAAAACAGTATTCATTTTGCTCCCATCTAGCACTTCTACCACATATCACTCTATGACAGGCACTTAGTTCTTGTTGTGTAATTAATTATTAAAATCATCGTATTGAATTTTTTAAAACTGGCACACAATATAATGTAAATCACCATAATTTCTATTCTACTAAAGTGGGTAATGCTATTCTGTCTACATAAATAACATTTGTACTTAATGTAAAGGAGATGGATTATTGTCCCAATATGAATGCTACTGTAATTTTCTTTAGTGTCATCTCAGCAAATATTTTAGCAGTGCTATCTCTATATTGGTAAAAATGTTTTCCAATGAGAATAAATTTGAATTTATTGCTAATTTATTAGAAACTAGTTAAAGTATATTGACATTTCCTGAAAATTTTAAGATATTAAAATTATCAATACAGTTATAAGTAGTTCTTATTTTCACACATCACACATGGCTTTATGAAAATTTGAGGTCATTGTTCTTAGAATTCATGCAAGAATTTTAGCTAGCCTACTATAGAATTAGGAAGACAGGTGCATGAAAGGCATAGATGTATAACTGACAGAATTTTTCTAGCTCCTATAATGTGCCAGTGTTAAGATATTTTGTAAGTAACCACCCACTTTATTAGTATTGAACCTCATTTAGTTCGCCTTTTGTAGGGTAAAAATTTTAACATGCACTTAACCATTTCCCAAATGAGGGAACTGATGGATCAAATAAATTCTAGAGAAACTAGACTGTATAAAGGAAGCAACAGCTACTGAGCTCATCTTTTTTATTCTAAAAAATATTCCAGAACCAGTGCTATGATAACTTCTGATTTTTCATATGAAGATGAAAATTTAGACTTGTATACTAACTTACCTTCTTTGTTTCTATATCAAGTTTAATTTTTCCTTTCTAATTCAGAAATTATATTGTATACAAAGAAGCCATATTTGTACTTTTCAAACAAGTCTACTGAGAAATAATTCACACAAAATAAAATTCACTTAAATTATACATTCAATTATTTTAGTATATATCCACAGATGTGCGATCATCAAAACAATCTATTAAATATGTTCATTACCCCCCTTATAATCCCCATACCCATTAGCCATCACTCCCCATTCTCCCTTAGACCCAACCCATGAACCGTTTATATAATTTGTCCCTATGTATTTGTCTATTATTGAAATTTCATGCAAATGGATCCATAGTTGTGTTGGATTCATTCAGTTAGCATAATGTTTTTAAGATTTAACCACATTATAGCATGTATTAGAATTTCATTAAATTTCATGCCTCAATATTCTATAGTATGGATAATAATATTTTGGTTATCCATTCATTAGGTGATATACCTTTGGGTTGCTTGCACTTTTTAGATATGTGACATAATGCTTCTATGAACATTTATGTGCAAGTTTTTGTTAGGCATATGTTTTTATTTCCCTTGGGTATATACTTAAAACTGTAATTTCTGGGTCATATGGTAATTCTGGACTGAAAATATTGAGCTGCCAGGCTGTTTCCAAAGTGGCTGCATTATTTTACTTCACCATATGACAGTCCACTTTCTGCACATCCTTACCAACACTTTTCATCAGCTTCTTTCAGTTATATCAATCCTAGAGGAAATGAAGTACCTCATGGTACTTGCATTTTCTTAATGACTAATAAGGTTGAGAATATTCATATATTCATTGGTCATGTTTTATCTTCCTCAAAAAATATCAATTGGAATATTTCTCATTTTTCAATGGGAATTTGTCTTTTTGGTTTGATCTGACTTTTATATATATTATAGATACCAAATCCTTATCAAATATATGATTTTCATGAATTTTTTAGTCGGTGGCTTATATTTTCACTTCATTGTTGGCGTCTTTTGAAACACAAACATTTTAAAATTTGATGATATAAAATTTATAAACATTATTTCTTGCCTGTAATTTTGATGTCATGTTCAAGAAACTATTTCTTCATCAAAAGTAATGCAGAATTATATTTTCTTCTAAGGGCTTTTTAATTTTAGCACTAACATACTTGTCTCTGATTCAACTTTTTAATTTTTTATTTGTTCTAATTTGTTGTACATGACAATGCATTTATACATTTTGATAGATGATATCAAATGGAGAGCAATCTCTCATTTTTCTGATTATATATACCGTAGGATCACATTGGTCATGCAGTCATATATGTACATGAGGTAATAATGTCCATTTCGCTCTACTATCATTCCTACCCCCATGCCCCTTCCCCTCCCTTCACTTTCCTCTACCTAATATAAACTAACTCTATTCTTCCCTATTCCCTTATTGTGAATTATTATCCACATATTAGAGAAAACATTCAGCCTTTGGATTTTGGGGATTGGCTTATTTTACTTAGCTTGATATTCTCTAACTCCATCCATTTACCAGAAAATGACATAATTTCATTCTTGTTTAAAGCTGAGTAATATTCCATCATAGGTATATACCACATTTTCTTTATCCAGTTATCTGTTGAGGGGCATCTAGGTTGGTTCCATATTTTCACTATGGTGAATTGAGCTGCTATAAACATTGATGTGGTTGTGTCACTGTAGTATCTTGATTTTAAGTCCTTTGGGTATAAACCCAGGCGTTGGATAACTGGGTCAAATTATGATTCCATTCCAAGGAACCACAAGGAATCTCCACACTGCTTTCCATAATGGTTGCACCATTTTGCATTCCCACCAGCAATGTATGAGTGTACATTTTTCCCCACATCCTTGTCAAGACTTATTGTTCCTTGTATTCTTGATAATTGCCATTCTGATTGAAGTGAGATGCAATCTTAGTTTTGATTTGCATTTCTCTAATTACTAGAGATGTTGAACATGTTTTCACATATTTGTTGATCGATTGTATATCTTCTTCTCTGAAGTGTCTGTTCAGTTCTTTAGCCCATTTATTGACAGGGTTAATTGCTTTTTTGGTGTTTTTTAAGTTCTTTATATATACTGGAGATTAATGCTTTATCTGAGGTGCATATGGTAAAGATTTTCTCCCAATCTGCAGACTCTCTCTTCACATTATTGATTGTTTCTTTTTCTGAGAAGAAGCTTTTTAGTTTGAGTCCTCCCATTTATTGATTCTTGATTTAACTTCTTGCACTTTAGGGTCTTGTTAAGGAAGTCAGGTTCTAGGCTGACATGTTGAAGATTTGGGATTACTCTTTCTTCTAGTAGTCGCATGGTCTCTGCCCTAGTGCCTAAGTCTTTGATCTATTGTGAGTTGAGTTTCACGCAGGGTGAGAAATAAAAGTTTAATTTCATTTTGTTACATGTGACTTTCCATTTTTCCCAGCACCATTTGTTGAAGAGGCTATCTTTTCTCCAGTGATTGGTTTTGGTACCTTTGTCTAGTATGAGATAACTGTATTTATGTAGGTTTGTCTCTGTGTCTTCTCTTCTGTATCATTGGTCTATGTCTGTTTGGGTGCCAATACCATGCTGTTTTTATTATTATAGCTCTGTAGTATAGTTTGAAGTCTGGTATTGTGATGTCTCCTGTTTTCGTCTTTCTTGCAAAGGATTGCTTTGGCTATTCTGGTCTCTTATTTTTCCTAATGAACTTCATGATTGCTTTTTCTGTTTCTATGAAGAACATCATAGGGATTTTAATAGGAATTGCATTAAATTTGTACAATGCTTTTGGTAGTATAGCCATTTTGACAATGTTGATTCTGTCTATTCAGGAGCATGGGAAGTCTTTCCATCTTCTCAGTTCTTCTTCAATTTCTTTTTTAGTGTTCTGTAGTTTTCATTGTAGAGGTCTTTCAACTTCAACTATTTTGTTAGATTGATTCCCAAGTATTTTATTTCTTTTTGAGGCAATCGTGAATGGGGTTGTTTGCTTTATTTCTCTTTCTGTGGATTCATTTCTGATATATAGGAGTGCACTTGGTTTATGGGTATTGTTTTTACATCCTGCTAGTTCGATGAATTCATTTATTAGTTCTAAAATTTAGTTTTTTGGTGGAATTTTTTGGATCTTCTAAATATAGAATTATGTCATCAGCAATTAGTGATAGTTTGAGTTCTTCTTTACCTATTTGTATACCTTTAATTTCTTTCTTCTAATTGTTCTGGCTAGATTTTCGAGGACAATTTTTAATAAAAGTGGTGAAATAGGGCATCTTTGTATGGTTCCAGTTACTAGAAGGAATGCTTTCCATTTTTCTCCAATTAGAATTGGATTTAGCATATATAGCTTTTATGATGTTGAGGTATATTCCTACTATCCTGAGTTTTTCTAGTGTTTTGAACATGAAGGGGTGCTGTATTTTGTCAAATACTTTTTCTACATCTATTGAAATGATCATTTGATTCTTGTTTTTAAGTCTATTGAGATAATGAATTACATTTATTGATTCTGGATGTTGACTCAACCTTGCATTCCAGGTATGAACCCCACTTGATCATGGTGCACTGTCTTTTTAATATGGTTTTGTATGTGATTTGCCAGAATTTTACTGAGAATATTTGTATGTTCATCAGGGATATTGGTCTGAAGTTTTCTTTTCTTGATGTGTCTTTGTCTGGTTTTTGTATAAGGTGATACTAGCCTCATAGAATGAGTTTGGAAGGATTCCCTCCTTTCCTATTTCATGGAATAATTTGAGTAGTATTGTTATTAATTCTTCTTTGAAGAATTGGCTGAGAATCTGTCTGATCTTGGGCTTTATTAATTTGTAGGATTTTAGTGGTGTTTTCTATTCCATTACTTGAAATTGTTCTGTTTAAATCATGTATGACCTCCTGATTCAGTTTAGGTGGGTCACGAGTCTTCTGATTCATCTTGAGTTTATTTTTATATATAGGGTGAGGTTCAACTTCATTGTTTTGCCTGTGAGTAGTCTGCCAACCCAGAACCATTGCTTGAAAAGCATAGTTCTTTCCCCACTGTGTGGCAAAAATGTATGTGTATGTTTCTAGACTTGTGTGGCTATCCTTTTGATCTAGATGTCAATTTTTATGCCTGTACTGTCTTACTTGATTACATTTGCATTGTGACAAGTTTTGACTGGGAAGTTTGAACAATTTGACTTTGTTTTTCTTTTTAAAAGATTGTTTTGCCTATTCTGAATTCTAGGAACAGCTTGTCAATTTTTGAAAAAAAAAAAAGGAGTCAGCTATGGGATAGTAATAGGGATTGCATTCAGTGTGGGGATTAATTCAGGGATTATTATTATCTTCATAGTATTAAGCCTTCCAATCCATGAATATGAATGTCTACATTTATTTGAATCTTTAGTTTCTTTCAATAGAATTTTGTTGTTTTCAATATATATTTTTATACTTATTTTGATAAATTTCTTTTTGATGATATTATAAATGAATTGACTTTTATATTTTCATCTTGTTTATTACTAGTATGTATAAATAAATTAACTTTTATATGTTAATTTTATATTTGGTAATGTTGCTGATGTAGTTCTTTTTTTTTTCTTCTTTGTGCATTTCTTAGGATTTTATATATGTGAGATTATGCCAGTTGCAATTAAAGATAGTTTTACTTCTTTCCAATTTGGATGCCTTTTATTTCTTTTTTTCTCTGACTTGGCTAGAACTTTCAGTACGTATTAAATGAAAGTGGTATCTTATATCCCCTTCCCCAAATTCAAATGTAGAAGTTCTAATGCCTGGTAACTCAGAATTTACCCACATTCAGACACAGAATCTTTGCAGATTTATTAAAGGAAAAATGAGATCTTTAGGATAGCTCTAATCTAACATGACTGGGTCCTTATGAGATGAGAAAATTTGGACACAGACACATTCTGAAGGAAAACGGTATGAAGAAACAGGAAGAGTATGGTCATGTACACACGAAGAATAGAGCCTGGAAACAGATCATTCCTTTACTTTCCTGAAAACAAGTTTATTTCTGATTTCTAGCCTCAAGAACTATGAGAAAATAAATTTGTGCTATGTAAGCCTTCCACTCTGTGGTCCTTTATTGTGGCAGTCTAAGCAAAGTAATATGTCACAAGAGAAGATGTCTTTGTCTTGGACCAGATCTTAGAAAGCTCTCAGTCTTTCATCAGTAAGGTTGTGGTAACTTGGAGGTTTTCACTGTAGATCAAGAATAAAACATAACTAGGAGGTGGCAATATTGCAGAAATAAGCTTTACTGGGACAGGATGAGAGGAAAAATTCCTCACAGTGGGAGACCTTCCAGAGAAAGGAGTGCAGTATTACCATTCCAAAGGAGAAGGCAAGTGATTCCCAGAGAAAAGAGAAATTAGAGAGGGCATTTATATGTCTAGGTGAAGTTTCTCAGCAGGACAGTGGGAAATTGCTGGGTCAGGGAGCTCCAAAGGGCAGCACAATTTTGTGGTCTTTTATAGACACAGGGTTTGTTTTATCTATGGCTAGCAGATGTTATGTGTAATTTTGCAGGATATGCAAAGCAGGCAGGCTCTAAATGTCTAAAAATAGGCTTTTGATGGCTATATTTAAAGCAATTGGATACATAAAATTTTGAGTTTGGTGCCAGTGAGCTTTGAGCTAATGTTCTTAGCTTGATATAAAGTAGACAACAAAGAGACCAATTCATTGAGGCTATCTTTTACCGATTTATACAACAAACTATGATGTTAACTGTGGGTTTTTAGAACTGGTCTTAATATGTTGAGGAAGTTTTCTTGTATTTCCAGTTTGTTGGTTACTTTTATCCTGAAGCATTGTTGAATTTTATCCAGTGACTTTTCTATATCTATAGAGATGATCATGTTGGTTTTGAACTTTGTTCTATGGCACAATGTTAATTAACTAAGTAATTGACATTATTTGATGTTTAGATGTTAAATTGACCTTGCAATTCTAGGATAAATACCACATTGTCATGATGTCTAATCCTTTTCTTACAGGATTTGGTTTGCTAGTATTTTCTGAAGACTTTTATATCTATATTTGTAAGAGATACTACTCAGGTTTTCTTTCCATGTGATGTCTTTGTCTTATTTTGGTAACAGTACCTTTATAGGATGGGTTGGGAAGTGATCCATCCTACTCTGTGTTTTGGAAATATTATGAAGAATAGGTATTAATACTCTTTTAAATGTTTGGTAGAAATTACTAGTGGAGGTAGCTGAACCTTGGTATTTCCTGATGGGGACTTTTGAAATCATGAATCAATGTTTTTACTACTTTTTCATATTTTATCTGTATTAATATTTCTAATTTATTCTGTTGTTTTTTGGGGGTCTTGAGGATTAATCCCAATACCTTGTACATGACAGGTAAGCATGCTACCACTGAGTTACTTATCCAGTTCTTAAAACCTTTCTAAAAAAATTTTTTTTGTAGTACTGTGGATTAAACCCATGGCCTTGGGCAAATGAGGTAAGTGCTTTACCACTGAGCTATCTCCTCAACCCAGTATTACCATTCTATTTCTTTTTATACATGTTTGTTAGTGTTTTTCTAGAAATATGTCCATTTTATATAAGTTATGTAAATCATCTAATTTGTATGCTCACGATAGTTCATTGTGTTGCCTTAGATTTTTTTATATTTCTATAAGTCTGTTCTCTTTCATTTCTGATTTCAGTATTTTGGGTCTTCTTTCTTTTTTGCTTTGCCAATCCAACTAACATATTGTCAATTTGTTGCTCTTTTCAAAGAATCAATTTTTTGGTTTCATTGATTTACTGTATTGTTTTTCCATTCTCTATTTCATTTATTTCCACTCATCTTTACTACTTTGTTTCTTCTGACAGATTTGGATTTAGTTTTCTCTTCTTTTTCTAGTTTTCTTATATGGAAATTTAGAATATTGAATGGAGATTTTTCTCTTTTTTAGATACACATTTATGGGTAATTATTTTTTTTAAACACTGCTTCAACTGTATCCTTTTAATTTTGCTTTTTATGTGACTTTTTATTTAAATCAAATCTATTTAACTGAAACTTAAAAACTGTACATATTAGTGGGATACCATGTGATATTTTGGTAGATGTATACTAAAAACATTGTTTAATGTTTAAATCCAGTTAAACATCTGTCTCATCAAACACTTATCACTTCATTACAGCAAATGCATTCAAAAACTTTTCTTGTAGTCTTTTGAAATGCATAGTACATTATTATCCAATTATTTATTGTCCCCCTACTGTGTAAAAGCACAGCAGAATTTCTTACTCCTCACTAACTATGGTTAAGTACTCATTGATCAACCTCTTCCCATCTTTTCTCAATAATATCCCCAGCCTCTGGTAACCATGATTCCATTTTCAACTTCAATGAGATCAACTTTTTTAGATTCCATACATAAATGACATCATAAAGTAATTGTCTTTCCTTGCCCTCTGTATTTCATGTGACATAATGAGCTCTAGTTTCATTAATGTTGTTGCAAATGACAGGATTTTATTCCTTGGTTTGTTTTCATTTAAACTTATCTCAAAGTGAGCCTACAGAATTGGAGAAAATCTTTGTAACCTGCACCTCTGAAAGAACAATAATCTCCAGAATTTATGAAGAACTCAAAAAACTTAACATCGAAAATACAAATCACCCAATCATTAAATGGGCTGAGGACCTGAGCAGACACTTCACAGAAGAAGAAATACAATCAGTCAACAAATATGTGAAAAGATGTTCAATATCTCTAGCAACTAGATAAATACAAATCAAAACTACTCTATGATTTCATCTTACTCCAATGAGAATGGCAATTATCAAGAATGCAAGTAACAATAAATATTGGAGAGGATGTGGGCGGAAAAGGTACACTCATACATTGCTGATGGGACTGCAAATTGGTGCAACCACTCTGGAAAGCAGTATAGAGATTCTTCAGAAAATTTGGAATTGAACCACCATTTGACCTAGTCATGCGACTCCTCAGTTTATACCCAAAGGACTTAAAATCAGCATACTACAGTGACACAGCCACATCAATGTTTACAGCATTTCAACTCACAATAGCTAAGCTATGGAACCAACCTAGGTGCCCTTCAACAGATGAATGGATAAAGAAAATGTGGTATATATACACAATGAAATATTGCTTATCCTTAAAGAAGAATGAAATTATAGCACTTGCTGGTAAATGGATGAAACTGGAGACTATGATGCTAAATAAAATAAGCCAATCCCAAAAAACCAAAGGCTGAATGTTCTGTCTGATATGTGAACTCTAACACAAAATAAGGATACAGGTGAAGAATAGAAGTATATTGGATTAGACAATGGGAAATGAAGAGAAGAGAGTGGGGATGGGAATAGCTAGGACAGTAGAATGCATTGGACATCATTTTTCTATGTTCATATATGAATATAAGACAGTGAAGCTCTACATCTTCTACAAATGCAGAAATGGAATCCTAATTAGAATAAGTTATACTTTATGTATATATGTCAAAATACACTCTACTGTCATGTATATCTAAAAAGAACAAATGAAAATTGTTAAAGATAAAAAATAAGTAATTCATCTCAAAGTATTTTTTAACGTATCACCAATTTCTTCTTTGAGCCATTGGTCATTTACAATTGTGTTGCTTACTTTCCACATATTTGTGAATTTCTTATTTTTCTGTTACTGACTCTAATTTACTATTCTTGTAATTAGAGAATACTATATGAATTTAATAGATTTAAATTTATTAAATATTGTTGCATAAATGAACATAAATTCTAATCTGATGAATGTTCTATATGTGCTTCAGAAGAATGGGTGTTCTGCTGTTTATTTATTTATTTGGTATTGAAGATTATATCCAGGTGTGTTCTATCATTAAGCTATGTAACAAGCATATTTTATTTTTTATTTTGACCCAGGGTCTTACTGAGTTGCTTAGGGCCTCAGTAAGTTGCTGAGGCTAGCTTGAACTTGCAATCCTCCTGCCCCGGTCTCTGGAGTCACTGGGATTACAGGTCGTTCCACTGCATCTAGCCTGGTGCTTTTTTTTTTTTTTTTAAATATCTTTTATGTCTGCTTCCTTTATATTGTTCTAGTTATCTCTGTCCTTTTTAGTGTTCTAATTGTTCTATTAAAAATAGCGTATTGAAAGCTCCAGCAGGGCTGGGAATATATCTCAGTTGGTAGAGTGCTTGCCTCACAAGCACAAGGCCCTGGGTTCAATCCCCAGCACCGCAAAAAAAAAAAAAAAAAAAAAAAAAAAAAAAAAAAAAAAAAGCTCCAGCTATTATTGCTGAATTGTCTATTTCTCACATCACTCCATCATTATTAGCTTTCTGTATTTGGGGCCTGTCTTATTATGTCTATATATATTCATGGCTATTTCTTGATAAGGTAACTATTTTATGTTTAAAAAAATTTTTTTTTGGTACTGGGGATTAAACCCAGGGGCACTTACCACTGAACCACATTCCCCACTTGTTTTATCTTTTGAGACAGAGTCTTGCTAAGTTGCTTAGGGCCTTGCTAAACTGCTGATGCTAACTTTGAACTCCCAGTCCTCCTAACTCCTGAGTTGCTGGGATTACAGGCATGTGCCACTGAGCCCACTGACAATTTTATTTTTTAATGTTCCTCATCTCTCTCAATTTTTTGTTTGATAGTCTATTTTATGTGATATGAATATAGCTAGTCCAACTTTGTTGGGAGTGGTGTTCACATGATAAACCCATTTCCTTCATTTTAATTCAAGCTGTTTCTAATATTTCTATCTTTGAATCTAATGTGTGCCTTGTGAAGACAGTACAGAATCGTATCTCATTTTTTAAAATGTCAGTGTGAGTCTATTTAAAATTATTTGATCCAGTCACATTTAATTTTTTTATTGATGTGGTTGCATATCTATCTGCCATTTCATTTTTTTTTCTGTAGCTCTCATAATTTTTGTCACTTTTGCATCTTCTTTTAGTGTATTCTTTAACCTTAAGTGGATATTTTCTATTAAACAATTTCTTCAATAATTTTTACAGTATATCTATTTTTCCTTTACTTTCAATGTTTTTAGTGATTGTTCTAGGGCTTACCCTATCTATCTTAACATTTCAGAATATACTTCAGATTTATAGTATTTAATTTTAGTGAGTTATTATAATGTTACTCCTCTTTAGTTCCATCCTCCTCACCTTTTGTGCTATTTTTATACATTTTATTTCTCTGTATTATAAACCCAATGATAAATTTCTATGATAATTATTACATACAGTTTTACATCTTTTAAATAAGTCGAGGAAAGGAAAAGGAACACATATTTATATTCATAGTCGTTTTATATTGTTCTTGTTTTCCTTTAAGATTTTTTTTTCTCCTACCATTTTGAGTTATGACATGGTGTCTTTTCCTTATTCTAATAAAGCTTTTCCCCCCCTATATCTTTTGTGCTGCTTTCATCAACTATATTGTATTATCCCTATGTATTATAAGCCCAACAATGTAAATGTAAATATGTACACAATTGATTTCTTTAAAAATATACTTTGCATTTTATATCAATTTGGGGTCAATGAATACTTGAACTGAAGTATGGAGAGTTCCCATATGCTCCTTTCCCCTACAGTATAAACACAATTTTTCCTACATTAGCAACCCATCCCACAGTGATATATTTGTTACAATTCTAAATACTTTCAAGAAGAAATATGCAATTGAGCTGTGTTTTATACTTACCTACGTATTTTTTGTCACAAATTCCCTTTGTATTTTTTTGATGTGTGTGTATTTAAATTTCAGTCTGGTGTTACTTTCAACCTGAAGTATTTCCTTGAGTAGTTCCTGTAATGTGAATATACTAGAACCAAATCTATCTTTGTAGTTTTGAATGTGAAAATGTATTTATTTTGCCTTCTTCTTTTGAAAGTTATATTCTTCTGAATATAATATTCATGGTTGCCCTGGTTTTTCTTTCATTACTTTGCTCATGTCAACCCTCTACCTTCTGGCCTATATTATTTTGCAGGAAAGGTCAGCTATTTACTTACTGGTATACCCTTGTACACGATGAATCATTTTTCTTTTTTCTTTTTTCTTTCAAGATTTTTACTCTGTTCTGTTTCTAAATTAATTTTAATTGACAAAAATTTATGTATTCATCCCATACATGTTGTTTCAAAACATACATAAATTGTGAAATGGCTAAATTGACCTCATAAGCACATGAGATAATGTAGCATGCATACACAATAGAATACTCTTTAGCCTTACAAGTGAAGGTAATTCTATCATTTGTGACAACACGAATGAACCTGGAAGCCATTAAGTAAATTAAACCAGGCACAGAAAGACAAATGCCACATGATTGCACTTACTTTAAAATAATTTTTGATCATGTGAAAACAGAATGTAGGTTGGTTGCTGCCACAGGCTGTGGAACATGTTTTATGTTGGTTAAAGGATGGGAAATTTTATTTGGACAGGAGAAATAGGTCAAGGTTTGTCTTTGATTTTCATTATCTTTACTATGTTATGACTGTATATATATCTCTTTGTGTTTGTCATGTTTGGACTCTCATGAGATTCTTACATGTATAGATTAACATCATCCACCAAATTTGGTTATGTTTTCAGTAATTTTTTTTTGCTGTAAAACATTCCTTTATTTCATAACATAGTTCCCCCAAATATTACTAGTCAAGAATCCATAATTATTTTTTAAGTGTACATTTTCCTGCTCTTTTATTTTATCTTCTTTCTTTCTAACATTCCCATTATATATGTACTTGTGTTTAATGGTATCTCACCTTTCTTTGACGCTCCGTTTTTTCCTGTTTATCAAATTACCTAATCTTTTTTGATTTATCTTTAAATTTGCTGATTATATTTCTGTTACATCAAATCTTCTCTTGATGCCCTGTACTGAAGTTTTCATTTCATTTAGGGTCCTGATGTGAGATCTTTTCAGCTCCAGAATTTCCATCTGTTCTTTATGCTATTTTAACCTTTTCATTGATATTCTCTACTTGATGAGGAATTGTCATCATACCTTCCTTTAAGTCTTTCATAATGAAACATTTTTTTAAAAATCATTTCCTTTAATTCTTTGAACATATTTAAAATAGCCACTTTGAAGTCCAAAGTCTGTTTCCCATCAAAGGCAGGGTTTATTCCTCTGTTTTGCCCAGTATGTATATTGTTCACACTTTTTCATGTTTTCTACATTTAAATGAATATGAACATTTAGAATAATATATCCCAGCATTTCTAGATGCTTAGTGGTCCACCTCCCCTGGCCTTTTTTTTTGCTTACTTATCGTTGGTTTTTGTTTTTGCTCTTAGTGACTTGGCTACACTAGTTGAGTAGAATTTATTTCACCCAATAGATGCAACTTTCAGTATCACTGATCAGGAAGAATTACTTTGGAAATATAAGTCACTCAGAAAATAGAGTGTGACTGGTTTTAGCCAGGCTCTCTTTCTCTTTCCCTGATTTCTCCATCAAGGGACTTTGTCTTTATTAGTATCACACGCAGCTGTTAACCTCCACTAATTGCTAGCTGATTGCTCTATTGTTTTTGACAACTCCCTGAGACATAAATTGCTCTGTGTTTGATGCAATTAAAGTTGGGCCACGTTTTAGGGACTAGGTGTTTCTAGTCTCTGAGACTTGCTCTAACTCCAGGAAGGCTTTTCTTAGTTTGTTTCTTTTGTTCTCTCTGTTCAAATTCTAGCTGATCTACATTTCATTTGTTGCTACATACCAAGGTCTCTATTGTTGTTTTTGCAATTCCCTTAGCTATAAACTTTCACACGTTTTGTTCCAAGTAAAATCAGTCTCCTTAAGAACTGTCAGCTTCTCTGTTTTTGTGAGCTGTTTCTCCACCTAAACAGAATTTTTGTGTCACTGCACAAAATATGAGGATAGGGACAGTGGTTCACTTACCTTGGAGTATACTCTGAGTCTACAAGTGGAGGTGTAGGGTTAAACACTAATTAGACCTTAGGAGAGCCTACAATGAAATAAGAAGTTTTCTAAAAGAATACAGTTTGAAGAAAATGGGGGTGGGAGAGCTGGCCATTTGCCTTATCTCTAGTCTTTTGGAAAGGATCTAAACAGAATGCACTCATAAAAGAGCTGAAGAAAGCCACCTGAAAAGCAGGTATGCAACCTATCCTATGTATTCCCCTCAGCTTATAGGTATGGCATGGCACTCCAGTGCATTCCAACCTCCATAGCAGAGGAGTGAGTAATAAAATGTTCAAAACCTCTCTGCTTAGTCCTCCAAGTTCTCTCTCTGCAATTGGTAAAGTATGCTCAGAGCCTTTGGAGCCCTGGGATGAGCAAGGGGTATCACCAGAGTGTGGCTCAGAGGTCCCAAAGAGTGAGACCTCAGCTCAGGACAATAAGGTTATTTACTCCTTGCAAAAGAATTTCAGCATGTGTCAGATATTGAGGCACAGAGATTTATCTGGAAAAACAAGAACTACACATTCAAGGGAGAATGCGCCCTATCTCAAGAGTGAAAAGCACTTTTGGATTCTTGGTCTCTTCTTTGGAAAGAAAGCTGGTAAGGGGTGGGCCTAAAAAGATATGTGAGTATGACATGGGTTTGGTAATCACAAGACAGTTTATGGTGTTCTGGCAATTCACAGGATCCTTAGGTTAATGTCTTCTTCATTATCTGATCAATAGATAACATTGGGGAAGAACCCTGCATTATAGGTTTCTTATTTCCCTTTGCTCAATCTATTCTAAAAATGCATGTATCAGTGGGCTATTAACATGCAAAGGTCCATTTTTATAAATGAGTGAATGTTTAGTAACTTTAAGATCATGAGTAAAGATCTGTAGATTTCCCAGAAAGTTTGGAGTGACAAGTCTGGGAAAGAATTGGCTTGGGGAGTAAAGGTATGAGGAACTTTAGTACAGAGCTTTCAGATTAAATGCATTGTTTTTTTGTATTTCCTTTGTCTACTTTCTGTATCTTATATTTCTCCTACCTACCTCAAGAGAACTAGATTGCCATTAGAAGCCCTTATATTTTCAGCTGGCCCATTTGTCATAGAATCTTCACCTTATGGGCACAAGGGAATAAAACCTCCACATTGAAAATGGGGAGAGTTAGTGGAAAGAAGCCCCCAGTTCTAGGTTACAATTGCCAGGAATAGAACTTCTACAACCCTGAGCTATAGGTGGGTCAAAGATAGCTCTTAGCCTGACCCTCCATTTGCACATCAATTCCATATGCCATCAATTGTAAGAATTAAAATTGTAAGTTGATCTAATACTGGCTTCCCTAGTCTGTTAAGTTCTCTAATATGCATATTTTCTCTCTACATTGAAATGATTGCCTCTCTGTGTCATGTCTGTTGATATTTATTGGTGAAAATTTTCTGAATGGCTCAATTTTCATGTCTATCTTTCCTTATGTCCATATGTATTTTGTCATTAATTACATAGAATGTAAGATATATTCCTTTCTTCCAAAATACCCTGACTTAATCAATAAATGAACAAAGGAAAGGAACAGACACTTCACAGAAGAAATACTATTGATCAACAAATATATGAAAAAATGTTCAATATCTCTAGCCATTAGAGAAATGCAAATTAAAACTAAACTGAGATTCCATCTCGCTCCAATTAGAATGGCTACTATCAAGAATACAAGCAACAATAAATGTTGGCGAGTATGTGAGGAGAAGGCACACTCATACATTGCTGGTGGGACTGCAAATTGGTGCAGCCGCTCTGGAATGCAGTATGGAGATTCCTCAGAAAACTTGGAATAGAACCACTATTGAACCCAGTCATCCCACTCCTCAGTTTATACCCAAGGACTTAAAATCAGCATACCACAGTGACACAGCCACATCAATGTTTATAGGAGCTCAATTCACAGTAGCTGACCTATGGAACTAACCTAGGTGTCCTTCAAAAGACAAATGGATAAAGAAAATGTGGCATATATACACAATGGAATACTACTCATTCTTAAAGAAGAATGAAGTTATGGCATTTGCCATTAAATGGGTGGAACTAGAGACAATCATGCTGAGTGAAATAAGCTAGTCCCCCAAAACAAAGGCTGAATATTCTCTCTGATATGTAAATGCTGACTCACTATAGGAGGGGAGTGGGGAGGAGTGGAGGATCATGTGACTGGACAGTAAGGAATGGGGAGAAGGAAGGGGGGATGGGAATGGGAAAGATAGTCTAATGAATCAGACATAACTTTCCTATATTCACATATGAATACATGACCAGAATAACTCCACACTATGTACAACCACAGAATGAGAAGCTGTACTCCATGCATGCATAATATGTCAAAATACATTGTACTGTCATGTATAACTAAAAAGAACAAACAAAAATATAAATAAATAAAATATAACGTTTGCAGTAGAGGGAGACAAAAACAACAACAAAAATACGCTGGCTTCTCTTTCTCTCCTCTCACTCACAGCTCTGCTCTGCTCTTTTATCACAATTGGAAGGGTTTTAACACCTCTGGCTGTGTCTCATGGTGAAAGTATAGAAACCTGTAGAAAATGTCCAAATATCCAAAATATTGTATCATTTAACACATGCTCTGCAGCACTCAACTGTTCACCAGACACTCATTTAATGCTAACAACTCTGAAAGTACAAACTGATGTATTAATTATTATTATTATTATTATTATTATCATCATCTGTATTTATATAAAACAATAGTGAATTTGCTATGGAATACACAACTGGCAAGTGTAAGAGTTGGAAATTGAACCCAGAGAATCTCGCTTAGTCTTGACACTCTTAACAATTATATGCTATGAGAAAATGTGAGGCTTAGAGATGTGAAATGAATTGGTCTAAGCTCTCTAAGGGGAGCCAGAATTTTACTTCTGTTTTGACTTCATGTCTGGTATTTCCGCAGTTTCTCCTAACTCCTTCCCCCCTGCCATTAGTGTAAGGGGATATATAATAGGTTGGAATCTTTTCTGGATTGTTTCCAATGGAAATCTACTTAACAGCAGAGAGTTAGAGGGAAGCCTGTGTGTATTGGTTCCCAGGGTTTTAAAGCTTTATCTTTCCTGCCACTATTGCTGCTGCTTTCATTCCAGCTGGCTCTTCCACCCCTGTTAGATGGCTGCCTTCATTCACCTAGCCACTGAAGAATCACAGCTGTGCCCCCTTTCATAATCCCCAAAGCTCCCAAACCAATATTCATTTGAACAAGCTTCTATCACTCTGTACACATACACACCAGAAGCTATTCCTGGGCAAAATGAATGAAATTGTTCTTTGTTGCTATGACAAGTTCACAGGCAGCCAAAATTTCCCTATTCCATTTAGAAACAGAGGCAGGAAGTTACTAACATCTATATAAGTGCTGAAAATTAACTGATTTCATGTTAGATGCCCTTGAGGTACCCAGGCCTTCAGCCAACTTAATTCCCATTGTCCCCCCTCAACCTCAGTACCTTAGACTTTTTGCCAAAGCTGCTTGCTCAGCTGTAAGACTTCATACTGTGACCAAGATAACTGACTGTATAAATTAGAAGTGGAGCCTCTAGCAGGCACAGTGAGAGAGCTAAATAATCCCACAATCTAAGGGAATGTTCCACATGTACCTTGCCAAAGTATGCATGTGTTAATGAATGAGGCTACTCCTTGACAGTAAAAACCCCCACTTCTCCATTACGGTTATATTTATTTCTCATCCTCAAACTGTTTTTTCATTCCCAAGTATTTCCCAGAAGAAAACATGAATTTAGTAATTACTGCAACTTTCTTAAATGTGATCTTGAAGAAATTCACATTTTAGCATTTCTTACCTTATAAAATGATCAAATCTAAAACATGGGCCTATCTTCAAAAATGGATAGGTCCCTACTTTGTAATTCTAGCTAGAATTAACTATGAATTTGTTCTTATTCCTATTTCTTTACTATCCTCACTGTCCTCATAATTAAGCATGCAAGTGTAATACACCCCCCCCCACACACACATAAACTCAGACACACTACTTTTCTTAAAGATTCATAGGAAAAAAAGAAAAGTTCAGGATTCAACTTATTCTTTTGTCTGAAATAGTCAATATTGTATAGACATTACATCCCATATCTATAAAAAGTTTAAAAGTAGAACAACAGTCTGAAACATTTATAGGATTGTCAGTTCAATGATGGTCTACCTGCTGAAAGTATTTTCACTAATGAGACCACCTTTACTTATATCATGACCACTCAAATTATTACACTATCAATGTTCAAGAGCTCAGCTAAAAAGATCATGATTCTAATCTAAACAGAGATGCCATATAAATAGCACTTACTCCTAAAAATTATATAGAATTTTCTAGTTTTCAAATGTTTTCAAACCCATTATCCTATTTGATAGTCCAAAACCAAAAAACAAATTTTATTTTAGCAATGAAGAAGAGGAATTCTGAGAATCAATCATACCTAGACATTACTGTACGATCAGTCAAACAACAACAAATTTCATTTTATTGTTTGAAGTCAGGGCTTTCTAATCCCCATGCCAGTTTAGGATGGAGCAAATAATTAGTGTTTATTAGGTGTGATGAGTGAATGAGTCAAAGATCTGCCATTAGATGGAAACTCCATAATAGGTGCCTTCCTTCTCCAGCACCTTTTTGGTGAGTTGTATGTTAATGTAGCTCATCAATGAGGTCATGTTTGTCTTTATTTATTTATTTATTTATTTATTTATTTATTTTTATTGTTCATCTTTTTTTTGCGGGGAGGTACCAGGGATTGAACTCAGGGGTACTCAACCACTGAGCCACATACCCAGCCCTACTTTGAATTTTATTTAGAGGCAGGGTCTCTTTGAGTTGCTTAGTGTTTCACTTTTGCTGAGGCTGGCTTTGAACTCTGGATCCTCCTGCCTCAGCCTCCTGAGCTTCTGGGATTACAGGCGTGTGCCACCATGCCCAGCTACGGGTAATGTTCTTAACGTGTACCAAAGTTGCATAAAAGTGACCATTGTGGAAAAAAATAAAAGATCAGCAACTGCTTTCTGTCTGGGCTATTTTGCTCTTTGCCATAGCCAGGTATACTCACTCACTGGCTACAAATCTTGGACTGAACTTACTTTGGGGCTGTGTCCTATTTATGTGTCGAAAGTTCATATACTAATCTGAAAACATTATCACTAAGAGAATGATTCTGATATGGTCTGAATCTTTCTTTTGACTTTCTGGATTATTTTTGCTCATTTTGATCTGGACTGCTCTGCACTGGGATAACTGTTGCTTACTTCAAACTTGAAATTAGTGGCGATATTGCTCCAGGCCTTAGTCTGTTATCCCAAGGACCAATACAACAATTTTCTGCTTTCTGATCTGAACACTCTTGGTTGTGGTTTATATAGTGGCTAATTTCTCTCTGCGATTAAATTTTAAAGTCTAATTTGGAAGAAGACTTTTCTATCTAGAGAACAATCTCAAAATAGATCTATTTGTGCAGCATCTAAAATATTCCCGGGAAACAGTACTAACCATTTTCCAGGTGTGGCAGCCATGAAGGTGCACTACTCAGATATTCCTTCAGGAGAACCAGCTGCAGAGAACACAGTAGACTTAGAGTCTCCAACTGTTCTATCTTTGGATTTACCATGGCACTTGATTTAAGGCCATGCATTCCCATGGGAATGGTCCCAGATAAATACGAATCACAAAGGTATACCAGAGTCAGCTCATTTCTGCTTGATACAGGACTCCTTTATTAGCAACCTTTGCAAGGAGCTTTTTTATTAGTCAGGCTGAAAATTTCTCACTGGTATGCCACAGACAGAAAACTATCATGGTCTAAAGCCTTTCCCTTCTTATTCCTACTCCTTCCCCCTTTCTCAATGTATCTCTTGCATATCAAAAACCATATCTACATCTGCTTCTCAGAGAATCCAAATTGACACAGCAGTTGTCAGGAGTGATGGGGAAAATAAAAGATCCTAAGATGGGTTTTGGGATTGGTTACTCATTGCCTGGTTGGAAAGAACAACCCCTTTATAAATGAATTGAGAAGTAAGGATAATTCCCAGAACAATATGATGTCTTATTTGCTGAATATTCATCAGCAATGACCTAAGGTAATACCTTGTTAGGAAAGAATATGTTTTCTAGAATAAAGGTTTTGACTTTGAAAGATAAGGTGGCTGGCAGGGGGCAATGCCTATGAGAAGAGTTGACTGGTTATCATTAAGTTGTATTTCCACCCTGTAGAAGGATGTTGAAAACCGAAAGTGTTTATGAACTAGTTGCATGCTAAGTGTGAAAGCCAGGTAATCTTACTGATAGCTTGCAAAGTCCCTTCCTGCTGTAGCTGATAACACTGAAGATTTAAAGTTGGAGACTTCCAGAGATATTTTAATGGTTTTGCCATGGCTAGTTTGTTAAGACACCTTAAGGAACCTGGGTTGAATAATTTGGGACCCTACAATAGCAGATGGGGTATATGGGTCTTTGCCCCTAAGGCTTTTTACTCTAAAGCCATACCTGAAACTTTACAACTTATAAGAATGGCCTACCACTCCCTGAAATGAGCACCCATCATTCATGTGTAGAAACTTTGTAGTATCTACTGTAGAAGCATCCTTCACAGAAGGTAAAATGTGATCCCCTCAGGAATAGCCCCCATCTACTTTCTTAATTGTTAAACTAATAACTAGGATTAAGTACCAGGAAAATCCACACAGGCAAATGCTATGGTTTGGATGTTTCCCACAAAGTTCCATATGTTAAATGTTGGTCACCAGCCCATAGCACTATTGGGAGGTGATAGAATCTTTGGGTAGTGGGGCCTAGTGGAAAGAAGTAGGTCATTGGGGGCATGTCCTTGAAGGGGATATTGAGATTCTGGCCCTTTTGGATCTCTCTTTTGTCTACTGGCTGCCACAATGTGAGTAGTTTCATTCACACACTCCCACCATGAGCTCCAGGGGGAAAAGCAACAGAGCCAACAAACCATGGACTGAATCCTCTGAAATTGTGAACCAAATAAGTCTTTCATTCTTCTTCTTTTTTTGTGGTGCTGGGGATTGAACCCAGGACCTTGTGCATGTGAGGCAAGCACTCTACAAAATGAGCTCTATCCCAGTCCCAAGTCTTTCCTTCTAACTAGTTGTTTATCTCAAGTATTTTGTCACAGTGACAGAAAGCTGACTAATATGGGAAATTTCAAGCTGATAACAGAGGAAAGATTACACCCTAAAGGAGCTGCAGCAGTTAACTAGTTGTCAGATCAGACTGCTATAACAAATTACTATTGCCTGGGTGACTTAAACAATAGACATTTATTTCTTACCATCTGGAGGCTGGGGGTTAGGATTTCAACTTATGAATTTGGGGGGATGAAAACATTCAGTCTGTAACTCTAGCATACCCTGGAAGGATCACAGAAATGACTCTTGGGATTGATTTTTTAATTTGTGTGATCTAGAAGTGCAGATAATTTTACTAGGTGAGTATGAATTTATTGACTAGGGGGTATTTTTTCAGAATATTTAATTTAATACTCTTCTAAGGATCTCAGTGGAGGAAGCAAAGTTGCCACTAGGGTGACTCTTTAAAGACCAGGAGAAAGAAATAGAACAGGTAGAATGAAGTAGAAATTTCTGAGTTTCTTTGGCAGATGAGAGAAGAAGGTAGAAGGAATTTTTTATTAAAACACTGAGGGAAGTGAGCTTGAATATATGTAACATATAATACTAATACTAAAAGACCTTTCTGAGGATTAGGTTTCACAGGAGGGTCAGAAGAGAAAAATGTTTGTGAAAGGACACTGGTATTATTGCATTAAGTGTCAATTCTCTTCTGCAGGCCAGACCTGGTAGTTAAAAAAGATATAATTGATTATAACCTGATTACAAAAGTTAGTTTTTATTATATCCGGGGTTATGATGTGGTCCCTGTGTACTGGAAACCATGTTATGGTGCTTAAACACCAGAAGTCAAGAGGATATAATTACTACAATGACCAGGAACTTTGAAGTAAAGCCACAGGGGCTTTCCCTACAGGGAATTATAGGGTTGTTAATAACACCTCATTTTAGGAAGGGGCAAAATAGAATAAAAACAAGGATGCTACTTAATACTTATAACCAGAAAAATACTCAAGAATGTAGGAGCAGGAGTCTAACAGCCATTTACTTGAATGAATTTACACAGAGGAAAATAAATACCAAGACATTTTGTGGACTATTGGTCATGGAGTGTGAGTAAGCATTGATATCTGCAGATTTAAAGTATCATCATAGTTCCCCTGCTAAAGTAGAAACTTTTAAACTAGGTAATAAATGAAGTACTGGCTAATGTATGGATTAAAATGGTTCCAATGAGTGCTCAGAATAATTCAGTATTTGTCCATTTCCCAAGTGCATGATTTAGGTTGATGTACTTAGTAGTTGGAGTAACATATGTATTGTGTACTTTGTTTGTTAATGAGGAGATATCAAAGAGAATACCAAATGAATGCCTTCCAAACTACACCTTGCATACTCAAGTGTCTAAGATAGTAAATACAAAAATGATATTGCCTTGGGAGGCTGAGGCAGGAGGATTGTGAGTTCAAAGCCATCTTTAGCACTTAGTGAGGTCCTGTCTCTAAATAAAATATTTAAAAAAAAGATCTGAGGATGTGGCTTAGTGGTTAAGTGCCTCTGAGTTCACTCTCCAGTACCAAAAACCAAAAAAAAAAAAAAAAAAAAAAAAATGAAAAACTCAAAAAACCAAACCCAAACAAAAAACAATATTTCACCCTGGCTGGGGAGTGATGAGGAATACTGTGACCCCTATAATATCTCTGCTTAATTTGGCATTTAGGCCTTAAAGAAACCATATATATTCAGGAGAATGACTATATACTACTACAATCTAAACCATGTAGTAGCCTAAATAATAGCTGTCATTCCAGGGGTCAAATCAAAACAGGACCACAGGGTGTAAACAGATAACTCAGACTCCTATGTCATTCATCATGGAGGCTCAAGGTTCCAAAATTCACTGCAGAGCCAAAGTTATATGAAAGAGAAGGACAAAGATCAAGCTTATTTTTTCAAATGAGTCAGTTCAGAATGGGGTTTAGACTAAAAATAATGGTAAAAGAAAAAAGCTAAAAAGTAATGCTGACTGCATTTAAGTCACATGTAGCCTTGAAAAGCGATGAGAAGACATCTTTCCAGTATGTAGATTTGGGAGTAGTGTGTCTATATTCAACATTGTTTGAAAGGATAAGTAGTCCTAGGTGATAATCTGAATAAATTCCAGGGAAATATCCAAATGGCCTCATTGCCTGGTTATGGGTCTGGAAGTCAAAGGACTAGATGATTGAAGACAAGGGGATCTGTGATGGGGTCATATGAGTGGACATAAAAGACATAATACAAAGGGGAGGGTTTTTTTTAAAAAAATCACATATCAATGCCCATAAAATACCATGCACAATGAAAAGGGCATTGAAAATCAAAGAGTCACTGATAACTCAGTGATATGACATTGTCTGGGTTTTCACCCAATGGCCTCTTGGGAACTAGTGTCATTGGCACATGTAAGGAATGTCCATCACTGAAGAAGTGGAGGTTATACATAGGGCCAAGAGCCATGGACTTTCACTTATCCAAGGCCAATGTAGATATATCTCACTGTGAGTGTTCAATCTGTGAGCAGTGATGACCACTACAATGTAGCAAAAATTATTGTTTGTACCAGTGGGCCACTTTGGTAGCCAGTCAGATACACTGGGTTTCCTTAAAAACATGGTGAGAGGCCCTCTCTGAATAACAGGTTCAGAAGGAAGACCTAAAATTGAGGGGTGGAGTTCTAACATTGAGTAAAACCTTCTGACAAGTAAGCCTGAGAATAAGGTAATGTAGAGACATCTATAGCTACTTCTGTATGGAGGGTAGTGATAGCAACAATAAAACCCAAACCAACCTTAACTTCTGGTAAGAATGATTCAATTTCTACTATTCATGGCATAGAAAAAGAAGAAACTTGCCAGTTTGCACTCCTTAATCCTATTTACCTCACTCTCTACTATCCTAAACACAATATATGGCATTTAATAAAACATTATGAGATACACAAAAAAGCAGGAATGAATAATTTACTTTTTGTCTTTTTTGTAGCAGGGATTGAACTCAGGGGCACTAAACCACTGAGCCACATCCCCAGCCCTATTTTGTATTTTATTTGGAGAGAGGGTCTCACTGAGTTGCTTAGGGCCTCGCTAAGTTGCTGAGGCTGACTTTGAACTTGTGATTCTCCTGCCTCAGTCTCCCAAGCCAGTGGGATTATAGGCATGCACCACCACACCCAGCTGAATAACCTAATTTTAAGAGAAAAATAATAGAACTAGACTCTAATTTGATCCAGGAATTAAAATTATCAGACAGGAAATTTAGAAGAGCCATGTATAAATATTTTAAAGACTTTAATGGAAAATATGTGCAATGTTCATGAGGAATCTGAACAGAGAAATGGAAACTATAGAAAAGGGTCAAGTGATAATGCCAAAAATTAAAACAAAACCATGCTCACAGAAATGAGAATTGCCTTTGATGATCTTGTTACACTTGAGAATCAGTGAACTTGAAGGTGGATTAATGAAAATTACCCGAATTTGGCATAATGAGAAAATGAAAGAATAGGGAACCCCAGATTACGAGTCTTCTATGACAAATATCAAAAAGTTTAACATATGTGCAATTGGAATCCCAGAGATGTTAGAAAATTAATGAAAAAAATTTAGAAAATGAGATATATCTCAACACATGTTAAAGATGATAAAAGTACCTGGAGCGTGCACACGCACATAAACACACACACACCCCTAGACCCTTCATACTCCAACTGTTGAAAACCAAAGATAAAGAGAAAATGATAATGTTAGGTAAAGAAAAAAAGATATATTGCAGGGGAGGGGTTGTAACACAGTGCTGGATACCCTGGGTTCTATCCTCAGCACCACATAAAAATAAATAAATAAAATAAAGGTATTGTGTCCATCTGCAACTAAGAATATTTTAAAAAGAAAGAAGATGTATTGCAAAGATCAATACAAAATGTTAATAAAGTAGGCTTCTTAAAGGAGCTTTGTTAATAGAATGACAACCTTAAGGTGATGAAATGAAAGAAAACCTTTCAACTCTATACAAAGAAAAATATATTTCAAAAAATAAATGAGAGCTGGGTGCAGAGGTGCACACCTATAGTCCCAGTGACTTGGGAGGCTGAGGCAGGAAGGTGATAAGTTTGAGGCCAGCCTCAGCAACTTAGCAAAGCCCTAAGCAACTTAGTGAGATCCTGTCTCAAAAAGTAAAAGAGACTAGGGATATATCTTAGGGGTAAAGTACCCCCAGGTTCAATCCTTAGTACAAAAGAGAGAGAGAGAGAGAGAGAGAGAGAGAGAGAGAGAGAGAGAGAGAGAGAGAGAGAGAGAGAGAAGGGCAGAAGAAATGTTCAAGGAAATTACTTATGCAAAGGGGGTATAATACCAGAGAGATTTGAATCTTCAAAAGTAATGAAATGCTCTGGGATTGATTAAATGAAGGGAAATATTAAAGATTATTTTCTATGTGTTTTGAAAAATAATAAACTGTCTTAAGCACACATGATAATGTGAATCCTGAACTCTCAGCTTAGGCAAAAGTAAAATATATGACAAAACAATATTTTTTCTTGTGATTTTCTTGTACTAGGGATTGAATGCAGAGCTGTTTTACCAGAGAACTACATTCCTAGCATCCTCAGACTCTATTTTTTGACAGGGTCTCAATAAGTTGCCAAAGATGGCCTTGAATTGTAGTCCTCTTGCCTCAGCCTTGTTAGTTTTTGGGATTAAAAGTGTGCACAAACACACCCAGCTATTTTAATATTCTCATATATTTTTGTTGTATATGGACACAACACTTTAATATTATTTATTTAATTTTTTGTGTCATGCTGAGGATTGAACTCAGGGCCTCATATATGCTAGGCAAGCACTCTAACACTGAGCCACAATCCCAACCCTAATATTCTTATATTACACAAGAAAAGATATGTTATTTGAAGCTTGGCTGTAGTTCATTAAATATAATTTAAAAACTAAAGTCAATAGAAACATAAAAGAGGTATATGTGATATGAATATATAAATATAAGTAATATATTAATACTTTAGTTAATATAAAATATATACAAATAATGCAAATTTAAATAATATTTTAAAGTAGAAGTAATAAGCTAGAAATGGAGGTAAAATGGTAGCACCATATAATCCTTCTCTACCACTCCTGTGTATTTATCCAAAATAATCAGTCAGAATACTATAAAGGTATATGTACACCCATGTTTATAGCAGTGCAATTCACAATAGCCAAGACATGGAACCAGCCTAGGTATCCATCAAATATGAATGAATGGATAAAAAATGTGGTATATGTACACAATGGAGTTTGAATCAATCATAAACAATGAAATTATGTCTTTGCAGGAAACTGAATGAAATTGGAGAACATCATGCTAAGTGAAATAAGCAAGTTTGACAGAGTCAAGGGTCATATGTTTTCTCCTGTATGTGGAAGCTAGAGGGAAAAAGTTTAAAGAAAGAATCTTATGAAAATAGAAGGGAAAGTAGTAGAGTAGAAGAAGGGGATTGAAGGGGGAGAGGAGGAGAGTGAAAGAGAGTTACTGGGAAATGAAATCCACCAAATCACGTTATGTGGATATACAAATACAGAATGAAACCCATGATTCTGTACATTTGCTATATGCCAATAAAAATATTTTAAAAATGGAACCCCCCAAAATTTCAAATAATCCAAGATAAGGGAAAAATGAGACAAACTAGTAAAGAACAGATGGACCAAGTAGAAAATAAATAGTAAGATAGATTTTGTTTGCTTGTTTTTGAAGGTGCTAGAGATTGAACCTAGGGCTTTGCCCATTCTGGGCAAGTGCTCCACACCAAACTTTATTTCAGCTCTTAAATGGTAGATTTTAATCTGAGTGAATCAATGGTTACATTAAGTGTAATAATGCACACTAATTAAAAGAGATTGCTAGATTGAGTAAAATGGAAGGCTCATTTCTTTTCTGTTTGTAAGAAGCCAGATTTGAATATGAAGAACTAAATACTTAAAAATCATAAAATTAAAAATGTATACCATAATAATGCTAATGTAAAGAAACCTGGAGGGGCTCTATTAATATCGCACAATGTTGACCTTGAAACAAGGGATAGCAGTATGAATAAGTTGAAAATATTTCACAAATTACAAGGAAAATTCTATGCAACTAAAGGTGTAAACTATGGTGATTGACAGGCATCACTCCGATTGCCATTTGGAAGAACCTGTTGCATGGAACACAATTTGTTGACAGTGTGCAGTTTTGCACCTTTAGATTTGTAATCCTACTCTCCTTGTGGTTGTTTCTCCAGGGCTATTATATGCAATGACTGACTATGGAAAGGATACTAGAGATGAGCCTTTTCTGTCCATCCTGAATTTTTTCTATGAGCAATATCCCAATGACCTGGCTGATAATATCCCAGTATTGCACTTGCATGTGAAGGTCTTCCTAATTATTTGCCTTTCTTCCTTCAAAGGCTGTGAAAAGGGACCTCCCCACTTTATTCCACACAACTCTATTCTGTAGTAAATCTCTTATACATCTAATTCCATTTTAAGGTCTACATTTTGGAGATCCCAAGCCAACATATCAGGCTTTGAAAGATCTGGAAATTAGTGTTGGTAATGCTTAAGTATTTGTGTCAACTTGACAGGGCTAAATGGTGTCCAGACAGCAGTTTAAACATTATTTCTGGGTGTATCTGTCAGGGTATTTCTGGAATAGATTAACATTTCAGTTGGTAGAATGACTTAAAGGAGCATACCCTTACCAATGTCAGTGGGCATTGTCCAATTGCTTGAGGGCCTGAATACAACAAAAATGTGGAGGAAGGAAAAATTGGTCTTCCTTCCTGAACTGGGACATCCATCTGTCTTTTCCTGTTCTTGGATATTGGCACTCCTCATTCTTATACCATTAGACTCAGACTGAACCTTACACCTTTGGTTACTCTGTTTTCTGGCCTTCATATTGGAACTGTACCACCAGCTTGCAGATGGCAGATTTGCCTCCATAATTGCATGAGTTATCCCTCATATTAAATTTCTTTTTCTATATCTCTATACATCCTATTCGTTCTAGGAACCATGACTATTATAGTATTTAAATAATGTAACAGGTTAAGTGGCTAGAGCAATGCTTGGCATGTTGAGACGAATTCATTCTTCATTTGGCAAATATTTATTTATCATTTGCTGTTGGCTAAACACTGTTCTGGGCTCTATGAAATATTTACAATGGTAAATATTTCATCATGATTTCCATAGAGATCATAGTAAAAATATAAATAAGTTTGATAGAGTAAAAATATAAATAAGTAGGTAATTTCAATGCATGTTTTCCTGGTTATAAGAGGAAAAGCCAAGGTATTCAGGGAACACAAAATAAAGCACCTAACCCAGTGCCTATGAGCTAGGACAGACTTTCCCAAGGAATAGTGTAAGCTGTGCCCAGAAGCATGTTAGCTATATGAGGATGATGAGGAAACCCATTAATAAAATGGAGCTTATAAAAAAGATTCATGGCGAGACAGAGAATGAAGCCCTTATTGGGCATTATCATTATTACTTTTGCAGTTTTCTCTGTAGTCTTGGACTATTCTGTCTTGCTTTGCTCCTCAAGAAGTTCAAACTTTCTGTTGACTAATGTTTAGTAGTTTAAAGGTCTTGCTGGGTGTGATGACACCTACTTATAGTCCCTGTGACTCATGAGACTAAGGCAGGAGGATTGCAGGTCAAAGCCAGCCTCAGCAACTTAGTGAGACCCTGTCTGAAAATTAAAAAATAAATAAATAAAATAAAACAAAAAGGGCTGGAGATGTGGCTCAGTGTTTAAGTGCCCCTGGGTTCCAGCCCTGGTACCAAGAATAAAACAAAAAAATTCCAATCAACCAAACAATCAAAAGCAAAAATTAAAAAAGTAAATAGGCATTAATCTTAATAGCCTTAGTAATTACATTTATTAGTTCTTGAAATCACTAGAAATTTCTATAAAATCTGACTGTTCTCACCTCCTACATAATTGGAAATTCATCTCTTTTCCTTGACATAGGTACAAGGTCATCTATTCCCTTAGTCTTCTTGCAGAAGTTTCCAGACAGAATTCATTCAGCATACTATTTGTTAAAAACCATGATAGCAACATTTTTAAAAAGAAAATAAATCCCAAAGAGATTTTTTAAGAAAGCACACAGAACAAGGACTCATTTGACAATGCTAGATAATAAGTGCTACTGATAGACTTGAATAAATTTTGTTATAAAGGGTACTGATTACCTCATTCACCCTTCTATTCAATAATTTTTAAAGCAATAGTTTAACAATAATTTAAATCATTATACTATGAGAGTTGTTCAGTGAATGTACAATGAAATCATACATATGTTTATATATAAAATCATGTATATAGATTTATTATCAAGAATATAATTATGGATACAATAAATCAAGATTAATATATAGTTCTAAAATAAACTCTCCAACACCCTCTGCACTAAGATCTGATAGAGATATGTCTGTTCAGTTCCAGTCTGGGTCCAATCATATGATTGTTTTGGTCTCTCTTGTCTATTCCTTGCATTCTTTCTTTAAAATATTTTTTTAGTTGTAGATGGATGCAACAACTTTATTCTATTTATTTATTTATTTATTTTTACGTGGTGCTAAGGATCAAACTGAATGCCTCACACATGCTAGGCAAGTGCTTCACCACTAAGCCACAACCCCAGCCCCCTATCCCTTGCATTCTTATACCATATGCATTGGGATAATTGTCTCCTTGTATTATCATTTATTAATAGTGGTGGCAGGGAATCCTTGTTCATTCTGTCTGTAGTAATCTGTCACACTGATTACATATTCTTTCTCCCTCTCTTTCTCTCTCTCTCTCTCTCTTCCTTCCTTCCTTCCTTCCTTCCTTCCTTCCTTCCTTCCTTCCTTCCTTCCTTCCTTCCTTGTATTGAACCAAGGGGTGCTTAACTACTGAGCTCTATTCCCAGCCTGCATTTTGATTTTAATTTAGAGGCAGGGTCTCACTAAGTTACTAAGCCTGGCTTTGAACTTGCCTCAGCCTCCCAAGCCATTGGGATTACAGACATATGCCACCATGCCTGGCTATTTTTATTTCTAAATTTAGTTTTACTCCATTACACTCATTTCAGAATTCTAGCTATCAAATTGTACCCGTGACTGATATTCAGTTGTCTAAATTTTTGCTTTTTAAGTGAGAATATTTCATTAATACCTGAATTATTTTGAGTAAAAGAGTTCTTAGCAGTTTTGGTACATACTGAAAAAAAGGTATTCATTGCAAAAAGATTATGGAAATGAAGATCCTTCATCTTTACCTGATCACTATCTCTTCTGACTACTAACATGCAGTGGTTTCTAATTTATCTCTTTCATACTAACCATGTGTAGGCTACATATACTTTACAAATTTATGAAGCAGAAAGGGTTACAGGTAACTTTTTTGAGCCCAGTGTCTGAAACCTATCCAATTTTCCTTATTTCTCCTCAAGGTCATACTAGAGGTACTCTATTGAAGTACTTCTTAAATAATGATCACCATGAGGAGATTTTCTGTTTGACTTGTTGCAGTAAAACTAAGAAAGAAATGTATAGGAGGTAAATACTTTTAAGAGTACACTTAATTAAATTATTTTGAGTAGAATTGGATAATTTTACATTATTTCTCTATTTCATCAACTAAAATTATCCTTTAGAAAATTTTAGATGATTGAAAAGGGTTAGCAAAGTAACAATCTTTGTACACTTAGCATCACTTCTGATGTGTAGTAGACTGTCGGGAAATTTTGGTCAATGATTAAATGAATAATTGTTTATGTTTTCTACTCCTTGGGTCCTATTTCTCTCCATAGATGTTCAGCTTTCCTTACTGGTTTCTGACATCTGACACTAACTCAAGGTAGATAGTATCAGAATTAAATTGACTTTTTGGACACCTAGTGGGTATGAATGACAGATATCCTGCATGGCCGCATTTATGTAATATTTTCTAATGATAAAATTATGGAAATGGAGAAACACTGATGATTGTTAGGGGTTAGGAATGGTGAAGTTTAGGAGGATGGTTGGTACTTGTGGGAAATTTTTGTGGTCATTAGTGATTATATAGCACTATAATTTGATTTTCATGGTAGACACTATGTAAATCTACACATATTATAAAACAACTTGTGTTGAATTCCTACATTTAATATTGTACTGTAATTACATAAGATATAACCATTGGAAGAAATAGTGTGAATGTTGCATAGGACTTACCTGAACTATTATCTTTGCAATGTCCTAAGAATCTACAACTGTTGGAAATTTTATCCCTTGTAATAAATACTGACTCCTCCATTATCCTCTTGATCATTGATACCTAATTACCAAATCTTATGCATATCATTAGTATATATTTTTCTTGATGCCTACTGTTTCTGCCTCAGTACATAGTATCATAATTTCTTTCCTTAATTATGACCATAGCTTTCAATTTTGGCTTGCCTTCACTTAAGCCCTTTCCTAAACCAATTCATATTCTCTTAAAGCAGTATTCAAAAATATGTATATCATTATAGCATATTTTCTTTTAAGATTCTCATTTGTGTACAATGAATCAAAATGTGTCTGTAAAAATAAAAAACATTTTAAAAAAAGATTCTCATTGTTTACAAAGTGCCCATTCCTTAGTGTGGCATATAAATTATCTCACAGCTTCATTTTAAGCCCAATTTCACACTATGCTGTACCAGGAAGGGGTCCTTTGTTATAACAATCAACCTCTCATAACCACAGTCTACACGTATGCTTAGGCTCTTATTTATTTAGATTATTCTCCTTTTACTTTTCTAGGCATGTTAAATACCTACCCAGACTTCAGTTTCTGACTCAAATATGCTATTCTGTACAATGCTTTCCTTGTTTACTCTTATTTAAATTTAATTTGCATATTTACTTTTATTTAATTTTTTTTTCATTTTATGTAGAAAGCTGGTTACAGTCAGCTCTCTGTACATGTGGATTCTATATTTTCAGATTCAGCTGTCAATCAAAAGTATTTGAAAAATATTGCATCTGGACTCAACTCAACAGGTACAGGCATTTTTGTTGTCCTTATCCATTTAACAATGCAGTGTAATAGTTATCTACATAAGATTTATTTTATATTATGTTTTATAAGTTGTCCAGAGATTATTTAGAATATATGGTAGGATGTGCTGGAATATATACAAATATTATATATTATTTTATACAAGGGACTTGAGCATATGTGGATTTTTGTATCAATGGTGGGCCTAGAACCATTCTTCCATGGATACTGAGGCATATCTTAAGCATTGTTCTGTATTCTAGGAATAACAAAATGTTGTTTCTTGAGCCTAAAATACAAGTTCATTCATTAAATTTGCTTATACTTTGCCCTATTTAATCACTTACCTAAATGCACCTATTGGAAGAATATCAATATACCAAAGTTGGAACAAGAGGGAGATATTTGATTAGAATAATATTTTAATACAAGTAAAGGTAGTGTATAATTTGAATTGACTTCATAAGTCTGATAAAAATGGGTGGTTTCCAAATTTGACAGCTCTTACTGTAACTTTGGAGGTGCTCAAGGTAGATAGGTATACAGGTAAATTATAATGTGATATGGTAGTATTATAATAGAATCATATGTAAGGAGAGGAGCTAAAGAGGTGAATTGCTCCCTAAGAAAATCAAGATATGTATTTGGTCATAGATAGTTGAATTGTAATTTACAAAGTTTAGAGGTGATTAGGGATGTTAAAAACAGGGACTGGCATGTATAATGGTTCAGAATTCTGAAAGGACAAGGCACATTTGGAAATGGAATAAATTCAGTATAGCATAATTATAAGATACATAATGTGAAGTGGTTGTCATGGTTGGTGTTGAAACAAAAAAAAAAGGTTCATTCCGGATTGTTACCCCCATGTATAACAGGTAAGGAGGTTTTGTTCTATTCTTAACTAGTGTTAGTACAAGCTATTTTAACTTCATGCTAACATTTAAAGCACCCTCTGGTATTATATTTTAATTTAATACATGTTTTTGTTTCCTTATAAAAGCAATACACATTTCTTGTTGATTTTTGCTCACTCAACACTTAAACTGCTGATTATGCTAGGGTGTATACTTGTTGACTGAAGCAGAGTTCTCTGGTCAGGGAGAACAAAAGAATGCCATGATTTTCCTCCCCTTTTTTTGTAAGCATTTGCTATCTCTGGTTCAGGAATGCCATCTGCCTGTACTTGTGATAGTAGACAGTAGTAAGGGAATAAGCATCTTCATCTCTGCTGCAAACTTCCAGCTCTACTGTGCCACAAATTAATATAAGCCTGGTAGTTGCTATGGTAGAAAAAGATTTCCTGCTGCAAAGCTTGTTTTTGAAACTATTTTTACAGATGACTCAGAAACTGAAATTAAATATTTATAACCATTCATTGTATTGCAGAACTAAAAGTGTCCATAGAGACCATCTAGTCCAACCATGTAATATTTTAGAATTGGAAACCGAGGCCAAATGAGACAAAACAAAACAAAACAAAAACAAAAACAATTTCACCCAAGTTCACGTATTCAGAGATACTTAGTTAAGACTCAATCTCTGGACTTATAACACTCTGCCCAGTGCTTTTTACCTTTAATACAAAGGCTTTTGTTTCCTCCACTTTTGAGGGAAAACATTGTCATTCAAGGTGTCACACTGCTAATATTCTTCTAACCAATTAATCAAAGTCCTCAAGAATATAGGCATTTTCAATTGGCTGAATGACAGTCAACACTCAATTTTATAATTTGCACTTTGGATTTTGTGAAAATAAATGAAAAATATATACAATCAAACTCTGATAAGTGATTATGTACATACATGAGCATGATTTTATGTTAATATTTTTCCTAGTTAAAAAATGTGGAAAATATCAAATTGTGTTTGCAAGGGGAAAATGTTTGATTTAAAACTTGAAAGCAGGATTCTTCCTAAACATTTTTAGATAGATTAAGGTGCCAAAGGAGGAAGTGTTGAAGGATTGTAGTGTGGTCCCTTAGAACTGGACCTAGACTTGGGGAGTGGGGTTATTTTTATAACTTACTCTTACAATAAGCACTTTAAAGCAGTAATGATGCACTAAAAATGATGTTGATCTATTGTAATATAATACGTGTATAGAAGTGGTTTCAGAAAGATGCAAGTTAAATTACGTTAGAAAAGGCTTAATTTGGATAAATTTGGAGAGAAGGGCAGGCTTTATGCTGCTTCAGTTTCCCAGAAGGCATTTCTTCACACCCTCCCCATGCTTTGTGATTCCTTGACTTTTTTGATAATAATTATGAAGGGATATATCATTGTGGTTTTTATTTTGCATTTCCCTAATTATTGGTAATGTTGAGATCCTTTTTGTATGCCTGCTGGACATTTGTATTAGTCTTTGGAAAATGTCCATTCACGTCCTTTACCCATTTTTAAATTGGGTTTTATATATTTTTCTATTGCATTGTTTAGTTTTTAATGTATTTCGAATGTTAACACCTCAACAAATACTTAGTTCTCTTATATAATCAATCTGTAAGTTGTTGTTCACTCTGTTGTTTCTTTTGTTATGTTAAAGCTTTTAAGTTTGATGTAATATCACTTGCTTATTTTTACTTTGTTTCTCTGTGTTTTTGGTATCACATCCAAAAAATCATTGTCAAGACCAATGTCAAGGAGCTTTATCCTTAATTTGGGTTTAATTTAGACTCAAGGGTAGCATTAAGTCAATGTCTAAGTTAGCTCTTATATCACTATGAATAGAGGTGTCAAACTTTTGAGGGAGACCATCAGGAGAGTATTTTTTAAGAATTTCAGGGAAGATCCAGGAAATTTGTAGTTTTTTTCCCACTTGGTGCATCTTCATTTATCACACCTATTGTATTTTCCTTTAGTTTTCTTCACTGATAAAGGACAATTTTCTCAATATAATTAGAGGTTAGGGTTATAAGTATCTTTTTAAAGAGACTGTGTTTTTCATTTTATCATAGTTATTTTTTTCTATAAGGCTGTGCTTTTATTTTTTTTGTTTGTTTGTTTGGTACTGGGGATCTGGAGATTGAACCCAGTGGCATTCTACCACTAAGCCACATCCCTGGCCCTTTTAAATTTTCTTTTTTATTTTGAGACATGGTCTTTTCCAATTGGCCAGGTTGGTCTTGAACTTGCCATTCTCCTACCTCAGCCTCCTAAATTGCTGGGATTACAGATGTGTGCCACCACCCTTGCTAGGGCATTGATTTATTTTCAGTTATATTATCTCTATTGTGAAGCTCTTTCAAAATGTTTACACATTTGGAAATGTGTAAATGGAACTCTGTCCCCATATAGTTTTGTTGCATTTAAATTTATTTCTGACCTCTGGTTTAAGAGTAACAAAATGTGATGTGAGAAAAGGGAACATATATGCTTCAGAGTTTATTCTGAAGGTATAAAGATGGTAAGATATTTCTCTATGAAGTTTTCAATGTACTCATTCTTTCCTTCCTTATAAGACTGAATAAGAGCCCAGTCTATTTTCATGTTTATAATAAATAATTCAGGGTAGGACACCAAAGACCATGTCCAAAATTTAATGTTTTTCTAAAATTCTCTGACTTTTGTATGCAATCTGGGAATCTGATAAGGCACCCTAGGGAGTCTTCCCATTCTACCATTTAAAAACATTTTTCAATATGTGGTCCCCATCATCACACGAATAAACTAGTATAGACCTCAGAGCCCTGGATTATATGTGCCAAAAATGATTCCAAATTCTTCTCTATCCTGTCTAGTTTAGTCTTTGACAACAGTTCTCTAGAAGGAAGACTAGGGTTTAAAATGAGTCAAAAAGGGTTTCCTGTTCTGAAAGATTATTGTTTCAGAGGTAATTAAACTTTGGATATTTCCTCATTAGTCAAGAGAAAGGGGAACATATCAGAGGCAGAGATAGGGAAAGAAGAAATGGAGGATGGAAAAAAATAGTAGCATAAAAATAAATAAAACATAAAAAATATGTTTGAGTAAGTAGAAAGATGAAAGAGAAAGGTTGATCACTTTTCACATTTACTTTTACATTGACCAGAGGATCTTTAAAGAAGACAATTTTAAATTCTGAATATTTCTTTTGGATGCATCTTCATATCAATGCAGAGATAGATTACTGGAAGTGTGGGATTTCCGCCTTTTTTGTTCTAAGTTATCTCTTAAATGAACAGTTTATTTTATATTAAAAGTTCCTCAACTGGCCACTGGTACCTTAAATAATCCTTGGTTAAATTATTCCATTTAGAAAATGAATGGCACAAATTTGGGTCATAGAAAAATATATATGTGAAAAGCAGGAATTAAACATGGAGGAACCAAAAATTTAAATTTTGACAGATGTCGAGTTTGAGAACTGTTGGTATGAAGTTTTGTTATGTATTACAAGTCTCAGGCCCCTCAGATTAACATATGGGTGGTCTTTAACTTCAATTACAATGAGTGTGCTGAGTTGACCAAACAAAAATTCGAAGAGATAAATAAATGCATACATAAATAAACAAAATAAAACATAAGATGACTTTAAAAATTGAAGAAGAAAAATATAAAATAAGGAAACATATTTTAGAAAGTCTTGGACTCAAGGCAAGACCTTAATTGAAGCTGTACAAGTGATTCCCAAGTGAGAGGCTCAAGGAGCCTCAATAAGGCAAGGTATTATCAGTTGAAGTTCCTAGGCTATTGCAGTAAGGAAGATTCAATTAGATCTTGGTAGAACCATAAGATTATTTCATGATGGCTCTCAGAGAGTACCAGAAAATCAACCATTTGAGAGGTCAAAGTCAATTTATTTTTACTCAAATAAAATCATTACCTACACAGAGTTAGTTATACCATTGAGTTGCAAGAATAGGATATTTTAGGATATTTATCAGATTTTGCAGTCTTATATACCTGGGGATTTTCAATATAGGGACTTCATCAGATTTTAAGAATGATGATGTAAGACTGAAGATTAGTAAACATAGCCAACACTTAAATTTTCATATTGTCATGTGGTCTTCTGTTATGGTTTCCTCTACAGTTATACTATTAACTAAACATGTTGTTATCTATGTGAACTATTAGGACCTTATTTAAATGAGTTTACAATTATTATATCATTTGAGATTTGAATGCAAACAAAGCAATGTCATTTAAAATATTTTTGACTTCTGGAGTAGTAGTGTGAGGAGTCTCATGGACATGTTTCCCAGAAAAACAACCATAATTGGTGAATAAAATTTAAAAACAACCATGTGAAGTCTTTGGAAGTTGTCTGAAGCACACACAGCAAATAAGTTACTAAATCATAGTAAGAACAGTGAAGTGTGTGGCATGTGAGGCATAAAACATTCCCAACTGAATTTTGACAAGAGTGCAAAAACCATTTAATAGGGAAAAGATAGTCACCTTAATAAATGAGGCAGGGAAAAGTGGATGTCTGCATGAAGAGGATGAAGTTGGGCTCCTACAACAGACTATGTATAAAATACAACTCAAAATATATCAAGTTCCTAAATGTAAGAACTTAAAATGTAAAAATGGTAGGAGAAAAAAAAAACATAGTCGTAAATATTTGTGACTTTGGATTTAGCAAAGTATTTTTACATGTGACACCCAAAGTGCAAGCAAATAAAGAGAAAATAGGCCAATTCAAATTGATCAACATTTTAAAAATTGGTCCTTCAAAGGGCACTATCTGAGAAAGTATAAAAACAAGCCAAAGGCATTCCCACCTTCCAGAGAGGAGCTGAAGGAGGACAGTGTTCTGCAGGGCTTGTTACAAACAGTGCAGTGGTGATGTCTGGGAATTAGACAGGTACACAGCTGGTTATTGAAAGTCTGTGGGCACAGGGTGGTCTGGGCTTCCCTTTCGTAGCATGAAGTAAGCTGGTAACAAGAGTGGGAACTACCAGCAGCAAAAACAGAGTTTGGAGTGTTTCTCTTCTATCCCTCAACCAGAGATAGGAGAAACCAGGTGGTGCAGGTGACTGAAATGGGGTCCGCTATTCAACACTGAGAGTCTCTTCAGTATATGGAGCTCACTTAATTACCCACAGCACAAAGTTAGCACTATCAGGCTGGATAATGCAGGGGGAACTACCATTCGTTAGTAGTTTGCACTGAAGAAGGTAGTTAAGAATAGACATTTCATGAAGTGGGATATACTGGTGGCCAAAAAAAAGTGTCAATTCCTTCTAGAACACTTACTATACTAATATTTTGTAGTGTTTATCAAGTGCTATTTAAACCAAGAAAGGATTTCTGTGACTAGAAAAGATTTTTATAAAAAGCTACCATGTGGACACCTAAGAAAAGTTGAATTGTTAACAAATAAGACATTCCATAATGTATGATTGACTGCAGCTGAATTCTCCCAGGTTTTGAATCTAACTTCTGTTATAAAGATCAACAATAGCATATGTAAGTATGCTGTGATTTTACTGAGAAGGAGTTAGGATAAGACCTTGACTTGATAATGTTATAATTTAAAATTAAATGATTTCAGCATATTCTTCCTCACAGACTTTGTATAAAGAATTGCTGATTTTTTCCCTGAAAACTGAAAAAAAATAGTTTGGATATATGTATGATAAACTCAGTAGTCTTTTTTTTGAGAGGCATGGCAAGATGATGGAATAGAAGGGTTGCTTCCCTAGTGGCTCCATAGCAAGAAAATCAGACAAGAAGCTGAAACTATGTGGGTGAATGGTGAAGAATTAGGGGGCACTTTACTGGAATTTAATCCTGGACATTCAAAACCAATTGCAGACTCAGGAGATCTAGAGTAATAAAATAAGGGGGAAAGATCCCCAGCCCCATAGCCACAACAGAAGCTGGAGGTGCTAGCCAGAATAGTCCCTACATGAACACACTAATGCAATAAAGGAATTAAAGGAACCCCCATTCTTGGGAAGACTGAGACTTATTGGGGTATGGAGGGTTTACAGATCAGAGAAACTGTTTGAAAAAACAATAAGCTGTGTTGCACAGTATCTGTGTATGGGAAGGAAGCCACCATCTTCCTTAGTGGCATGCATGGAGGACAGTGGAAGGAACCATTTTGCATTCATGGCATGGGGACCAGCAGCTGGGGGAGCCAATTACTGGCAGACCCAAGTGTGACCTGACAAATGAGCTGGGCAAACCCAGATTGTGTGAGAGAGTGTGCCTAAGTGACCAGGAGAAAATCAAGCATGGAAAGATGATTACACAATGGAATACTGGTCATGGAAACCCACTTGGCTTCCCCCTCCCACTTCAATCCAACTGCTTACAGGACTGGCTGGGAGAGATGCACCTGACCATGAATTCTAAAGGGCAAGGGGAGGGGCAGGAGAGATGGAGTTTGGGGACTGAATCAGAGACTAGGGGTCATGGAGTCCACAGGCGAAATGGTGGGCTAAGAACAGACTCCAAAACCACATGAATGGAACTCAAAGGAGATTATAGGGGTGTAGTCTTCCACCATGCACTGGAAATTGCTGCACCTTGGAGATGCGCTGACTTAAAATCTCCAGACCAATAGGCACCCAGAGAAGAGAAGGAATCTAACTGCTGAGAAGGAAGCTGAGAAACTTTGAATTTCAATTGTTCTGTTTGTCATTGAGATCTTGTTTTTTTTTTCTCTCTTTCTTTCTCTCACACTTTTACCACTTTTGAAACCAAGTATTTTTCATGCATCACTTTATTGAGAACTGGGATGACCGAATAGTATGTTACAGTTTGGTTGTATATTGTTTTATTTTTACTTTCTTTTTAAAAATTCTACTATATCTATATCTATATCTATATCTATATCTATATCTATATCTATATATATTTCTCTCACTTATATGTTTTCCTGGATTATCTTTCTCTCTTTTCTACTATTAACAACCAACCTCTATTAACTCCTCTTTTACTCTTCCTATAATTTTTTACATCTATCTTCTCTCCTTCTTCCTCATAAACATCACATCCTGCACCACTTCTGTTCTTTCTTTTTCCATGATTTCAAATTATAAACCCTTTTGTAAACTTACTTTTTATATTGTACACAATAACTGAACACATCATTTCTGTTTATTGCAACAAAACTGTAGAGGTCTTAATAGAAGCTATTTAGTTTAAGACTGTATATTTTTTCCTTTGGGTGCTGTTATTATTTATCTGCCCTTTAAAGGCAAGGAAAGCTTCAGGGACACTATAAGTCTATATGGCAGACACTTTACTGCCTCAGATCCACACTGATAGATGGGTACAAACACAAACCAGTGAAAAATCATGGGAACAAGTTGCCCCAAATAAACCAAGATGCTCCAGTAATAAAATCAATTGACTCCACAGTAGAAGAAATGTCAGAGAAAGAGTTCAGAATGTACATAGTTAAAGTGATCTGCAACACAAAGGATGATGTAAGGAGTGAAATCAGAAATAAAACTCAGGCAGTGAAAGATCACTTTAATAAAGAGATAGAGATTCTGAAAATAAATCAAGCAGAAATCCTTGAAATGAAGGAAGCAATAAACCAAATTTAAAAATCAATGGAAAACATCACCAACAGACTAGACCACTTGGAAGACAGAACCTCAGACAATGAAGACAAAATATATAATCTTGAAAACAGAGTTGACCACAGAGAGATGTAATGAAACCGTGAGCAGAACTTCCAAGAATTTTGGGATAATATGAAAAGACCAAATTTAAGATTTATAGGGATAGATGAAGGCACAGAGATACAACCAAAGGAATGGACAACCTTTCAATGAAATAATATCACAAAATTTCCTAAACTTAAAGAATGAAATGGAAAATCAAATATAAGCAGTTTACCGTACCCCAAATGTACAAAATTACAACACACCCACACCAAAGCACATTATAATGAAAATGGGCCTACCATACAAAATATGGATATAATTTTAAAGACTTCAAAAGAGAAATATATTACATATAGGGGAAAAACAATTCAGATACCACCTGATATGTCAATGCAGATCCTCAAAGGTAGGAGATCCTAGAATAATACATACCAAACTCTGAAAGAAAATGGATACCAACCATGAATTCTATATCCAGTAAAATTAAGCTCCAGATTTGAAGATGAAATTAAAAACCTCCCATGGTAAATAAAAGTTAAAAGAATTCACAACTAGAAAGCCTGCAGTACAGAACATTCTCAACTAACCATTCCATGAAAATGAAACAAAAGTGAAAACTAGCAGACAGTAACTGCACTAAAGGAATAGTCAATCAAAGGAGAAACTAAGTCAAATTAAAAACCAGAAATAAATCAAAAAGACTAGAAATACAAATCACATCTTAATAATAACACTGAATGTAAATGACTAATCTCATCTATCAAAGGCAAAGACTAGCAGATTGGATTAACAAAAAAGACCCAACAATATGCTGCCTCCAAGAGACTCACCTTCTAGGAAAAGATATCCACAGACTGAAGGTGAAAGGATGGGAAAATACACATCACTCACATGGACTGCATAAACAAGCAGGGGTTTCAAACCTCTTATCAGATAAAGTAGACTTCAAGCAAATGTTAATCAGAAGGGACAAAGAAGGACATTTCATACTGCTTAAGGGACTTATACATCAACAAGACAGAACAATCAATATTATTGCCCCAAACAATGGAGCATTTATGTACATCAAACAAATCCTTCTCAATTTCAAGAATCAAATAGACCACAACACAATAATCCGGGGTGAATTTAACATACCTCTCTCACCACTGGATAGGTCCAAACAAAAAGTAAACAAAGGTTGGGCATGGTGGTTCACATCTGTAATCCTAGTGACTTGGGAGGCTGAGGCAGGAGGATCGAGTTCAAAGCCACCCTCAGCAATGGTGAGGTACTAAGCAACTCAGTGAGACTCTGTCTCCAAATAAAATACAAAATAGGGTTGGGGATGTGGCTCAGTGGTTGAGTGCTCCTGAATTCAATCCTTGATACCTCCCTGCAAAAAAAAAAAAAAAAAATGAGAAAACACTAAGCAAAAAAACTATATAACTAAATGACACAATCGATAATTTAGACTTATGGGACATATATGGAGTTTTTCATCCATCATTCAGTGAATACACTTTCTTCTCAGCAGCACCTGGATCCTTTTCTAAAACAGACCATGTTATGTCACAAAGCAACTTTTAGCAAATACAAAAAAAACAGATATTACCCTGCATTTTCTAAGATCAGAATGGAATGAAATTAGCAATCAATGATAAAATTTAAAAAATAGAAGCTACTCTAACACCCGGAAACTATATAATGCATTGTTGCTTGATGAATGGATAGCAGAATAAATCAAGAATGAAATAAAAAAAATACTTAGAGGTAAATAAGAATAGTGATATCAAAATCTCTGGGACACTATGAAGGCAGTGCTATAAAAAAGTTAATTGCATTGAGTTCATTCATTAAGAGAAGAGAAACTCAACAAATACATGACTTAACATTACATCTCAAAGTCCCAGAAAAAGAAGAACAAATCAACATCAAGAGCAGTGGAAGACAGGAAATAATTAAAATCAAAGAAATTGAAAAAAGGAAACAATTCAAAATATTGACAAAATAAAAAGTTGGCTCTTAGAAAAAATAAATAAAATGGATAAATTCTTAGTTACACTAATAAACATAAATAGAAAACTGAAGTTACTAAAATTCATGATGAAAGAGGAAATATGATGATGGACATTATTGAAATACAAAAGATAATTAGAAACTATTTTGAAAATTTATACCACAATAAAAGAGAAAAACTTAAAGACATTGACAAATTTCTAGAGACATATGACCTACCCAAACTGAATCAGGAGGACATACATAATTTAAACAGATAATTCTCAAGCAATGAAGTAGAAGATGCTATCAAAAACCTAACAATTAAGAAAAGCCCAGGACCAAACCAATTCTCAGCTGAGTTCTAAAAGACCTTCAAAGATGAATTAACACCAATACTCTTTAAATTATTCCATGAATCAGAAAAGGAGTGAACCCTTCCAAACTCATTCTATGAAGCTAGCTAGTATCACCCTGATACCAAAACCAAAGACACATCAAGGAAGATAACCTTCAGACCAATATCCCTGATGAACATTACTGCAAAAATTCTCAATAAAATTCTGGCAAATTGCATACAAAAACATATGTAATGGTTAACTTGAATTGTCAACGTGATTGGATTAAGAGATGCTGATAATTAAGAGGCTTCTGGGTGTGTCAGTGAGGGTGTGTCTAGGAATGATTGGAATATGGGATACTGAACTGAAGTGGAGATCCTCCCTAAGCATGGGCAGCACCACCAAATAGGATGGTGACTTGGATGGAATAAAAGTTGGAAGAACAAGGAAGCAACAGCAGATGCAAGTTCCACTCTTCTTGAATGGGTTCTTGATTGCTGCTTTGGTCATCTGAGGATATTGAACTCTCACTTCACTTTCCAATGTGAACTCTGCCAGTGATTCTCCAGGTAGTTTACAGAAACCTTGGTCTAAGACTAGGGTAGCAATGTTGATCTCTCTTTTGCTGGGGCTTCAGCCTCTTGGACTGCAGAGCTACTGGTTCTTGCAGTTCTCTAGCCTGCAGACAGCCATTGTAGACTATCCACTTCTGGTTGTGTAAGCCAATCTAATAAATCTCCTTTTAATAATCATACTTCTTGCTGATTCTGTTCCTCTAGAGAACCATAACTAATAAAACATATTAAAAAGATAGTGTACCATGATCAAGTGGGGTTCATCCCAGGAATGCAAGGTTGGTTCAATATAGGGACATCAATAAACATAATTTGTCATATCAATAAAGACAAGAATCACATAATTATTTCAATAGATGCAGAAAAGGCATTTGACAAAATACAGCATCCATTCATGTTTGAAAATCTAGGGATAGTAGGAACATACTTCAACATTGTAAAAACTATTTATGCTAAGCCCACTGCCAACATCATTCTAAATGGAGAAAAATGGAAAGCATTCCTTCTAAAAATTGGAACAAGACAGGGATGCCCTCTTTCACCACTTCTATTCAACATTGTCCTTGAAACTCCAGTCAGAGCAACTGAAGAGAAGAAAGAAATTAAAGGGATATGAATAGGAATAGATGATCTCAAAATATCACTATTTGCCAACAACATGACTCTATATGTAGAAGTCCAAAAAAAAAAAAAAAAAAAAATCCACCACAAAACTTCTAGAACTAATAAATGAATTCAACAAAGTAGCAGGATATGAAATCAATACCCAGAAATCAAATACATTTCTATACATTAGTGATGACTCCACTGGAAGAAAAATTAGGAAAATTACCCCATTCACTATAATTTTAAAAAATTAAATATTTTGGAATCAATCTAACAAAAGAGGTAAAAGTCCTCTACAATGAAAAATACAGAACTCTACAGAAAGAAATTGAAGATCTTAGAAGATGAAGAGATATCCCATGTTCTTCCATAGGCAGATGTAACATTGTCAACATGGTCATAATACCAATTGCCATACATATTTAATACAATTCATAATAAAATCCCAATGAAATTCTTCATAGAATTAGAAAAAGCAATCATAAATTCCTTTGGTAAAATAAGAGACCCAGAATAGCCAAAGCAATCCTTAGCAAGAAAAGTGAAGCAGGAAGCATCACAATACCAGAACTTCAACTATACTACAAAGCAATAGTAACAAAACCGCATGGTGTTGGCATGAAAATAGACAGGTAGATCAATGGTACAGAATAGAAGACACAGAGACAAACCCTCATAAATACAGTTTTCTCATACTAGACAAAGGTGCCAAAAATATACAATGGAAGAAAGATAGCCTCTTCAACAAATGGTGCTGGGAAAACTGAAAATCCACATGCAGCAAAATGAAAATAAGCCCCTATCTCTCACCCTATCCAAAACTCAGCTCAAAGTACATCAAGGACTTAGGAATTATAACAGAGACCCTGTGCCTAATAGAAACAAAAGTAGGCCCAAATCTTCTTCATGTTGGCTCATGGACATGACTTCCTTTAACAGGACTCCTAAAGTGCAAGAAGTAAAATCAAGAATCAAAAACTAGGATGGAATCAAACTAAACAGCTTCTTCATAGGAAAGAAAACAAGAATGTGAAGAGAAAGCCTACAGAATGGGAGAAAATCTTTACCACCTGCACCTCAGATAGAGTATTAGTTTCCAAGATATATGAAGAATTCAAAAACTTAATACCCAAAAAACAAATAACCCAATCAATAAATGGGCTAAGGAATTGAACAGACACTTCACAGAAGCAGAAATACAATCTATCAATACACATATGAAAAAATGTTCAACATCTCTAGCAATTAGAGAAATGCAAATCAAAACCATATTCAGATTTCATCTCTGTCAAGTCAGAATGGCAGTTATCAATAATACAAGCAACAATAAATGTTGGTGGATGTGTGGAAAAATGTACATTCATACATTGCTGGTGGGACTGCAAATTGGTGTAACCACTATGGAAAGCAGTATGGAGATTCCTTAGAAAACTTGGAATGGATTAACTATTTGTTCCAGCTATCCCACTCCTCAGTTTATAACCAAAGGACTTAAAATCACCATTCTGGCGACTGGGGATATAGCTCCGTTGGTAGAGTGCTTGCCTCATAAGCACAAGGCCCTGGGTTCAATCCCCAACACTGCAAAAAAATAAATAAATAAAAATAAAAGGATCAGCATACTACAGTGACAATTCACAATAGCTAAAATATGGACCCAAACTAGGTCCTCTTCAACAGTTGAATGAATAAAGAAAATGTTGTATATATACACAAGGAATATTTCTCAGCCTCAAAGAAGAATGAAATTATGGCATTTGCAGGTAAATGGATAGAACTGGAGAATATCATGCTAAGTGAAATAAGCCAATCCCAAAAAATGTTTTCTCTGATATGGAGATGCTAATTCACAATAAGAGGGGGGTGCAAGGGAAGAATAGAGGTACTTTGGATTACACAGAGGGGCATGAAGAATGGGGAGGCAGTATGGGTTTAGGAAGAATAGAAGAATGAATTAGATATTTTTACCCTTTGTACATATATGATTACTCAACTGTTGTAATTCTACATCATGTATAAGTAGAAGAATGAGAAGTTATACTCCATAAAATGTATGATGTGTCAAAATGCATTCTGTCATACTGTCATATATAACTAATTACAACAAACAAAAAATAAAAAAGAAGATTAAGAAATCTTATTTGAAAACAAGTTGAATTCTCACCTTTCAACTTATTCTTTTATTAATTCCTTCCAATGTATGCTCTTGTATGTGGTTGGCATTTTTTCATAATAAAATGTCTCAGGATATCGTGGAGTCTATGAAAAATACAAATCTAATAAGACATTTTAACTTTAAGAGATTTGTTATCAGTATACTATTCTCTAATTAAAAGGATTTTCTTTTTTTGTTCCATTAAGATAAGCTACAAATCAACCCAGCTATTCATTTTCCAATATTTTAAAATGTAATGTTACTGTAGAAGCATTTTATTCAAGATTGTCTAGGAGTATATCTAATTACATATGTACCTATCTAATACATACATCTCAAGTTCAAGTTATGGGTTTTGATTTTTGTTCTAAAGAAAATTTGATAATGCAAAAATTAATAATATACTTAACTACATGTATAATGAAATGACTATTAGCATGGTGACAATTAACATTTAAAAAATTTCCCCTTCTGTTCTCTGTATTATATTAATGAATCCCTGAATCATTGAGCTGCTCTGTAAAGAAATGGAGGACAAAACAGCAGGTAAAGAAAAAATAACAGAAAATAAGGAAAGGAAATAAAGCTTGACTTTATATATAATTTCTGTTAATCCACATATATAGAAACATATGATACAAATGAATAGAGCATGTATCATAATCTTGGAGTGTATTCCTAATAGTCAGAATTGCACAATGAATAAGTATCAGGCTATTTCCTTTATTGATCATGATGCTTTCCATGTTATTGAATAAATTGTTAATCGGTTATTCAGTCAATCAATTGTGATTAAATTCATCTTGAACTTTTTTTCAGGGTCAATTGAAAATTTTTTTGTGGGATATGTCTATTTAAAGAAGTAATACTCTAAAAACATTATCAAATACTTTAGTTAGAGTATTTTAGGTATCAAATTATAACTTAAGTATTTAATATAAAAATAAAAAAAATTTAAGCATCATTGAACTCTTAGAAAATTTTTGATTTTAGAAATTAAAATACTTTGAATTTTCATTTCCATTATTTATATTTTTCTACCATATGAATGTATTATTTAACATTCAAATACCCAATATTTTATGATTTTAAGAATTTCATTTAAAAATTGATTGATACGTTTTATTTTGATTAAGTAACTTGGCCTGTTTCTTTAAACAAATCCACCTAAAGAAAGGGAGAACATTTTTGCAAATCTTATGTCGAATATGAGACTTTTTAATAGACTAATTAAAGAATTCTGCAACTAATAATTAAAATTAAATAACCCATTTAATATATAAGTAAAGGCTTCAAATGGATAGTTTCCAAAGATATACAAATGGTCAATAAATATATGCAAAGATGTTCAACATCACTAAGCATCAGGAAAATATAAATCAAAATTGTAATATAACTTACCTTCATATCAGGATGGCTATATTCAAATGACAGATAATAAGTGCAGTTGATCAGTTGAGTTGCTTATTTTTCTCCAATGTGAATGTGAAATGATGCGTTACTATGGAAAAAGGAATGCTTTTTTCGAATGTCATGTAAAAGGAATTACACATCATTTTTTCACTTACCATAGTCCATTTAATATCCATCTATGCTATACAACCCACAATTCATTATCTTATGGTTCAGGAAGTCAGAAGTCTGACATAGGTCTCACTGGGGTAATATGAAGCCATCAGTAGGGTTATGCTTTCTAGATGCTATAGGGAAGATTCAGTTTTCACACCATTTCTAGCTTCTAGAGTGTGCCTACCTCCATTCTTTGACTTATGTTCTTCTGTTCCTCCATTTTCAAATCATCAATATTACATGTGTCTAGCCTTTCTTATATTACCAGCATTCTCTATGACAATATCCATGACATATTCTACAATTTAAAGGATTTTTGAAATTAGATTTGGTGTACTTGGATAATTCTGGCTAATTATTCCACTTGAGGTCTTTAACTTGCTAGGCATGGTGGTGCCCTCCTGAATCGCTATTCAGGGGGCTGAGGCAGGAGGATCATGAGTACAAAACCAGCCTCAGAAACTTAGTGACACCCTCAGCAACTTAGTGAGACCTTGTCTCAAAATAAAAAAAATCAAAATGGCTGGGGATGTGGCTCCATGGTTAAGGAACCCTGGGTTCAATCCCCAGTACCACATAAAAAGTCTTTAACTTTATTCATATGTGCAAGTTAATTTTACTATGTAGGTAATATATTTATGTTATAGGAATAGGATAGGGGTATCTTTATGCCTACTCTAAGATCCAATTTATTTTTGAATATTTCATTGTATTAATGTATCAAAATTTATTTAGACAACTGACAGCTGATGAACCTTTGACTTGTTTCCTGTTTTGGGTGAATAAGAATAAAGTTCCTGATGGGTATCAAGATGGCAGACTACAGGGTGGCTGCATTTCATGTTGCTCCAGGACTCAGGATTCAAGAAGAGGAGATATTGAAAGACTTGGGACCAACTCAAAGCCACCGGGTGAGTCTCTCCCATTGGGGAGGCGTCCCAGATGGGGTGGTAGTCCCAGAACGCAGGGAACTTTGTGAAGTAGAGTTGCCCAACAAGACACCCCTCCCTCTGCTGGAGCAGTGAACTCGGACAATTGGGAGCATCGTAGAGGAGGCCGCTCAGCATGATGCTGGGACTTGGAGCAACCCACCGGGGCTCCGGGAGGCTGCCCAGAGGAGGAGCTGCGTGGTGAGATGTTTGGACTCAGAACAACCACTCTGAACACCGGGGGACTGCCTGGAGGAGGAGGAGGAGCGCAGTGGGTCGCTTGGACTCGTAGTGACTACACCAGGGTTATGGGTGGTTGTCAGGAGGATGAGGTGTGCAGTGAGTTGCTTGGACTCCTAGAGACTGCACTGGAACACTGGATGGCTGCCCAGAGGAAGAGGAGTGTGGCGGGTCGCTGGGACTCGGAGCGGCCGTATGGCGCTCCAGGTGTCTGCTCAGAGGAGGGGCCGCATAGCCAGGTGATTAAGTGCAGAGCAGGGTCCCAGGACCTAGGCAGCTTCTTGGTGGAAGAGATGCACAGAGACAAGCTGAGGGGTGGAGCGAAGGTTCCAGGACTGCGGGCAGATTCTCTGAGGAGGGGCAGCCTAAGGAGACTCAACTGCAAAGGGCGAGGCTCCCAGGCACAGGAGGTAGGTCTGGGCCCCTGGGAACGTTGCAGAGGAAGGCAGCTCAGCCCAGGCAGTAGTTGTGCATTGAGGGGAACCTCTAGGACAGAAACTAACCAGTGAGTCCTCCCCACTGGGTGAGTCTTCCCTGCCGGGCAAGGTTTTCCCACAAGGAAGGTAAAACCAGAGACACAGGCCCAAACAGGCCTTGCCTCATCCAAAAGCCTAGTTCCCCTTTGGATGACCATTGGTCAACAAGTGGAGGCACCTCTGCCCTAGCAGGGAATATACCCCACCTGAAGGCCACCACTCCTAGAGAGGCAGCTTCCTTGTGGAGCAACGCATTATCAACTTCCTCCAAGATTTCAGCCTATTGAAGGCTAAGAGGGGATGTACTAGAAATCTTCAGGGACATTATAAGTCAATAAAGGAAATCTGCAATATCTTAGCAGTCCACTGATACCCGAACAATATGAGAAAAGGGAAGAAAATGCCCTAAACAAATCTAGATGTTACATCAATGAAACCCAATGACAGCATGGCAGAAGAAATGACAGAAAAGGAGTTCAGAATGTACATAATCAAAATGATCAGGGAAACAAATGATGAGATGAAAGAGCAAATGCAGGCACTGAATGATTGCACCAATCGACAGTTAAAAGAGCAAATACAAGAAGCAAAAGATCATTTCAATAAAGAGTTAGAGATATTGAAAAAAAAAAAAACAAACAGAAATCCTTGAAATGAAGGAAACAATAAACCAAATTAAGAACTCCATAGAAAGAATAACCAATAGGATAGAACACCTGGAAGACAGAACATCAGACATTGAAGACAAAATATTTAACCTTGAAAACAAAGTTGAACAAACAGAGAAGATGGTAAGAAATCATGAACAGAATCTCCAAGAACTATGGGATATCATGAAAAGGCCAAATTTAAGAATTATTGGATTGAGGAAGGCTTAGAGAAACAAGCCAAAGGAATGAACAACCTATTCAATGAAATAATATCAGAAAATTTCCCAAATCTGAAGAATGAAAAGGAAAATCAAGTTCAAGAGGCTTATAGGACTCCAAATATACAAAATTACAACAGACCCAACCTAAGAACATTATAATGAAAATACCTAACATACAAAAAAAAGACAGAATTTTAAAGGCTGTGAGAGAAAAGAATCAAATTACATTCAGGGGGAAACCAATAAGAATATCAGCAGATTTTTCAATCCAGACCCTAATAGCTAGGAGGGCCTGGAACAACATTTTTCAAGCCCTGAAAGAAAATGGATGCCAACCAAGAATCATATACCCAGCAAAACTTACCTTCAAATTTGATGATGAAATAAAATCCTTCCATGATAAACAAAACCTAAAAGAATTTGCAAAAAGAAAGCCAGCATGACAGAACATTCTCAGCAAAATATTCCATGAGGAAGAGGTGAAAAAGAATGAAGCAAATCAGCAAAGGGAGGAATTATCCTAAATGAATTGTTAAATAAAGGAGGAACCAAGTTATGTCAAAATAAATAAATAAATAAATAAAATTTAAAAAATGAACCAAATGACCGGGAATATGAATCATATCTCAATAATAACCCTGAATATTAATGGCCTGAACTCATCAATCAAAAGACATAGACTGGCAGATCGGATTAAAAAGAAAGATCCAGCAATATGTTGCCTGCAAGAGACTCACCTCATAGAAAGTAATACCCATAGACTAAAGGTGAAAGGATGGGGAAAAACATACCATGCACATGGACTCAGCAAAAAAGCTGGAGTATCCATCCTCATTTCAGATAATGTGGACTTCAAGCCAAAGTTAGTCAGAAGGGATAAAGAAGGTCATTTCATACTGCTTAAGGGAAGCATAAATCAGCAAGATATAACAATCATAAACATCTATGCCCCAAACAGTGCCTCATCCATATACATCAAACAAATCCTTCTCAATGCCAGAAACCAAACAGACCATAACACACCTCTCTCACCAATGGACAGATCTTCCAAACAAAATTGAACAAAGAAACCATAGATCTCAATAACACAATCAATAATTTAGACTTAACGGACATTTATAGAATATACCATCCAACCAAGAGCAAATACACTTCCTTCTCAGCAGCACATGGATCCTTCTCTAAAATAGACCATATATTATGCCACAAAGCTAATGTTAGCAAATACAAGAAGATGGAGACACTACCTTGTATTCTATCAGATCATAATGGATTGAAGTTAGAAATAAATGAAAGAGTAAAAAACAGAAACTATTCCAACATCTGGAGATTAAACAATATGCTATTATATGATGAGGGATAACAGAAGATATTAGGAAGGAAATTAAAAAATTCTTAGAGGTAAATGAGAACAAAGAAACATCATATCAAAATCTCTGGGACACTATGAAAGCAGTACTTAGAGGGAAATTTATTTCATGGAGCGAATTTAATAAGAGAAGTGAAACTCAGCAAATAAAGGACCTAACACTACAGCTCAAAGCCCTAGAAAAAGAAGAACAGACCAGCACCAAAAGTAGTAGAAGACAGGAAATAGTTAAATTCAGAACTGAAATCAATGAAATTGAAACAAAAGAAACAATACAAAAAATTGACAAAATAAATAGTTGGTTCTTCGAAAAAATAAACAAAATTGATAAACCTTTAGCCACACTAACAAAGAGAAGACGAGAGAAAACCCAAATCACTAAAATTCGGAATGAACGAGGAAATATCACAACAGACAGGATGGAAATACAAAACATAATTAGAAGCTATTTTGAAAATCTATACTCCAACAAAATAGAAAATTTCGAAGACATCAACAGGTTTCTAGAGACATATGAATTGCCTAAACTGAACGAGGAGGACATAAACAATTTAAATAGACCAATTTCAAGTACTGAAATAGAAGAAGTCATCAAAAGCCTACCAACAAAGAAAAGTCCGGGACCAGATGGGTTCTCAGCCGAGTTCTACAAAACCTTTAAAGAAGAGCTCATTCCAATACTTCTCAAAGTATTCCATAAAATAGAAGAGGAGGGAACCCTCCCAAACTCATTCTATGAAGCCAATATCACACTGATACCTAAACCAGACAGAGACTCTTCGAGGAAAGAAAATTTCAGGCCAATATCCTTAATGAACATCGACGCAAAAATTCTCAACAGAATTTTAGCAAATCGCATACAAAAACATGTTAAAAAGATAGTGCACCATGATCAAGTGGGTTTCATCCCAGGGATGCAAGGTTGGTTCAACATCAGGAAATCAATAAATGTAATTCACCATATCAATAGACTTAAAGTCAAGAATCACATGATTATTTCAATAGATGCAGAAAAAGCATTTGATAAAATACAGCACCCCTTCATGCTCAAAACACTAGAAAAAATAGGGATAGTGGGAACATTCCTTAACATTGTAAAGGCCATTTATGCTGAACCCCTGGCTAATATCATTCTAAATGGTGAAAAACTGAAAGCATTCCCCCTAAAAACTGGAACAAGGCAGGGATGCCCTCTTTCACCACTTCTATTCAACATCATTCTTGAGACTCTAGCCAGAGCAATTAGAAAAACCAAAGAAATTAAAGGGATACGAATTGGAAAAGAAGAACTCAAACTATCCCTGTTCGCTGATGACATGATTATATATTTAGACGAACCTGGAAATTCCAGCAGAGAACTCTTAGAACTCATAAGTGAATTCAGTAAAGTAGCAGGTTACAAGATCAATGCTCATAAATCCAATGCATTTGTGTACATAAGCAATGAATCTTCAGAAAGAGAAATTAGGAAAACTACCTCATTCACAATAGCCTTGAAAAAAATAAAATACTTGGGAATCAATCTCACAAAAGAGGTGAAAGACCTCTACAATGAGAACTATACAACACTAAAGAAAGAAATTAAAGAAAACCTTAGAAGATGAAAAGATCTCCCATGTTCTTGGATAGGAAGAATTAATATTGTCAAAATGGCCATACTACCTAAAGTGCTATACAAATTCAATGCAATTCCAATTAAAATCCCAATGACGTACCTTACAGAAATAGAGCAAGCAATTATGAAATTCATTTGGAAGAATAAGAAACCCAGAATAGCTAAAGCAATCCTTAGCAGGAAGAGTGAAACAGGGGGTATTACAATACCAGATCTTCAACTCTACTACAAAGCAATAGTAACAAAAACGGCATGGTATTAGTACCAAAACAGACAGGTAGATCAGTGGTACAGAATAGAAGACACGGACACAAACCCAAATAAATACAATTTTCTCATGCTAGACAGAGGTGCCAAAAATATGCAATGGCTAAAAGATAGCCTCTTCAACAAATGGTGCTGGGAGAATTGGAAATCCATATGCAACAGAATGAAACTAAACCCATATCTCTCACCGTGCACGAAACTAAATTCAAAATGGATTAAGGATCTTGGAATCAGACCAGAGACCCTGCATCTTATAGAAGAGAAAGTAGGTCCAGATCTTCAACATGTTGGCTTAGGACTAGACTTCCTTAACAGGACTCCCATAGCACAAGAAATAAAAGCAAGAATCAATAACGGGGATAGATTCAAACTAAAAATCGTTCTCTCAGCAAAGGAGACTATCAGCAATGCGAAGAAAGAGCCTACAGAGTGGGAGAAAATCTTTGCCAATTATACTTCAGATAGAGCACTAATCTCCAGAATCTATAAAGAACTCAAAAAACTCTACAGCAAGAATACAAATAATCCAATCAACAAGTGGGCTAAGGAAATGAATAGATACTTCACAGAAGATCTACAAGCAATCAGCAAACATATGGAAAAATGTTCAACATCTCTAGTAATAAGAGAAATGCAAATCAAAACCACCCTAATATTCCATCTCACCCCAATTACAATGGTGATTATCAAGAATACAACCAACAACAGGTGTTGGCGAGGATGTGGGGAGAAAGGTATACTCATAGATTGCTGGTGGTGCTGCAAATTAGTGCAGCCACTCTGGCAAGCAGTGTGGAGATTCCTTAGAAAACTTGGAATGGAACCACCATTTGACCCAGCTACCCCACTCCTTGGCCTATACCCAAAGGACTTAAAATGAGCATACTACAGAGACACAGCCACATCAGTGTCCATACTGCTCAATTCACCAGACTGTGGAACCAACCTAGATGTCCTTCAATTGATGAATGGATAAAGAAACTGTGGCATATATATATACAATGGAATATTACTCAGCCATAAAGAATGATAAAATTATGGCATTTGCAGGCAAATGGATGAAATTGGAGAACATCATGCTAAGTGAGATAAGCCAATCTCAAAAAACCAAAGGTCGAATGATATCGCTAATAAGTGGATGATGGTACATAATGTGGGGAGGGAAGGGTTAGTGTTAGGGTTAGAGTTAGGGTTAGGGAGGGGGGCAAGAATGGAGGAAGGAAGGACTGTATAGAGGGAAAAGAGGGGTGGGAGGGGTGGGGGGAAGGGAAAAAATAACAGAATGAATCAAACAACATTACTCTATGTAAATTTATGATTACACAAATGGTATGCCTTTACGCCATGTACAAACAGAGAAACAACATGTATCCCATTTGTTTACAATAAAAATAAATGCTCATATTGGCAAGTATACAGAAATATGAATGTACTGTAAATCTCTAACGTGTACTGTATATATTTGGAATTTACAATGTATTTTTATTTTAATGGATGACATGAAGTTAAGGTGTTTTTTGTAGCCTGTATACATGCTTAAGTTAGCAGGTATTAAGCAATTGAATGTACGAATGCTGTCTATGAGTAGTCAGTATTTTATACATAATACCATTTTGTTTTGGGAAATTAGTTAGCTTATATTATTTCATAGTATAACATTGAGATTCAATGCCAGACTCATCTGAATTGAATAGCTGTACTTTTTGGACTATATCTTATTATCCTCCTATAATATAGAGAGTAACTCTGTAAATGAAGACCAGATATTAATAGAAGTCAATAATTGTGCATATACAAATGTTTCTATTCATATTCATATATAACCATATATATACTAATTTCCTTATCTTATATGAAGCTCAACTTCAGTGATTTATTCCATGGTTGTTACTTCAAATTTCTCTGATTATATCTAGTTCAGTTTGAAACCTGAGGCTTCTCACAACTGTCATTTGATTTATTTAGTCACAAATTAGCAAAGTCAAAATCAATTAATTCATTGTTGTCACTGTTCTCTTCTTAATCTTTAGAGTGTTTCCTATCCAATTTACTTCTAATTTGATTTGCTATGAAAATTTTAGTATTGGAATTATATTTGAGATTTAGCTGAAAGAGTATTTCATCAAAATAAGGTCTAAGTTTCAAAAAAGTTAATTACATTGTTTAGACTATATTGGAGCCTAATTTTCCATAAATCTGGTTCATCTCTGGACAATTATGGCTCTGTCCTTCTGATATTAGCAAAATTTGATATGACATAAATGTTTGATTGATCTAATGTTTTGTGATCCTTTACAATGCTATCAAAAGTAGTAAAGTCATTTGTTCCAAGATTACTCATGGATCTGGGCAAGCAGGCTATTGTGTATCAGTGTGAATTTTTCATTCATTCCACTCTAGGCTTAAGGAGATGGGACTATCAACTATCATTACTTAATTCCATGCTGAATACTCTTAATACAAATATAACTTTAAGATTCTCATTCTATTTCTATGCCTATCCTTTATTTTCTGTCAATTGGGTTATCTGATTTCACCCATACCCTGAATATAGACGTGGGTACAATGAAAAGAATAATGACCCAGAAATGGGATGAATTTAGATATGACAAATATAAAATTCGGTAATTCTCTTTTCTGGGCCTCAGTTTCTTCAGCTATGAAATACAGTGGTTGGGTAAAATGAATTTAAGTTCTTTCAATCTCTGTCTTTGTGAAAGTAAAGAAAGAAAAAGAAAACTTAAGTTGTAATGCTCACCTACAGAATTAATCAAATCAGGAGCTAAAGAATAAAACCATACTTCCACTCTTTTGAAAATCTTGGTAAGAATTTTTACCAGTTTATTGTAAAGTCTTAGACATTGCTATCATTTGAGGGTACTCATATACCATTCTATATATGTTGGATCTAACTGACTGAGTCCAAAACACTGACAACATGAGGGGTCAATTCAATGGATAAAAATATCATTTTATCATTAATCAAATATCACTTGAAACATACAGGTATCCTCAAAACACTTGAATATATTTTTCCTTTTTAAATTTATCTATTAGCCTGGGAAAACTAATATGAACATAAAATTGGAAATATCCATAATGAGAATATCAAAATATTTATGAAAATTCATTTTTGAGAACTCATGAAAGCTCAAAAAATGGGCTTATAATATAGAAGAATATCATGATATTAAAGTGACTGCAAATCAAAAGTCCAAAACAGAATAAATTATATCCAAAGGTTATACTAACTTAATTAAATCACTGTATAAGGTATTGTCCTTTTCCAATGCACTCTTGGCTACTAAAATGATAGAACATATAATTACTGCATTGATCCAGCAAATATCCATCTGGCACCAGGCATGCTAAGCTTTACCAGATAGTCCAAAAAGCACCTACAGTTAGAATAAAATATATCCCACTAACGTGCCATCCAAACCTTTTATTATATATAGCATTATTACATGATTGTGGTAATTTTTATCCTCAAATGTTTTTTCACATAGTAAGGATGCGTTTTAGAACAATAATCAATACTTTGAAAATTATTTGTATTTAGAATTGTCTTTTCTAAGTGCAAAGAAAGACTGTTCACAGAGAAAGAAAAAGTTGAATGACCATCATTCTGAGGATATCAATCAGAAGACAGCAATGTCTAGTATCCTCACATTGTTGAAATTTGACACTATTGTTCTCTATCCAGGCAGAAAACAAGTGACAACATGGCTTTGGAAGGAGCATGCACTGCAGTACTAAGTAGAAATTTCAGGGAGGAATAATGTTGGGGACAGGTCTTTCTTTGAAATTCTTTCCATACAAGGTAATTACTAAAGTAATCACCCTGCATGTGTTGTTTGAAAACAAAGGAGTTTCTAGTTACCATTTTGGATTTACATTCTGTTTCATTGCTCAAGAAAAAGATCAACATGTTAAATTAGATGATAGTGAACAACTTAAGAAAATAAATGGGGAACAGATTATTCTACAGGCTGTGAAATTCTGAAATGAAAAAAAATGAAACATTGCAAATTCACTTAAAGAACTGGGTTCTTTGTTTCAGTCAACTTTCTGCTGATGTGACCAAAACACCTGACAAAACAACATAGAAGAGGAAATGTTTATTTTGACCTCATGGCTTCAGAGGTCTCAATCCAAGGTTGGCTGGCTCCATTGCTCTGGGCTTAAGGTCAGAAAGAATATCATGGTGGAAGGGTGTGACAGAAGAAAACTTCTCTGTTTATGTCAGCTGGGAAGTAGAGAGAGAGGAAATATCCATGGACAGGTTTAGTCCAGGTAACACCTGCAGTGACCTACTTCTAGACACCCCTACATTTACAACCAAGAAATCCATTCAAATTATTAGCCCACTGATGAGGTTACAGCCCCCATAATCTAATCATCTCACCTCTGAACATTCCTGCTTTGCCTAACAAAAAGCTTTTGGGGGAATAATAAAGATCCAAATCCTATCATCTACCTATAAAACACAGATGCAGAAGCATGAACCAGAAGCATAAGTGCAATACGTGCAATTTTGCATTTAAAAATATTAGTGAAAATATTGTCTGTCAAATCATTAACAGTGCTACCTTATTCTACATTGCTAAGGGAGACTCTTTTATAGACTGGTGGCACATATATGTTCCAAAAGAATTCTGAACATTGTCACAGATTCATGCTTGTTGACTATAACATTGGTATATTTATTATAAGATAAAGAGATTATGTTTTGTTACTTTTCATTCTCTATATTCCAAGGAAAGTAATTGTAACTAAAGCAATCAGGCATAAGTTTTAGTTCTCTAAAAGTTAAATTAATACAGAATGCTACAATGGTGTTTAATGTGGAGATCTAATTAATCGATTCTGGGATAAATTTCCTCTCCTTTATATACGAAGCCCATCTATAAAGATCACTCAATATTCTACACACACACACACACACACACACACACACATACACACACACACATGCACACCTTCACTTTATTCATTTCATGATTATTGGCCTATTTTTTGTTTTCTCACCTTTTGTCACTATACTTCGCCAGCATTTTCCCTCTATGAAACTCTCTCTCTCCTTCTCTCCTGGCCTAGCACTCTTACTAGCCTCAGTTTATTTCAATTTCCTTTGTAGTATTCCTAAAATATGCCCACAACTTTGAAAATATTCTCTTTGTTAAGCCCTCTGTTATGATTTGGATATGAAGTACCCCCCCCAAAAAAAAACTCATGTGCTAATGCAGAAATTTATAGAACTAAATTATTAGATTATGAAAGCTGTAACAAAATCAGTGAATTCATCTATTTCATGGATTAATAATTTGAACTGAGTGGTAACTGTAGGCAGGAAGTGCATAACAGGAGGAAGTAGACCTTCAAGGGGTTTCCTCTTGTGGATTAAATCTTATCTACTTGCTACTTCTTCTGTCTCTCTGCTTTCTAGCTACCATGATTTAAACAGCATTACACTGCCATGGCTTTGTGGCATGATATTTCACCTCATTGAGGGTCCAGAGCAATGGAATTGGCCAACTGTGGATTGGACCAATGAAACTGTGAGCCAAAAAATAAACTTTTTGTCCTCAAGTTGTTCTTGTCAGATATTTTGGTCAGTGATACAAAGCTAACCAACCCTCTTTTGACCTAATTTGGGTATGCCTTTTCCTTCCTGATGAGTCCCTGTCGAATAGAGTCTTTGTTGAAGGTATTTAAACTGGGATTAGGAGGATAAGTAGGGACTAGATAGGCAGACAAAACTGTGTGTGGAAGCAGAAGAAGTAGATTGAGAAAGAAGAATCATGCCAGTGTGGGACAAGCATATTCAAAGGCTTTGAGGCAAGAATGATACTGGCGCATACAGTGATCAAATAAAGGATTAAAAATAGGAAACTGTAGACCCTGAGGAAGACGAATTTGAGACTGACCTCAGAGAATGCATGATATTAGGAGCTTTATGGCACAAACATAAACAGATTATTTATGACTCAGGAGAGAAAATAACCTTAGGAATGAGTGAAGGAAGAATTAGATCTTCTTTTGATAGCACTAGAAAGCAAGAAAGAAAATATTCTCACTTTACAACTGCTGTGGTCTGAATCTTTGCATCCTCCCCCACAGATTAATATGTTGACATTTAACTCTCAAGGTGATGATGCAATGAGGTACAATCTTTAGAAGTTGGGAAGTATTAGGAAGTTGGGCTTTGGGATTAGTACTTTTATAAAAGAGATCCCAGATAGATTTCTTATTCCTTCTACCATGTGAGAGCACATGGGAAAATGTGTCATCTACAAATCCAAAAGCAAGCTCTGGTCAGATGCTGAATCTGCTTACACCTATATTGTGGGTATCCCAATTTCTAAAACTGTGAGAAATAAATGTCTGTTGTTAATATGTTACCTAACCTATCATATTTAGTTATATCAGCTGACTAAACTAAAACATAAAATTGCTACTGATAAGTAGATACTAGTATAACAAATATCTAAACATGCAGAAGTAGCTCTGGAACTGGATAATGAGTAGAGGCTGAAAAACATTTGAGAAGCTTCATTATAGAAAAAACTTGTAAAATTTCTGTGAACAGACCATTAAAGGGGATCCTTGTGAAAGTTTAAACAGAAAAGAGAAGAGTGATGGAGAAAGACTCAATCTTCTTAAAGATACCTAACAATTGTGAATAGAATTTTTTAAAATATGATTTTTGTAAATATTTATAAAAACTTGCAAAATATTGTATAATATATAAAATATTTTTATAAATAGATATATATTGTAAATATCATTCTAATAATATATCAGATGGACAGGAGGAATATTCAATTAGGTAATGCAAGAAAAATTACCTTCGTTTGAAATTATCAAAGCACTTGCAGAATTCTGGGGGGTGAAATTGAGTATTTGGATGAAGAAATATCCAAGCAAAGTATTGAAGTTGTGACTTTGGTTTCTCTTGACTACTCATATTAAAATTCAAGAAGAGAAAAATGACTTAAACATGAAAATTTCAACCAAAAGAGAAGCATTAAAGATTTGCAACATTCTCAGTGTGTTCATAATGAAAATAGTGAGGGCCTCTTTGGGAGAATATGAAGGATGTATTCAAATTACCATCTGATAAGGAGATTAGTCAGCCACCTAAAGTGAAACCAGGAAGCATTGTCAAAGACAATGGAATAATGAACCAGAAGGAAATTCACAAATAATTGGGGCTGCCCTCCTATCACAGGCCCAGAATGCAAGAGCTCCAGTGAGCAAAGTTTCATAACAGAGAACACTTATTAGTGCAGTGCTATATCATCCCTAAAGAAAAGGGGGACAGTGAAACACCATGTCCATGAATGTTCCCTTTCTGATTCCCCAAATGTAGCCACATTAAGGGAACAATTAGGACAAGGCCTGGGCTGTAAAGTCCAGATGTGTATTATCTCAAAGGACACTAGCTTTCTCTTATGCACACTGGGAACTGGGGAAAGTTGGTGTTTTCTGTTGAAAGATAATTTCTTGCATGTACTCCAAGAAAACTGCTCCTTGAAGTGCTGGTCATATAAGCAAACTAAGAAAGTCAATGATGATGATATCAGTATGTCTATAGCCTATCATATAAAACCCCTCTCTGTATGGGGACCAGTACAGAACTGAGAGCACTGTATAAATGATATGTGTCACTCATCCTGCTGGCTGCTTCTAGGCAAATCACTGTAAGGGAGAGAAGGTACTGCTTGGTGGAACATCATGAGGGACATAGGGGATATTGATTAGCCACCAAACTCTTCTTGGAACACTCAATGAATTCTTGGAAGCTTTCCTCAATAAACTGTCTCCCACACTGTCTCCAGGCATTTTCTTTAGCCTATCTGTAAACTACCCCACTGTCCTGGCATAACTGGGTTGTGGACAAGACAAATGCTCTGTGGGGCTGTAGGGGTAGGGACCCTAGATTGGTAGAACCACAGGCACGTGATTTAAGCTCAGGGGAGTTTAAAAGCACATAGAAGCTATGAAGGTGGAGTCACCATAGAGAACCACCTCAGAGACAGTGCACAGGCACAGAGCTGCCATGGTCAGGGTGGCCCAAGCCCTGGGGGATAAACACCTAAATGGCAAAACTGCACAGGTGACACCCCAGTGTGTCCAAAAGGGGACTCATGTCCCAGTAAGTCTGAAATTTAGGATGTCATTTTCAGTGGGTTGGAGGGCATGACATTAAGTCAAATGCCAAATGTTATTTCTCAGCTTCAAGGTTTTTTGTTTGTTTGTTTGTTTGTTTTGTTTTGTTTTTTGGTGCCAGGGATTGAACTCAGGGGCACTCAACCACTGAGATACATCCCTGGCCCTATTTTGTATTTTATTTAGAGACAGGGTCTCACTGAGTTGCTGAGTTGTTATGTTGCTGAAGCTGGCTTTGTACTCTTAATCCTCCTGGCTTAAATCCTCTGCCATTGGGATTATAGGCATCTCAGCATTAAGTTTTAATGTCAGCTTCTCTGTTGCATTTTGGACTTGCTTGGGACCTATTACTTCTTTTTTCTTTCCTATTCCTTCCTTTTGGATTCATTGCCTTTCAGAAGCACATAAAATATTGGATTTCACAGGCTCACAGTTGGAGAGTAATTTGCCTCAGAATAAATTGTACCTTGACTCTCACCTTATCTGATATAAAGGATATTTATAAGAGCCTTGGTACTGGAATTTATTATAACTTTTGGGACCATTGAGATGAAATGAATATATTTTTGATGTAAGAAGGACATACATTTTGGGGGAGGTAGAGATGGAATGGCTATGGTCTGATGTGTCCCTTAAAATTCACATGTTGAAATCCTCACCTTCAAAGTGATGGTAGGTGGGTGGGGGGCTTTGATAAATGATTAGGTCATGAGGATGATACCCTCACGAATGGGATTAATATCTTCATAAAAGAGGCCCCAGAGAAAACCCTGCATTTCAGGATGTAGTAAGAAGGCACAGTCTATGAACCAAAAAGCAGACCCTCATCAGATGCTGAATCTTCAGGCAACTTGACTTGTATTCCCAGCCTCAAAACTGTGAGAAATAGGGCTGGGCTTGTGGCATGTGTAGCATGTGTGATGCACTAGATTCAATCCTCAGCACCACATAAAAATAAAACAAGGTATTTTGTGCATCTACAACTAAAAAACTTTTTAAAACTGTGAAAAATAATTTTCAGATGTTTATAAGCCACTCAGTCTATGGTCATTTCTTATAGCAACCTGAATATATTAAGACACAAATCCTGAGATATAACAATTCTGAGAAAATAAGTTGATTCTTTTCAAGAGGATTATAGTAAAGTAGTGCCCTTGGGGAAAATGGAGTTTCACTTTAAGTCGGGAGGTAGAGAATGTTAAAGTAGATTGCTAATTGTGGTGTCAGAGTTCTAGAAGTATGGGAATGTATATGGTTTCATAGCAAAGAAGGTTTAGAGCAGTGTAAAGACACATACCAAAGAGAGAGGAGCTCCAGGGAGCTCATGTATTGGATGATGATCAAGAACAATGGATAGGTAAGAATTGGTCGACAGTCCTATATCAGGCTTGACCTTAAGAGCTTTGATAAGTACAAGAGTGATTCAAACTAGGTTGGTTTCTACTTTGTTTTACTACAAAATCAGAAAATTGACTATAGAGTGAATATCAGTGAAATTCAAGATAACTGGTATAGATGTCTCCTGTTCTCTCAGAGAGGATCTCATTAGATTGTGTTCAGAGTCTACAATGTTGATCAAAGCAGTTATTTTTTTTGTACCCAGGATGGAACTCATGGGTGCTTAATCACTGATTCACATTCTCAGCCCTTTTATGTTTTCTTTTTAATTATTTTTTGAGACAGGTTATAACTAAGTTCCTTAGGGCCTTGCAAAGATGCTGAGGCTGACTTTGAACTTGCGATCCTCTTGCCTCATCCTCTCAAGCCACTGGGATTAAAGGTGTGCACCACCACAACCTATAAAAGACAGGTTTTGAAGCATTATAAAATGGGTCAGTTGATATAGAACTTTAAGTGGGATTGATTAATGAAATTTTGTCATTTTAACTACTGCAGCATTTGCTGGAGGTCTTCGTACAGCTACAAATAGCTTGCCAGAATGGAGTAACAATTTCAATGGTCTTTAAAAATATGTCGATGGTGTTGGCATTTTATTTGTTATTCTTACCCAAGTCTACAGTAACTTCTGAAATATTCATTCTGTTAGTAATAATGTGACAAACTAGACCACTTAGAAGAGAATTTCAACCTTACATATTTTCTTAGAGTACAATTATTGCGACCAAAGTAATTGAAAAGGATAATATTCAATAATATAATCAATTAGCTTTTACTTAAGGCTCATGCAAAACAATAACTTTTTAGCAGTACTCATTAATTGTGGTACTATACCGTGCCCCCGAAGAGAAAAATCTCATACTATTCCTCAAGCTTTTCTTATTTTGATACCAATATTGATGCTTAATGGGATAAAATTTGAGTGTTCATTGTATGATAATTTTTTTATGTTAAAGTATACTCATGTTTTCCTATGTAAATACTGCAATTGCACTTAAATTTCCAATCTTTTATTGTCTTATGTTTTAATTTTTTGCCTTTAATTGTTTGATACATCTGGAATTCATTCCATAATATGCTACAAAAGGAGTCTCTAATTTGATACTTCTGCTAAAATGTTGACAACTTGTCTCAAGTAATTTTCATTTAATGATCTATTCTCTCTTCAATGATTATTGATGGTCCTGTTTATCATCAAATTTGTTCCTGGACTTTGTCTCAAATATCTATTCACTTTCATCCATTTTCTATCTCTTCTTCTACTATGTCCTCATTCTGTTAAATATTGTAGTTTTATATTATATTACCTGATAGAGAGGCTCCATATTGTTACTATCCTTTGAAAATTCCTTTAGTTCTTCTTACAGTTGAACATTAGAATACTTTTAGCAGATTCAAATGAAAATCCCACTGAAGTTGTTATTACAATCATATTACATGTATGTATTAATTAAGAAATATGGGACTTCCATACAGTATTCAGTTTCCTTTTCAGAGATAATGAAATATTTCTTTATGTTTACAAATCTTTATTAAATGTTTGTCAATATATTTTTGTACTTTTTGTCTTATTTTGCCCTCTTCCTCATCTCTTACAGACACATATTTTGTTGTTAGCTCTAGTGGAAATGAGATTACACATGGACTATTTTATATATTCTCTCAAATGTTGCAGACATAAATATACTTAAGGCTAGATTATTTCTTCCAGTTTTTACTACAGGTTTCCAGGGATAATCTAACAAAGCATTTGTGTATGTACTAAAACACAACATTGCTGTAGTCCATTGGTTTTCTGAGGAAGGAGTTTATGTACTTTCTATATCAGTAATTTCAATATTTTTATATAAATATGCTGTGAAGTTAACAGGAACCTGAAAAATATCTTAGAGGAATGAAACTTTTCTTTGACATTAATAGACTTTGCATAACTCCTTGATGAGACAGAAATATATCTTTGCCTGGAGAAATGCAAAAGTACTGCTATTCATCCCCTTTTCAATCATTCAGAGATGGTCTTCAGCTATGTGCCTGCAACTTGTAGAGTGAAGTACTGGGAACAAAAATGAGGACTCACACAAATTGAGTAGAATGTAGTCTCTATGGATGTAGAGGTCATAGTCCATTGGCAGAGACAAACAAGTAATTATGATGAAATGCTTGGTATTTTACAGTTTGCACAAAAAGCTTTGGGATTATAATGAAGGGAACTATTAGTTTTGATTACAGAGACATCTTATTTATTAAGTTATATTTGAACTCTGATATTCTAACATTGAATAGAAACGGTGAATTCATTAACAGTGATATTTAAAATTAGATAGTATTCATATATTCATTTGCTCAGTAAGTTCTAAATATTCTGTGTGTTCCAGGCACAGTTTTACCTACTGAAGATAGAGTAGTGCACAAAAATGGGCAAAATGCAAATCCTCATTAAGACCGTATTCTGGTGGAAAAGACTTATGTGAAACAAACAAGTATATGTGCACATGATTCTAGGTAATAAATATGCTCTAAAAAAAGTAAAAGAAGGTAGTGGAAAGAGAGTCCTGGATCTGAGTGTCAGTATAGGATACTATTTTAGACAGAATGGTCATGTGAGGACTCTCCAAAATAAAGGAATAAAGTATGCAAAGATAAGTGGGAAGAGCATAATGGGAAGAGGGAATATCAAATGAAAGGCTGATGCAGGAACAAGGTTGGGGCATATTCAAAGAAAGGGAAACGAATTAATGCAGCTTTTAGGTACAAGTCACAGGCTTTAGGATAAATTGCAAATTGAATAAAAAGGGTCCTGTATGCCACACCAAAGAGTTTTATTTTATTTTTGAAGTAATGGAAACCTTCACCTCTTTTAAAGCAGTGTTGATTGAAATCATTGCTAGCAGTTCAGAAGATGATTAAAAGCCAGAAAAGACAGGAAGCAAGCAATCAAATATGGTGGAGAGTACATAATGTATGCTAAAATTTTGTCTGCTTAATTTAGATCAATGACTACAATGGGATGGGAGACAAGTGATGTATTTGAGATGATCTCCATTAAAATCTTACAGGAATGTAGCCATTATGAGAGCAGGAATTTTTGATTCTGTATATTCCCAAATCAAAAGCACTATTAGGAACATGATAAGTACTCAATGATTATCTATTGTATTAGTGGAAAATTTGTGGCTGACTAAATGTTATTGAGATAAATTAATAAGAAGTATTTTTGAGGGTTAGTGGGTATGACACAGGTATTCTAGATGTGTGGCTAGGCAGAAGGTGATAACTTAGATACCTAGGGAAATCTAAGGATTAAACTAAGAATGTGGGGGAAGGAGGGAGTTGTGACTATATTTTTATTGTTTGTTCTATTTAGTTATACATGACAACAGAATGCATTTTGATTCATTGTACACAAATGGAGTACAACTTTTCATTTCTCTGGTTGTACACAATGTAGAGTCACACCATTCATGTAATCCTACATGTACATAGGGTAATGATGTCTGTCTCAGTCTACCATCTTTCCTACCCCTGACCCCTCCCCTCCCCTCATTTCCCTCTACACAATCCAAAGTTCCTCCATTCTTCCCTTAACCACTCCACTCCCATTATGGATCAGCATCCACTTATCAGAGAGATCAATTGACCTTTGATTTTTGGGGATTGGCTAATCTTACTTAGCATGATATTCTCCAACTCCATCCATTTACTTGCAAATGCCATAATTTTATTCTTCTTTATGACTGAGTAATATTCCATTGTGTGTATATACCACAGTTTCTTTATCCATTCATTTATTGAAGGGCATCTAGGTTGGTCCCACAATCTAGCTATTGTGAATTTAGCTGCCATAAACATTGATGTGACTGTGTCAGTTGTGCATATTTTTGAGGTGAAACTGATTAGGACTCATTCCTAGTTATTTGTGTACATTCAGAGACTAAATTGTACATATCTAGCATGCCTAGCTAGAGTGTTTCTTCCAGCATGGGCAAAACACTTAAATACCTGGATAAACTTGTAGTTTGCTGAGGATTCTCTGGAGGAGGGGTGCAAAGAAGCAGAATAATGGGTATAAGTGACAACCTAAAGAAATGAAAATCACTTCTACTTATTCGTAATGATTAGAAGGTTAAGAAAGAGAAGTAAGCATCTCTAATATTTTTTACTTATTATAAATCCAAATAACATGGTTAGCTATGAAATGAGAGCCCCTGTAAATAGATCAGGATCCAAACCCAATAATGAGTCAACAGCTGATTCACATATCAGAGAATATTTAAGGAACCTTTATGTTACATGGAAGCCAACTCCTCCAGTCTCCAAAAGCCTGTGGATTCCTTTGATCCTCATACCAAGTATGTTTACTTGATATTGAATTCACTAGGAAGATATGGCTTTTATACACTGAATTCAGAGAATCATTTTGCACTTTCCCATTTGGGTTATCACTTCCTTCTGAAAAGAACCTAAAAAAGTGAAACAAAAAGTAAATTAGATTCTTAAAACCAACTTTCCTCTCCAAATTCGGTCTCAATCAGGTATTTTTCTGCTTTGTTCCATTGGTACAAATCCTTTATGATTAGAGTTTTACAAACAATAGTAAATAAGAGATAATTCTTGCCAAGAGTTATTATTTTCCTAATTAAACTTTGATCTTTACAGTTATGATTATTTGGTAACCTTTGGAAGCAGAGAAGTTGGGGGAGCAGGACACCAGGAAACATGTGTGTCCATGGAGGAAAGCATAAAGCCAGGACAAGACACTGTCATCTGTCTGCCTGTGGAATTCACCTGGCCAGTCTTCCAGGCAAGTTACTCCTACCAGAACTATCAGACTTCTCAACCTCCTCAAGTTTCTCCTCAAATACAAGATTTTCAAAGGCTTATCAACATTCCCCCCCCAAATTCTCATACTAATGTGTCCAAATCCGACTTTCAGTTTTCAAATGAAAATAATGACAATAATCAAAACAGAATTGACCAACCCCAACAAACTGTTTCAAACTGTAGTCCCTTACAGTTCAGTTGCCCACAAAAAATGGTGGATGAAATGTCAGTGAGTAGTATAAGCAGCTCTCATCAGATGATGCCAGTAAGAGCAGCCCAGGCAGAAGATAAATCCTGCAATAAATGGAAAATAATTAGAAAACCACAAATAGCAAAAAGAATGCCAATTCGAAAAGCACCACAGGTTGTTCCAGATCCAGCACCTGAGAGGAAGAGAACAGCACCCATTAACCCTGCATACACAATTCGAAAGTCACGGATTGCTAATACTGTCCATCTGCGGTCATATAGGGACAGGATAATTCACTTATTGGCATTGAAGGACTACAAGAAATCTGAGCTGCTTGTTAGACTGCAGAAAGATGGTATTAAAAAAAATGACAAGAATTCACTTGGAAAAATTCTTTACCAGGTAGCTAACTTAAATACCCAGAATTTTTCATATTCCTTAAAGGATTGCATTTATAGAGAGATCCAGAGAGATTGGCCTGGATATAATGAACTAGACAGGCAATCATTGGACTTGATAGTTTCCACAAAAATAGGTTCATTTCAGAATGCTACTGACACCCATCACCCAGAATCTTCTATAGATTCTATTATAGATGGCATATCATCTTCTCAAGATAAGCTTTTAAATTTGGATGCTACTGATTCTTTAATGAAAAAAGGGGCTAGAGTATGTCACCCTACAATTACAGCACAGCCAAGCTTAAATAGCTACTTGATTAATAACCAGAAAAAATCTGCAGTTTGCTTACCACCCTCTGCAGCTCCAGCCAAACAGAGCTGCCCAGAATTTTCTACAACCTACCTGCCCATTTCAAATCCTTCTCTGCCTGTAAATTCTAACTGTGATACTTTTAGCACTCCACAAAAATGTGGGACTCAAGATCCTAATGTGGGCAGTGTCAGTCAAGACACTATTATCTTTCCAAGCCAACCTACAAAGTGTGCTTCTTTGGAAAACTTAGATTCTATTTCAATTCAAATGGAATATCCAAAGCTTGGGGAGAAAAAAATATTAGTATCAGATAAGAAGTTTAAATATAAAGCAGAAAACCAAAACTGCAATATTGACATGACAGAGAAACAGAAGACAGGTTCTAAAAACCAAGATAAAGGTACAAAGTCAAACTCTAATGAAGCGTTTCAAAAAGAAAGTTCTACCTCTCAGAATACCTGTTCAACATCTGGAGTTGAGGATTATTTGATTAACTATTGCACTATAGCTTCCCCAGAGCAACGTCGACATTATGAACAGGATTTTAGAGTAGATTATGATGAGTATCAGACATTGTATGCCAAGATGCTGAATTTATCTAAAGTTTTTATTAGCTTACAATCGGAAAGGAAGCTGGTATCACCAAACTCAAAAGAATATCACAATATAAATCAAAAAATCTCACTAGAATATCAGAGGATGAGACAGCTTAATCCTAATTTTCATGCAGAAAAATGTAGATGTGTATATCTTTACAGCAAGCTGATTCATATTAAAAAATTAATAAATGATTTCGACCAGCAGCGAGTGATGTCAAAGCACTAAAACAGTGCTTACTTGGACCCAAAGAAAAATCTTACTCATTAAAAATTCCAAATAACTTGCTATAAGATTCTTAAGGGATTGAAACTTGTTTTAATTTTTCCTTATTTTTAATTTTCATTGCTTATCATTTGTGTTTATTTCTATTTTCATGTTATTTTCTACACTTTTAAAGTTTTTTTCATTTGATCCCTTTACCCCCAATATTTGTGTTTCATTCCCTTTTTCAGAATATGAAGAACCTAGTGTCTATGAAATAACATTTTTCACATTTAAAAAATAAAAACAATAATGAGTAAGGTGAAGTACTTTTGATATGCAGCCTCTTTTTTGACGATTATTCATGCAAACTCATTCTTAAAATACAGAAATGAAGAAATTTGCACAAAATGCTGTGATTGAAACTGTCATTTATTTATATCTGAGGAGAACACAGGTTATATACACAAACATGCAAAGATTTTGAACAGCGATTTTTATTGTGTGGGAGGTGAAATATTGAAAAAAATGCAATTAGAAATCATTGATAAATAATATCACACAAAAATAGTATTTGATATCACTGCCTGGTTCATTGATTTTATTCAATAGTCTCATAGATATAATTTCTGAAACATGAAACAAATTTATTTGAAATTCATTTAGAGCAATAAAGCCTAATGCTTATATGAAGAAATATTAGATTTTGTACAGGAAAATTGCTAGACATAATTTCACCAAATTCACAGAATTATCAGATTTGGTCCTGCTTATTTATTAGTTCATTCTCATCTATGATACTCTTTAACTAATTAAACTATTTTAATGCTAGGTGTTCACTAATAAAGTATAGCAAAGAGATCATTGTTATGAACTTTGAGCATAATCAGTATACAACTTCAGAAAATACCAAAACTTTCTGCATCTTATGGTTTTCATCTGTTTAGAAATAGTAATAGCCCCTAACTCACAGATTTGTAATATTATGTTGAGGATTTAGATATCATCTATTACATGGCTAGCTATTTCACATATCAGAGAGACTGATATTATGATGAATACTCATTGAATGACGATTACAATCATTACAATTATTTTTCTGTATTTGTTTTCCTATGACTAATATCACCACAAACTTAGAAGCTCAAAATGACAGACTATGTTTCAGGTTGCATGGGTCATAAATCCTAGCAAAATTTAGGTTGTTCCTCTGCCTCAACATTTCTCATGAGGCTCCGTTCATGTGACCAGTGATGGGGTTTCATCTGAGGATTGACAGGGGCAGTATATATTTCCAAACTTACATATCATACTGATGACAAGATTAAGTCTCTCTTGGGATTCGAACTAGGCTTTCATGTACTTCTAAGCTGCTGAATGGAGACAGACCTCTCAGTTTATTGTTGTGTGGGAATTTCCATGGGGCAGCACATGACATGGCAGCTGGTTTTGTTGAAGCTAGCAAGGGATAGAGCTGCTGGCAAGAAAGAAGTTATAATCTTATGTAACATAACTATTAAAATTATATCCTATCACTTTTGTCATATTCTACTTCTTAAGAAGTGAGTCACAAATGCTAAATGCTAACTACACTCAAAGGGAGGTGATTATATGAAGATGAATGCTAGGAGGCAGAACTGTTGGAGACCATCTTAAAGTCTGTTTTCCACAACTATCTTCTTCAAGAAACTAAAAAATTAGCCAGGTATGATGGCAGAAGCCTGTAATCTCAGTGACTCAGGAGGCTGAGACAGGAGGATCACAACTTTGAGGCCAGCCCCAGCAAATTAGCATGTCTCTCACCAACTTAGCAAGACCCTGTTTCAAAATAAAAAGTAAAATGACTGGGAATACATCTCAGTGGTAGAACACCCCTGGGTTCTATCCCTAGTACAAAAAAAAAAAAAAAAAAAGAAAGAAAATGGAGAAAAGAAATTTTAAATTAAATTTGAGAGATTCAATCTTCAGTATTACATGATGACCACATTTCATTAAATAATTCAACACTGAATGAACAAGAAAGTTTATTTTCTTAAAAATTCCTTTGGACAATACATTAATTTGTGCCAAGTTAGAAAATATTTCTCAAATCAGACCTTAAAATATCTCATCATAGGAGATCTTTCAAAATATAAACACTTTGATTTGGCATTTTTCTTTCAATTAGAGTAAAGCAGTATTACTAAAATCTTTATTAGTATATGATTGGTTGATTAAAACCCCCCTCACTCTTGGCATGAAAATATAAATAATATTTTCATTTACTGATGACTTTATGAAAAATAGTATTCTTCTACATAATTTAATATATCAAATTTCTTATGAATTCCTCTGTGCTATATGGGTATTCATTTGCATTTATATTTCTGTTCCTTAGAATTGACCTTAAAGTATCTTATGTGTTTAATATGTATACCACAGGAGACCTGAGATTCTGGGGTGGCAAGGCACTATGCTAAGTTCTTTAGTATAATTGTCTAATTTAATTCACACCCAACTCTGTAAGACAGTTATCACTATGTCAATTCACACAGGAGAAAAGTATAGCTTGCACACTAGTATGATTTTGACTGAATTTGTACAACTAGGTGATAAGAACTGAGATTCAAACCCAATCCTAATTGAAAACTGTTACAACAGCATCACTGTTACCTATATTCACCCTACTGTTAACTAGAACACCACAGCTTCTTGCTCCTCTTTACTTGTGACTTTGTACCTATTGACCAAACTCTCCCACACCTCCCTCTCTACCCTGCTCAGTCTACTGTAACCAGAATTGTACTCTCAACTTCTATTGAACACCTTTTAAAAAGTCATTTCAAAATAGCTAGATAATAGGATTTTGAATATTGTCATCATAATGTATTGATAAATATATGATACATATGTAAATTTCCCTGATTTTATCTTCACACAATGTATACATGAATTGCAACATCACATTGTGCACCATAACAAAAATATTTATTATTTGTTAATCAAAAATAAAACAGCAGCAACAAAAACTAAGCAAGTTCCAGCAGGCTGCTGCTGATAGAGATTCCAAATGAGCGATAATCAAAACAGATAGCAAGAAAGACTTGTTGCCATCTGGAGCATTATGGCAAGAGAATAGGAAATTTTTTGTCCAGAACTGGAGGGAATGCTGACTCTGCTGCCTTCCTTGAAATTTCAGAAGAGTTACTTGATAGAGCCTATCAATATTTTGGTAATAATAACATCACAGCATTAATGTGCCTTGTGGAAGGTAAGAATTCAGTAAGACCTGTTTTTCTTATGATTCTTTCTCCCCTTTTCTATAGGGGCAATAAAAATGGGCAAGAATGTAAAATAAATCAGTTGCCGGTGGAATTGGCTTCAGAGTTATCTTAATATTTGCTATGTTTTGGAATCTGTAGAGAAGTGGTTGAGTAAGTAACATAGAAAAGGTATCAAATAGATCAACTGATGAACTCAGATGCATAGCATCTCTGTAGTAAATCGAATTTTGTGGAGGGAAGCTCCCTCAAGGCTATGTAGTTAAAACAATACAATAGGTCTTGTTTTAGTTTATGACCAAAGCCTACAAAATACCAGCCAGGTATTTTTTTACAGTTTCACATATCCTCTTAGATGCATTGGGATGAGGTTGACTTTCTAGTTGATTGGTCCCCCACCGTATCAGTATTCTATTTTCCTTTGCTGAATTTTCTCAAGTAATCCATTTAACAGGGTTATGTTAATCTGACAATTAGTGGTGACCACATTGGACAGAAGAGCCATTCTAGACATATTTGTACAATTTCATGAAGTATTGACTACTGATAGTCATGGTTGTTGAAGGTAGGAGTTGAGGGAATATAATTGCTAAAGGAGACATTATGGAGAAAACAGCACATGATTTGTCCTGTCTTGGGGGAAAGTAATAACATTTTCAGTTTAAAAAGATGAAAAGAAGCTAGCAGAAGGAAGTCTGAAAGGAGGATAGAATCTTTAATGGCCAGGAGCCATGAGAGAAGGCAATTCATAGTTCACATGGTGCAGAGAAGTCAAAAAGTTTTATTCAAGTTCAAATCCCTGTAGAGTATCATGAAGTTGCAGAAATATGGGAGTCCCACCCAACTCTATGAGGATCTCTGATGCCTCTCTGACAAAAATTAAATCATATACTTTAGTTCAGTTCCAAAAACTTTCTATAGACTTACTTAATTTAAACAAATGGATATATGAATTCCACATGAATTTTTCAGTAATTTAACTGATAAATGATTATTCTTAGGTGAACTAAATACTTATGAAGTAAGAATCTGTAATGTTTTGTGGAATTATCATTCCATATGTATTATATAAACACGTGAATAATATTATATAAACACATGAAGAATATTATATAAACACATGAAGACTATTTAACATCTTTATGTGCCATGTCCCTAGCACATGAAGACATGTTTCTCAAATTAAAGTATCTTAATGGCCACACTGAAATTTATTGGATGTTCAGAATGTGTTTTCTAGCTTTATTTTAGAAATAATACAATGTAAGTAAATTATCAACCTGCATTGTTTATCTTATAAGCTTGATCAAATTTTCCTTCATTCTTTTAAGAAATTAATAAATTTAGCCCTTTAATATTTATGGATTTCTTTGTCACAAATATGTGTAAATTTTGTTGTTGTTTTGTTCTACTCTTAGGATAAAACAATATTTCAGTAGTGATGATGCCTGATGGTGAAATGAAAATCTATTATAGACTATACATTTCTAACAGAAAAAAGCTTTGATCTATTAGTCAGATAAACAATTATATTCTGTGGGTTGGTATACTCCTTAAATGCCCTTTATATGAAATGTGAGTCAAACATATTGATTTTCTTCTGTTTTGAGATTCATTAAAACTTTTGGGTAACTTTCATCCTCTTTCTTTGGGGGGTGTACCGGGCATTGAACTCAGGGACACTCAACCAGTGAGCCACATCCCCAGTCCTATTTTGTATTTTATTTAGAGACTGGGTCTCATTGAATTGCTTAGGGCCTTGCCGTTGCCTCGGCTGCCTTTGAACTCTCGATCCTCCTGCTTTAGCCTCGCGAATCCCTGGGATTACAGGCATGCACCACCGTGCCCATCACATCCTGTTTTCAAGTGTAAATCAATGCTTCATGTGTATAAAATAGCATTAGAATTTAGAAGTTCATTATTTCTTAATTTTACTAGGAGCAATCTTCTATCACAAATTCAATGATATGTTTTCTATATTTCCTTTTGGGCAAACATGAGTCTTTCCTGGTACTACTGTGGTTTAAAGTTACATATCTTTGTTAGTCCAACAAGCTTCTCCCTTGATGATCTGTTTTCCTCCTTCAGAAGATGAGATATTAAAATCTGACTTAAAATCACCCTTCTCAGATCCCTGTTCTTGTCTGCCATCTGTCTAATTAGATGCTTACTTGATACAGAATTGACTTTTTTTGCTCATTAAAGGTGTTGAACCTGAAGAACTTGTTTCTGCCTTTGCTTTTTACAACACCTCAAATTAACTTCCACTAAAAAATAAAACAGAAGAGAAGCAGTGATGTCTCACCTACTTGTTCCAAAAGTGACACTTTTGGTCAAATAATGAGTTACTTTCAAGTTGAAACCAAGTATTTGGAACAGTTAGTCCAAATATCTGTGATCACTATCATGACTAAAAGCTAGAATTTTTGATAAGGGTAAATCAGCTCCAACATAGAGATGATAATTGGTAACCTATGCTTTCTGTGAAGCTGTCAGAGAAAGTTGGTATGTAAACATGACAGACTTCTAAACCTTTCAACTCTATCTCACAAGAGCAACCCACATATATTGAACAAACTTTCTGAACAGTTAAGCATTATAAACTGTCTTCATTTGACTTTTGATGATATAGTGGTACAGTCAGTGTGTTTAAATTTATGCTACATTTAAAATGACTGCAATTCATAAAATTTTTCATATTGAGTCAATCTCTGAGAAGAAATTAATCAAGTCAGTACTAGAATAAAATTTTCTACAAAATGTTATAATTTACTTTAAGTTATAACCATGGGACCTGAAAATTTTGAAACTGATCTGTAAAACTCAAAAGGTATGTCTATGCAATCAATTATTTAATAGGACTGAAGCTTGGGATCATATGAAAAAAAAAAAAAAAACAACACTTGAGTTAGCAACACAGAAAAAAAAATCAAATAAATTGTTTGATGAAGTCAAGTGCCTGAGGTCTTTGAAGGTAATCCAAAACTGACAAGAAACACTTCATCCACTCTGTACAGACAAAAGAATAAAATCAGGTTTTATTGTAGTCTGTGAACAAAACTTCAGCAAATATTTCCAATCAGGCATTTTTTAGAATGTCACATTGCTTCTTGGAAGCACAGTGATGAGGTTGACAGTCCAATTGTCTGGAAAGTCAAGAAACCTGCAATCTCTTCCTTTACCAGATTTTCTCAACCCAGTCATTTGTCCTGTCTCTATATCAGATTCTTCTAAAATGGGTTTGAGAATAAATGTGTTTCTAAATAATTGTGAACTGTATTGAATGCCTTAGTACTCCTCTATGACTATAGCTTATTTTATCATTTACCTTGTTGGCAGAGAGTCTTGGAGATGATTAAAATCTTTCACTGATGAGAGAACCAAAACTCAGAAGAAATAGTGATTTTCTTAGGGTTTTTTTTGTGTGTGTGTGTGTGTCTGTCTGTCTGTCTGTCACTGTTGACACCTGAACTGGATCATTCTCTGTCTCGAGAATGCAAGTGTCCTGCATATGATAGAATGACGAACAGCATCTCCAACCTCTATTCATTAGATCGCAGTAGGAGAGTCTTCAGGTTTAACTACAAAATCTATTCTCCAGACATTGCCATATGTCTCCAGGGGGAATAATAAAATCCTATTGAGAGTCTCTGTCTACGTCATATATCGCAGCAATGGCAGACTTAGAAATGAAGTCCAGGTGTCCTCACTCATATTCTTGTGATATTCTTTATTAACCTCACTGCCTAACACATGAATTGGTACACTGAATGAGAGTATATATCAAGGTGAGGGAGGGAGAGAGGAAGAGAGAGGCGGTGAGAGAGAGAAAGGGGAGGAGGGGGAGGAGGAGGAGGACGAGGGGAGAAAGAGAGGAGTGAGACAATAAATAAAGCAGCCCAAAGGTGGTCACATTTATTCCAAGTTGTTGTTGTTGTGTTGTTGTTTTGGTGGGGTGTGAAGGGTTATTATAAATAACTTCATTCTCTTGGTTTCTTCCATGGATGGATCATCATTAGTGTATAGAAATGCTACTTTTTTTGTACTTGGATATTATTCTATGCTATAACTTTACTGAATTTGTTCAGTAGTTCTAAGAGTATTTTTGATAGTCATTAGGATTTTTCCTATATAAGACAGTGTCCTTGGAAAGCAGGAACAATTTATCTTCTTCTTTTTAATTAGGATACAGCTTAAATTGTTCTCTTACCTAATTGCTTTGGGTAGGACTTTGATTATTGTGTTGAATAGAAGTGGTGAGAATGGTCATCCTGGTGTTTTTCCTGACCTTACAGGGAAAGCTTACAATGATTCCTTTCTGTGCATCTTTATTGTTTGGATGAATATCCCCTCTATGCCTAATTTGTGGATCATTTTATCATTAAATTTTTTTGAATCTTGTGAAATGCTTTTTCAGCAGTCATTGAGATGATAGTCTTTTTTTCTCTTTCAACATTTATGTAGTTTATCATATTTATAGGTTTGTGTATATTATGTATATAAGAATGCTTATATCCATGAGATTAATTTCACTTGATCATAGAGAGCGATCAAAATAATATACAGTTAAATTCAATTTGCTCATGATTTTTTGAGTATTTTTGAATCTATGTCCATCATGTATATTGGCTTGTAAATTTCTTTTCTTTTGTTTACCTTGTTTGGCTTTGGTATCATGGTAATGTTTGTCGCTTACTGTGAGATTGTAAGTATTCCCTCTTCTTAATATTTGTAAGATTTTAAGGATGATTGATATTAATGCTTCATTGAATGGTGAAATCTAGCAATAAAAATATAAGGTTTTGGACTTTTCTTTGATGGAAGATGTTTTACTACTGATTCAATATATTTTTTTTTTGTCTGTTCAGGTTTTCTGTTTTTTGTTATATAACCTTGGCATGTTGCATGTGTATAGGAATTTATCAATTTATTCTAGGTTATCCAAATGGTTTGCATATAATTATAGATTGAATTCTCTTGTGATCCACTGTATTCTGTCATATCAGGAGTAAAATTTCCTCATTAATTGCTGATTTTGAGGCTTTTCTTAATTTAGATAAAGGTTTGTTAATTTTGTATATCCTTTTGAAGAATATAATTCAGTTGATCTTTTATTTTTCCAGTCTGTATTTCATTTATTTCTGCTCTGATCTTATTATTTCATTCCTTCTACTGACTGTATGCTTAATTTGTTTCTTCTTAGTAGTTTTTTCTTTATCTAGAGTCTTAAAGCATAACTCTATATTGTCTGTCTAGCATCTTCCTTCTTTTTTCAGGTAGACATTTATTGCTATAAACTTTACTCTTAAGACTGATTTTGCTTCATCCCTTGAGTTTTGTTATATAAATGCTCATTCTTGTTTGTCTCAAGAATTTTTTAAAATTTCCATTTCAGTTTCTTCATTGACCCATTGGTCATTCATGAGCACATTAGAAAATTCCCAAGTATTAGTAAATTTCTCCCAAAGTTTTCCTGATAATAATTTTGATTGTATATTATTGTGGGCACAAAAGATACTTGGTATGACTTACTCTTCTTAAAATTTTAAAGATTGGTTTTCTAGCCCACCATATGATCCAACCAGGAGAATCTATCATTTGCTTGAGAATAAAATACATATTCTGTTGCTCTTGGATTGTATGTGCTGAACATGTCTACTTGTTCTAGAGTTTAGTTTAAGTTTGATTTTTTAATTCATTTTCTGTCTTGATCATCTCTCCATTTCTGAAAATAGGTTATTTATATTCCTTACTATAATTGTACTGTAGTCCATTTCTCCCTTCAGTTCTGTTAATACTTGCTTTATATACTTTGGTACTCTAATGTTGGACCCATATATATTTAAAACTGTTATATACCCTAGATGATTTGACTTCTTTGTCACTATATAATGACCTTCTTTGTCACATTTAACAGGTTTTTACTCCACTTTGCTGACCTAAAGTTCTTATGACAAATTTTATAATAAAAAGGAAGTGAGATGGGGGATCATTATAAATATCATGGGTATAAAGTTTCAATTTTAAATATAGTGACCACGGAAAAACTCACTGAGAAGGTGGGATTTTAGTAAGCTTAAAGGAAGTTAGGTTGTATGCTATACAGATTTCTGGAGAATAAGCATTCACAGGTATAGAGAATGGCAAATATCAAGTCAGTAAGGAGAAAAACAATCCTCAGAAATGCTTGAAGAATATTAGGGGCACAAGTGCTTTGTAAGTAAGCTTAAGAGTTGTGGAAGGTAATAGGTATAGATCATAAAGGATTTTATAGGCCATAGTAAGGAATTGTAATTTCCTGTCTAAAATGAGGGTACACTGCAGGGTTATATGTAGAGGAATATCACCATATATTTAAGTTTTGAATAATTATTCTGACTGCTATGCTTATATACTCTAATAAGCATGAATCGAAAGAGACACAACAGCTAGATACTACTATAATAGTTTAGACATAATATAGTGGAAACTTAGATGAGGGTGAAATTAGTAAAAGAAGTGGGATAATGTGGTTAAATTCTGGAAACATATACATATATATATTTCTGGTATTGAAAACTTTTTAAAAAATTATTTATTTTTAAATTTTTTACAGACTACATTTGGATTCATTGTACACAAATGGGGTACATAATTTCATTTTTATGGTTGTATACAATGTCGATTCATACCATTCATGTAATCATACATGTACCTAGGGTAATGATATTTGTCTCATTCCACCATTTTTCATGCCCCCCTCTCATTTCCTTCTACATAACCTAAAGTTCTCCCATTCTTCTCTCACTCCCCACACCCCACCCCCATTATATACTATTCTCCACTTATCAGGGAAAACATTCAGCCTTTGATTTTGGGGGATTGGCTTATTTCACTTAGCATGATATTCTCCATTTCCATTCATTTATTTGCAAATTCCATAATATTATTCTTCTTTATGACTGAATAATATTCCATTGCGTATATATACCACAGTTTCTTTATCCATTCATCTGTTGAAGGGCATCTGGGTTGGTTCCACATTCTAGCTATTGTGAACTGAGCTTCTATAAACATTGATGTGGCTGTGTTACTGTAGTATGCTGATTTTAAGCCCTTTGGGTATAAACTGAGGAATGAGACAACTGGGTCAAAAGGTGGGTCCATTCCAAGTTTTCTGAAGATTCTCCACACTACTTTCCAGAGTGGCTGCACTAGTATGCAACTCTACCAGCAATGTAAAAGTGTGCCTTTTTCCCCACATCCACACCAACATCTATTATGGTTTGTTCTTGACAATAGCCACTCCCATTGGAGTGAGATGAAATCTTAGAGTTGTTTTAATTTGTATTTCTCTAATTACTAGAGATGATGAACACTTTTTCATATATTTATTCATTGCCTGTAAGTCTTCTTCTGTAAAGTATCTGTCCAGTTCCTTGGCCCATTTAATGATTGGGTTCTTTGTATTTTTGGTGTAAAGATTTTTAAGTTCTTTATAAATTTTGGATATTAGTGCTCTATCTGAAATGCATGTGGAAAAGATTTTCTCCCACTCTGTAGGCTTTCTCTTCATATTCTGGATTATATCCTTTGCTAAGAAAAAGTATTTTAGTTTGAGTTCATTCCATTTATTGATTCTTGCTTTGATTTCTTGTGCTTTGGGAGTCTTGTTGAGGAAGTCTGATCCTAAGCCAACATGATGAAGATTTGGGCCTACTTTGTCTTCTATTAGGTGCAGGGTCTCTGGTCTAATTCTTATGACATTGATCCATTTTGAGTTGAGTTTTGTGCAGGGTGAGAGATAGAGGTTTAATTTCATTTGACTACATATGGATTTCCAGTTTTGCCAGCACCATTTGTTGAACAGGCTATCTTTTCTCAATTGTGTGTTTTTGGCTCCTTTGTCTAGTATGAGGTGACTGTATTTATGTGGTTTTGTCTCTGTGTCTTCTACTCTGTACCATTGGTCTACCTGTCTCTTTTGGTGGCAATACCATGCTGTTTGTGTTACTATTGCTTTGTAATAGAGTTGAAGATCTGGTATTGTGATACCTCCAGTTTCACTTTTTCTACTCAGGATTGTTTTGGCTATTCAAGATCTCTTGTTCTTCCATATGAAGTTCATGATTGCTTTCTCTATTTCTATGAGGAATGTCATTGGGATTTTAATTGGATTTGCATTGAATCTGTACAGCATCTTTGGTAGAATGGCTATTTTGACAATGTTAATTCTGCCTACCTAAGAACATGGGAGATCTTTCCATCTTCGAAGGTTTTCTTCAGGGTCTTTCTTTAATGTTCTGTAGTTTCCATTGTAGAGGTCTTTTACCACTTTTGTTAAATTAATTCCCAAGTATTTTATTTTATTTTTTGATGCTATTATGAATGGAGTGGTTTTCCTAATTTCTCTTTCAGAGGATTCATCACTTATGAACAGAAATGCATTAGGTTTACACATATTGATTTTATATCCTGCTATTTTGATGAATTCATTTATTAGTTCTAGAAGTTTTGTAGTGGAGTTTTTTTGGATCTTCTAAATATAGGATCATGTCATCAGCAAATAGTGACAGCTTTAGTTCTTCTTTTCCTATTTGTATCCATTTAATTTCTTTGGTCTGTCAATTGCTCTGGCAAATGTTTCAAGGACAAGGTTGAATAGAAGTGGTGAAAGAGGGCATCCCTGTCTTGTTCCAGTTTTTAGAGGGAATGCTTTCAGTTTTTCTCCATTAAGTATGATATTGGCTGTGGGCTTACTATAGATAACCTTTACAATGTTGAGGTATGTTCCTACTATTCCTATTTTTTTCTAGTGTTTTGAGCATGAAGGGGTACTGTATTTTATCAAATGCTTTCTCAGCATCAATCGAAATAATCATGTGATTTTTAACTTAAATCTATTGATGTGATGAATTACATTTATTGATTTCCACATGTTGAACCAACCTTGCATCCCTGGGATAAACCCCACTTGATCATGGTGCACTATCTTTTCAATATATTTTTGTATGTGATTTGCCAGTATTTTGTTAAGGATTTTTGCATCTATGTTCATCAGGGATATTGGTCTAAAGTTTTCTTTCCTTGATGAGTCTTTGTCTGGTTTTGGTATCAGAGTGATACTAGCCTCATAGAATGAATTTGGAAGGATTCTCTCCTTTTCTATTTCCTGAGATACTTTGAGGAGTATTGGTATTAGTTCTTCTTTAAAGGTCTTGTAGAATTCGTCTGAGAATCCATCTGGTCCTGGGATTTTCTTGGTTGGTAGGCTTTTGATGGCTTCTTCTATTTCAGTGCTTGAAATTGATCTGTTTAGATTGTGTACCTCTTCCTGATTCAGTTTGGGAGGATCATATGTCTCTAAAAGTTTGTCAATGTCTTCTATATTTTCTATTTTGTTGAAGTATAGATTTTCAAAATAGCTTCTAATTATGTTATGTATTTCAATGGTATCTGTTGTGACTGTTCCTTTTTCATCAAGAATTCTAGTAATTTGAGTTTTCACTTCTCTTCATTAGTGTGGTTAAGGGTTCATCAATTTTGTTTACTTTTTCAAAGAACCAACTTTTTGTTTTGTCAATTTTTTGAATTGTTTCTCTTATTTCAATTTCATTGATTTCAGCTCTGATTTTAATTATTTCCTGTCTTCTACTACTTTTGGTGTTGATCTGTTCTTTTTCTAGAGCTTTGAGATGTAATGATAGGTCATTTAATTGTTGACTTTTTTTAAATGTATGAGCTCAATGCAATGAACTTTCCTCTTAGTACTGCTTTCAGAGTGCCCCAGAGATTTTGATATGTTGTGTCATTGTTCTCATTTACCTCTAAGAATTTTTTAAAATTTCTTCCCTGATGCCTTCTGTTATCATTGCATCATTCAATAGCATATTCTTTATTCTCCAGGTGTATGAGTAATTTTTGTTATTTTATTGTTCATTTTTAATTACATTCCATTATGGTCTGATAGCATACGGAGTAGTATCTCCATTTTTTTGTATTTACTAATGGCTTGTTTGTGGCATAGCATATGGTCTGTTTTGGAGAAGGATTCATGAGCTGCTGGGAAGAAAGTATATACACTCAATTATGGATGAAATACTCTGTTAATGTCCAGTAAGTTTATATCATTGATTGTATCATTCAGTTCTATAGTTTGTTCAGTTTTTGTTTGGAGGATCTAGCCAGTGGTGAGAGCAGTGTGTTAAAGTCCTCTGCTATTATTGTGTTTACATCTATTTTATTCTTAAAATTGAGAAGGGTTTGTTTGATGTACATAGATGCTCCATTGTTTGGGGCATAAATATTTAAAATCATTATATCTTGCTGTTTTATGCTTCCCTTAAGCAGTATGAAATGTCCTTCTTTATTCCTTCTGACTAACTTAGGTTTGAAGTCCACTTTATCTGATATGAGCATGGAGACCCCTGTTTTTTACTGGGTCCATGTGCATAGTATATTTTTCCCCATCCTTTCACCTTTAGTCTGTGGATGTCTTTTTCTATGAGATGAGTCCCTTGAAGGCAGCATATTGTTGGGTCTTTCTTTTTAATCCGAAAGTCCAGTTAGAATGAGCCTAAAAAAGCATGGTAAGTGAGGACCTGGAGACCTCAAGTATAAGCAAGTCATTTGAAGAATTTTGGGGTTAAAAAGAACAGAGGAGCAAAGCTGTAGTTTCAAACAGACATAGGGTCATAATTGTTTTAAGATAGGAAAAAAAAAACACAGTATGTTTGTATGTTTATGAAGTAAAATCCAACTGAGGAATAAAGCATGTTTCTGGAAATAGGGGAGTGTGGAGTTCACATTGAAGCAAATTGATTGCCATGAGTAAATCCATTTTGTATTGTACTTATGCATGTTTTTCTAAGATCTTGTATGGAAATAGGATGAATGAAAGTTCAAAACAACACATGCTGCACACAGCTGATTGTTTTCTCAGTTCAGCAAACAGAATGTTACCAAGAAAGCTATGACATCCAGAAGCAAAGGTAGATATTAACAGAAGAAAAATCACCTTCTATGTTTGTAGTTAAAGTACCTGCTTGCTAGCATGTAGGACTGGTTGCTGATCAGAATAAAAAGATGAGGAGTTCAGTGGCTTAATAGCTTGGCTCACTCATGATTTAAACTACTCCATGAGTTTGTTTTCCTTTATTTCATTATCCCAGAAGAGGAGGGTTGAAAAAGTGATGCTTTTTTCTAGGTTATGGTCTTGGGAAATTATGGAGTACAGGGCCTTAAAATTTAGCACAATGTATCAATATTAATGCAAGAAAGGCAGATGTATAAGACATGCTGTTATAACTTAAGGTTCTTTTCTGAATATCTCACTAGCTATTTCTGTGTCCCACCTTCTTCCCTCTCCTTCTCCCTTCCTCCCCACACTCCGCTGGCACGTGCAATGTCATAGCTGAGAATGAAAGTGTGAAGTACGTGTTGGCTATTTGAAATAGGAAAACAATGGACAAAATAGATTTCTATGCCAAAGGATGCTATGGTTTGGGAAATAGGTGTTCTCCAAAAGCTCCTATTTCAATGCAGGGATATTCAGAGGTGAAATGGTTGAATTGTGAGAGCTGTTACCTAATTAGTTCATCTTACAATGGAGTATGTGGTAACTAGAAGAAGGAGACTCGTGCCTAGAGAAGGTGTTGCACAAGGGAATTCCCTGCTCACTGTCATGAGTGGAGTAGTGTTCCTCCACCATGCATTTTCACCATGATGTTCTGCCTCACCCTAGACCTAGAGCAATGGACTGTGGTGACCATGACTAGTCTTCTGAACCATGAGCCAAAGCACTGAGACCTCTGAAATTTTTCCTCCAAATAAACTTTTCTTCCTCTGTGTTGTTCTGGTAAGTTACTTCTGTCACAGAGACAAAGCTGACTAACATAGTGGGGAAAGGAGTTGAATTACAAAAATATATTACAATTGAATAGCAGTGTGATAGTCCCTGTGTAACTCCAAAATGAAGTGAAAGAAAACCAGATATCAGTAAATAGTGATAATGATTATCACAATGATAGATGATGAAAATTTAATCTGGGGGAAAAGGAGGATATAAGAGGGTAACAGTGAAAAGTTACTAAAAGTGATGTGCCTTGGTAGTAAGGATGTAACTGGAGTTAGGGTATTAAAAATGAACTGGAAATGTAGGAGACAGTGGTCAGAATGGGATGTTTGAAATTGAAATTATGGGATGATGGTATCTTTGGTTTTGACAAGGTCTAGTATATACCCATGGGAGGTGGAGGATGAGATTGGGCAGATGTGATCATTTGAGAAGGGTAAGTAAAGGAAGTAAAATCGCAAGGTTGTTTGAAGCATCATCCATGTGGTAATACAATTACCAATAAACTGGTACTGGAGAGTGTGGTAGTGGGCCAAGAGATTAGAATATTCAAATTATGAAAAAATGATACTGCAGTCTGTAAACACTTTCATCAGTGAAACACAGAGAGTGGTTTAGTCTGATAATATGATATGCAAAGCAAGGAGTTTAGAGAGGGCAGGGGATTATAGGTAAAATATTTTATAAATAGTTGTATGGAATTTGGCCATTATAAATATATAATGTTGACTATTAATCTCATAATATCTTCTTCCTCTAAATAATCAGAGCCACTATGGTTAATTTTAATTTCAACTACTAAATTATAACATTTGATAATAAAATCAATTAATTGTGTAGTAATCACCTTCGACTGACCTGGAAGTGGTTAACTGTGAGGATAGTTGTGAAAGTAGAAATATGAAAACAAACTGGAAATCTTTTTTTAACCTGAAGAATTTGAAAATCTAGGGAAAGTGATTTAACTGAGATCACAGTGTTAATAAATAACCGAACCAACCAGAGAAAGAATAGAAAAATTCCTGAGTTAAGATTGGAAGATTTAACCAAAGAGAAAAATTAAACAGAACCAAAACAATAGTAGCAACAATAAACAAAAACAATAAAAAGTATGACCAATCACATTTTAATTTGAGAAAAACATCAAATATGTTTTAGCATTAGTGTTTCTCAAATATTTCCATGAAATGTACTTATACTAACAAATCATATGTTAGGAACACTGTCCTGAGTAAGTCAATTAATTACCTATCTCTGCCTTCATCTGTGGGGTTAGAAAACCTACCTGTAAAAGGTACATGATATGTGCATATGTTTGTTGGGAGAGTGCTTTCATAAGGAAAATTGCCTTTATTTCCTTTGTGTTTAGGCACAGTATCTTTATGGTGTTTTATATGAGTTAAAGGGAATTATAACAGGCAATCAGATAAGCCAAATAGACATAGAGGTAGGTAACGTGTTTAAATGTTTAATCATTAGACGATGCTTTCCTTATAAGAAATGCTTCTTGTTTCTCCTTCTGACGTTGTACTCATTAAAGAGCTTCTTACCAAGAATAGCTGCAGTTCCTGAAGAAAGGAAAAATGTTAGAGTTCAGTTGAGTATATTCATCTTTACCACTTTTCTTCTATGGTTACTTGTATTTATTTAGAATCCTATTATTAGACAAATAGATGTTATTATAACCAAGGACATTAAATGTTCATTGGCCCGCATATATTTTCTATTAAACCTTTTCCTGAAACTATTGTCTGGTGTTTTTCAGTGATATAACTGTTCATTCTACAGTTATTCAAATTATTTCTAAATGACTTACCAAATCATTAGAGATTACACCTCTCTCCTGGACAAAATTGATCTATTTAAATAGGAAATGATTTGCTCCAAGATTAACACAACATTAGCATTTCAAACTATTGACTAAAAATGTCAGTCATTCACATTTTAAATGAATAGAAATGTAGTTACTAAAATAGTGATGTGGCAAAGCAAACTGTAGTTGTTCTCTTGTTATTTTCCACAAATAGCATTTAAAAATTAGATATAAAGCATCATTTACCGGTTGTTAATTTGTCCTTGCTCATGTTCTCTGCTTTATTTGAATTGGTCTCAAGCCACTGTTAGATATTCTTTTCATATTTTTTTCTACAAATTCTCAATTTTTAAAAGATATAACAGATAACAGGTCAGATCCTAAGATGCTTTTTAAAATGTGGATCATTTACAAATAAATAAGAAAATAAGTCATATAAGGCAATAACAAAAATGAATTAGGGGTGTGCTATTGGGGCTGGGGTTGTGGCTCAGTTGGTAGAGTGCCTGCCTTGCAAGCACAAGGCCCTGGGTTCGATCCCCAGCACCACAAAAAAAAAAAAAAAAAAAAAAGAAAGAGCATCTAAATTGTACAGTAGTACTATGTTCAGATTTTAGACATTGATAGTAGGGATTTTGAGTTCATTATAAAAATTTTCCTTTACTCATGAGTACACTTGTATCATTCATTTCTCATAATGAAGTTGTGCAATTATTTAGAATCTGAAGCTCAGAAAGTTAAGTGACTTTTTCAATATATTGTTGAAGGCAAACCTGGGATACAAATTACAAACTCAGTGATATATTTACTGAAAAGTTGCACAAAAACTTTGAGAGTGCAATACTTATTAGTGATGTATTGTTTAAGCAGTATTCTGATTGTTCTGAGGAAATCATTTTTAATAGGTAATAATCTATCTACATAGTGCTTTACCATTCCTTAGGTACTATAACTTAGTCTGTGCCACATTTGCATTACTTCAAATTTGTCTTAAAAATCACATTGATCTTTAAAGATAGATAACTATGTTATCAAAAACAAGCCAAGAAACTAAATGACTATGAATGATCAACCAATTCAGTAAAGGAGAAATACAAATAAACAGGTAGAATATGCAAACTGTTTAAACTCATTATTTATTGTAATTAAAAATAAAATAATATCTATCACATTTGATATGCCAGAAAATATAAGGATATTATCTGGGATTAGCATGTATTTGAGAAAATGGGCCCTTTTGCACATTGCCAAAATACAATATAACGTTTCTCCTAGTTTTGAAGATAATTTGACATGTAAAAATTAATGTGTGAATATCCATTATATTTATATAGGATGATTTCAATCTGATATAAATGAGTTTCAACAGAAAATTGATTATCTCATATATGGTAATGTTAGAAGTAGAATTTGAGGGTTCTTTGATTGTGGGACACAATGATGATATTAAAAATCCAGGATCTTTAAGTGTATTTATGTTTCTGGTGTCAGAGTAAAAACTTTATCCTCTGAACAAAGTTATCTTAATTATTAGATAGACACTATTATTCCAAACAGCTCATCAGACATAACAGGAAAATATATTATTTGAATACATTTAAAGGAGAGGGAAACTTCCCTTAATTCTCAAGTGATTTTTAATATATCTTACTGGCCAGTATTAGATTTGTCATCTCCAAACCAGTTGTTGACAAGGGGATTGGGGTAACTTTTATACTTCATTTGACTTATTAATTAAGAAGAGAATGGATGCTGAGAAGTCAAGAATTCTTGCTCTACTCATTGGCACAGAAATTTCTCTTCCAGAAATTTATAGTTAATAAAGGAATTGGAAAAGTTAGTAAGGACAGATACAAAATCATCATTATTTCATGTTGATAATGTTGAAATAGTGGGAAGAGTCTACGCATTTATTAAGAGTTAAAATCTTACAGTGACAGCAGAAAATGGTGGAGTAGAAAACCATAACCTCATATGTCTACCAAGATTTAACAACACCTTATGGACTGAAATACCATTTTAGAGAGTGTAGCACCCCAGATGAGTACAGATTGAGAACATCGCCATTGAAACAGATGAAAATTCCATTTATGGTAACATCAAAAGAATAAAATATTTAGGAAAAAAATTAACCAAACAGATGAAAGAAACTGTGCACTAAGACAATAAAACCCTGTGAAGGAAATCGCATCAGATGCAAATAAATGAAAAGATAGCCCATTTTCATGAATTGGAAGACTTAATATCAATTTTCATATTACCCCAAGCTATTTAAAGATTCAATCTATCCCCCTCAAAATCCTGAAGGCCTTTTTTCCAAAATAACAAAAGCAATAATCTTATAATTCATATGGAGCCACAAAAGACCCCCAATATCCAAAGCAATTTCGATAAAGAGGTATAGACCTGGAGGCATCACACTGTCTCATTACAGTATTTATTACAAAGATGCAGTAATCAAATCATTGTGGTACTGGAATAAAGACATGAACCAATGTACCAAAAGAGAGAGGCATGAAATTAAACCATGTTGATCTTTTATGAAAGTGCTAAGAAAAAACTGTGTAAAATGGATATCTGTTCAATAAATAGTTTGAGTAATATTGATTATCCACTGATGAAAGAATAAAATTGAATCCTTTTGGGTCATACATAAAGCCCAACTCAAAATATATTAAATATTTATTTCTAATTTTTTTGTACTGAAGATTGACCCCAAGGGCACTTTACCACTGAGTAACATCTCCAGTCGTTTTTTATTTTTTCATTTTGAGACAGGGTGTATCTAAGCTGCTGAGGATCTTGCTGAGTTGCTGAGGTTGGCTTCTAACTTGCAATTCTCCTGCCTCAGCCTCCTGAGTTGCTGGGATTATAGGCATGTACACCACACCCCACTAGAAATATATTAAATATTTGAAAATAAGATCTGAAACTATAAAGCCACCAGAAAAAAAAGAGATAAATCTTCTTGACAAAGGAATGATTTCTTGGCTATGATACCAAAAGCAAAATAAAATAATAAAAAGCAAAAATAGACAACTGGGATTATATTAAACTATGAAGCTCTGTATACCAAAGAAAATAATCAACAAAATGAAAAGACAACCTACAAAATAGGAAAAAAATATTTGCAAGCCTTGTGTTTTGGTTCAGGATACTATAATAAATTACCTTAGACTGGATGACTTAAGAAATATTTTTCATAGTTCTAAAGGTTGGGAAGTCAAATGTCAAGGTAGTGGCCAATTCAATGTTTGAGGAGGGTGTGCTTCTTGGTTTACAGATGGTTGTTTTCTCATTGTCTCCTCATATGGCAGAGAGCAGAAGGAGGATGCATGCTGTCCTTTTTCTTCTTTTAAAAGCACTAGTCCCAACTGTGAGGGATCCACACTCATGATTATTACCTCCCAAACAGCCCACCTCCTAACATTACATTGGACAGTAGCATTTCAGTATATGATTTTAGGGGGAAGGAGATAGACACAAATATTCAGTTCATAATACCATATTCTGATAATCAAATCAGATTAGGCTATTTGGGGTTACATGTAACATAATGGTTTTAATATTCAAAACAAGAAGAACTACCACTCAGTAGCAAAAACTAACTAACTTGGCTTAAAAATAGGCAACAGACTTGAATGTACATTTCTTCAAATAATATATACAAGTGGGCAGTAGGTATATGTAAACATACTCAATATCACTAATCATGAGGAAAATGTAAATCAAATCCACAATGTGAAGTCTATTGTCAAAACAAAAGATAACACATATTGGCAAGGATGTGGAGAAGTTGGAGTATTTGCACGTTGATAGTGAGAATGTAAAATAGAAAACAATTATGGAAATTCTTCAAAAATTAAAAATAGAAGTGCTACATGATCCAGTAATCCTAGTTCTATATGACTGACAGTATTAGACACCTTCAATGCCATGTTTTTCATCTCCATCTGCCTTACCCAGCTTTGTATCATTTTTATAGCACTCCTAACCTTCTATTTATATGTGTAAGTTGTGCACGTAGTGTTGTCTTTCTTATCTCATTCCCTCAATTTGAATGCCAGCTTCACAAGAATGGAGAAAGGTTTGGCTGTGTTCAGCAGCTATGATTGTGCCTGGAACAAAGTTGGAGGTTAATAAGTATTTATTGAAAGAATGAAAAGGCCATAAGAATTTATGAAATTTTGGGATTGAAGTATGATGTAGAATTCAATTTTCCAGTTTCCACATGGATAATCATGTATTCTACCATTATGTATTGCATAGTCTGATATTCTCTTACTGTTGTATAATATCAAAATCAAACATAATTCACTTAAGTTTATATGCCAGAATCTATCTGTTGTTCCCTATTATCTTACATTAGTCTATTTTTTCATTTATTACTCTATTTTTTATCATTGTGCAAATAGTATACTTTATGATCAGCTTTAATATTTATTAGGGAAAGTTCCTCTCCCATTATCCTCTATGCTGCCATATAAAAGTTAGAAACAGCTTGTAATGTTTTGCTTGTTAGGATGCTGGGGTTTGTACCCAGGCTCTTCCATATGCTAGGCAAGTGCTCTATCACTGAGCTATATCCTCAATCAGTATTTTTCAATATAAATTTGTATTCTTTTCCATAACCCTATTGAACATATTTTGTTAAATGTATTTTAGATGACATATATTTGTATTACTTTTGTCAATGGTGTTTATTTTATTTTCAAACTTGGATTCTGTTGTTACATATAACTAAAAGTAACCAATAAAATATTAACAGCTGGGGAGGCTGAGACAGGAAGATCGAGACTTCAAAGCCAGCCTCAGCAATGGTGAGGTGCTAAGTGACTCAGTGAGACCCTGTCTCTAAATAAAAATAAAAAATAGGGCTGGGGATGTGGCTCGGTGGTCAAGTGCCCCTGAGTTTTATCCCCAGTACCAAATAATAAAATAAAATAAAATAAAATAAAATAAAAAACAGAACTGGCCATGATCTCCAATAGAAAAGTGAAGAGAGCTATAATATATATCCATTATATATATATATATATATATATAAAATATATACCCATTTCTTTCATTTCTTGTGATATGTTCCTTTTATCTTTTATCTCACTGTTGAATATTGCTTTCAACCCCCTTTTTGATTCTCGATCAGTTTTGCCAAATTTTATCAAACTTGTTTTTTCAAAGAAATGCTTATGGCTTTGTTGAACCCTTCATTGCTTTATATTTTTGTACTTTTTATATTTCTGCACTGATCTTTATAATTTTTTCATTTCAATATTTTATCTGATATTTAGCACCTACTTTTTTAGCATTACTTTATAACATGCATATTTAATAATATTATTTCCCCATGAAATTCAATTTTAGATTCATTGCACAAGTTTTATAAGCACTTTTATTATTTTTCATTTAAATATTTTATTAGTAGACTATTATTTAGAAGCACTTGTTTAAGTGTAAAATTTCAAGTTTTCCTGTTTACTTTATAGCTATTAATTACTAATAAAGTATAATATTGGTTAGATGATATCTTCCATTTTATGCTTCTTTAGTATTCATTTTATACCTGCTTTTTGTGGCCTAATAAAGTGTCAATTATCATAGATGTCTCACATGGGCTTGAAGGAAATGTGTAAACTCTCTAATTGTCAAGAATGGAATGTTGTCAACTATTAAATAAAATTTTCTGATTTTTATATTTTAAATTGTATGTGTTTAGTCATTTTGTCCTTCTTTGCTCAATACTTTAGAGGGATAACTTGAAAACTATCACTAAATTCTTATTGATTTCCAGTAAATTCAAACCTCTTCACCAATGTAAGGACTATACTAAGGTTATGACTTTTCAGAAGAGAATTTTCTTTTTCACATAAACTCCAATATGTGACAGTTTATTATCTTCCTTTGCCATCTTGTGGATTTCCCCCTACTCTATAATTTTAATGAAGGTGTAGCCTTTTGATAATCTTAAATTAACACAGAAGGTTTTCACTTGAATTCTTTGCACATGGGGCTTAAGGATTGATGCTTTCTTCTACTTTTCTGAATTAAAAACATGCCTTCCCAGTTATCCCACTCCTTGGTTTATACCCAAAGAACTTAAAGTCAGCAAACTAAGTAACACAGTCATATCAATGTTTATAGCAGCTCAACTCACAATAGCAAATTGTGGAACCAACCTAGGTGCCCTTTCACAGATGAATGGATAAAGAAACTGTGGTATATATACACAATGGATTATTATTCAGCCATAAAGAATGATAAAATTATGGCATTTGCAGGCAAATGGATAAAGCTGGAGAATACCATGCTTAGTGAAATAAGACAATCCCAAAAAACCAAGGGTCAAATGTTTTCCCTGATAATTGGATGATGATATATAATGGGGGTGGGGCAGTCAGGGGTGAGAGAAGAATGTAGGAACTTTATATTACCTAGAGGGAAATGAGAGGAAGGGGATATGAAAAATGGTGGACTGAGACAGACATCATTACTGTATGTACATTTATGATTACATGAATGGTATGAATCTATATCATGCACAAGCAAAGAAATGAAATGATGTACCTCATTTGTGTACAATGAATCAAAATGCAGTCTGTAAAAAATTTAAAAATATATATGCCTGCCTGTTGACTGCACAGATAATCAGAATACACCAAGAGCAACAAAGGAGCTGCATCTCTTGTCCTCAGCTGCTTCAATTTGATTCCTCATTAATATCTTGAGAGCTTAGATGAAAATTAGGAAAATGTTTGTGATAAGTTATCTGACCTTTTGACCATTTTATAATAGAGTGATTTTAATTTATCTTGCTTAATATACTGCTGGAAATAGCACATACATAAAGATCTTTTTAAAAGCATTCTTATAAATATGCTTATCAAGGTTGTGGTAAAGGGTATGCCTTGTGAGCACCTTCTGGGTATATCAAGTAGATATGCTTGGGAAGAGACCACCAAACAAATCATCACTGAGTTCGTTCCTCTACTCTATACGCAAGGGGACATTGTAGTTTTGTGTTGTAAATTGTATTTAGTATTATAATCAATACTTGGAATTTTTGTCAACCAAATGAGCAAACAGTAGCAATCTTAACTTTTTCTGCTAGCCTATCTGCAAAGGACATTATTTTAATAGTTTAAACCCAAAATGAAAACACTGGCTTTATTTTTGCTGGCAAAGAAATCACCCTACACTTAATTTCTAGATTCCTATGGTTACAATTTAAAAATAAATCTTTATAATCTATGTTGTAAATGACTTCTACTCTAAAATTAAGGTTTTTATTGAATGTCCCCACAGAGTAATGGTATCTGGCTCTAGTATACCTGGAGACAATAATGGGTGGATCTCTGGTCTGATTCCGAGGTCCTTAATCCATTTTGAGTTTAGTTTCATGCATGGTGAGAATGGGTTTAGTTTCATTCTGTTGCACATGGATTTCCAATTCTCCCAGCACCATTTCATTTGTTAAAGAGGCTATCTTTTCTCCATTGCATATTTTTGGCACCTTTGTCTAGTATGAGAAAATTGTATTTATTTGGGTTTATGTCCGTGTCCTCTATTCTGTACCATTGATCTACCTTTCTATTTTGGTACCAATACCATGCCGTTTTTGTTACTATTGCTTTGTAGTATAGTTGAAGATCTGGTATTGTGATAGCCCCTGTTTCACTCTTCCTGCTAAGGATTGCTTTAGCTATTCTGGGTTTCTTATTCTTCCAGATGAATTTCATAATTGCTTGCTCTATTTCTGTAAGGTACGTCATTGGGATTTTAATTGGAATTGCGTTGAATCTGTATAGCACTTTAGGTAGTATGGCCATTTTGACAATATTAATTCTTCCTATCCAAGAACATGGGAGCTCTTTCCATCTTCTAAGGTTTTCTTTAATTTCTTTCTTTAGTGTACTGTAGTTCTCAAAATGGATTAAGGACCTTGGAATCAGACCAGAGACCCTGCAAATTATAGAAGAAAAGGTAGGTCCAGATCTTCAACATGTCGGCTTAGGACCAGACTTCCTCAACAGGATTCCCATAGCACAAGAAATAAAAGCAAGAATCAATAACTGGGATAGATTCAAACTAAAAATCTTTCTCTCATCAAAGGAAACTATCAGCAATGCGAAAAAAGAGCCTACAGAGTGGGAGAAAATCTTTGCCAATCATACTTCAGATAGAGCGCTAACTTCCAGAATCTATGAAGAACTCAAAAAACTCTACTCCAAGAATTCAAATAATCCAGTCGACAAATGGGCTAAGGAAATGAATAGACACTTCACAGAAGAAGATCTACAACCAATCAACAATCATATGGAAAAATGTTCAACATCTCTAGTAATAAGAGAAATGCAAATCAAAACCACCCTAACATTCCATCTCACCCCAATTAGAATGGCTATTATCAAGAATACAAGCAACAACAAGTGTTGGCGAGGATGTGAGGAGAAAGGTACACTCATACATTGCTGGTGGGGTTGCAAATTAGTGCAGCCACTCTGTAAAGCAGTGTGAAGATTCCTTAGAAAACTTGGAATGGAACCACCATTTGAACCAGCTATCCCACTCATTGGCCTATACCCAAATGACTTAAAATCAGCATACTACAGAGATACAGCCACATCAATGTTCATAGCTGCTCAATTCACAATAGCCAGATTGTGGAACCAACCTAGATGTCCTTCAATTGATGAATGGATAAAGAAACTGTGGCATATATATACAATGGAATATTACTCAGCCATAAAGAATGATAAAATTATGGCATTTGCAGGCAAATGGATGAAATTGGAGAACATCATGCTAAGTGAGATAAGCCAATCTCAAAAAACCAAAGGTCGAATGATATCACTAATAAGTGGATGAGGATACATAATGGGGGGAGGGAGGAGTTAGTGTTAGGGTTAGAGTTAGGGTTAGGGAGGGGGGCAAGAATGGAGGAAGGAAGGACTGTATAGAGGGAAAAGAGGGGTGGGAGGGGTGGGGGGAAGGGATAAAAATAACAGAATGAATCAAACAACATTACCCTGTGTAAATTTATGATTGCACCGATGGTATGCCTTTACGCCATGTACAGACAGAGAAACAACATGTATCCCATTTGTTTACAATAAAAAAAAATAATGGGTGGAATTAGAAACAAAAGGAGTCAGAGTATTGCTGTCAGAAGGTAGACCCACAGTGAGAGGGTTAATGTCTTCAAGGAAGAGTATAGAAAAGATAATAACATCTATTAATGGAGGCAGCAATATTGTAAATGCAGCATATGTGTTTGTGGTAATACTCTTGAGGTGTCTGCATTCTGTAATATCTCCTTTCCTAATTCTTGCCTAACTCATTCCTGTTTGATACCTGTAATGTTCCCAAGATAAAATTGGTAAAGCTGTGTATTTAACTGAAATTGTGATTTGGTGTCTCACAGAAGTACATTAAGTATTTTTTTCTTATTCAACCTCATAATAGCAAGAAAAAATAGATCATTTAGTATGCTCATAATCATATAAATCTCCTTGATCCTAGAATTCTGAATTCCTTTTTCCCTAAGATGTCTAGAAGCAGCCACCTCCAGTCCATGGTTATTGAATTTTCTATATTGTTCTATAAATTTGTCCACTATTCTCCAAAATTTCACCTTCAATTATCACTATGTTCTAAGTGCCAATGTTCTATTTGATGTTTATCCAAAATTATTAACAGGATCTTTCACTGTATTCAATGTACACTAAGGTAAATAATTACTCTTAGCTTTTATTTTTCTCTGGATATCTATGACATAGAGCACACTCATTATAATGCTTTCAGTATCAGTTGGAGTTCCTTGTTTCAACCAGAAAGCAATTCTATTTGACTTAAGCAAAAATGTCAAGGATATTGAATGAACACAAGTTATCTCCTAGAGTTGTCCTTATGGATGAAGAAGGCTAAGAAAATTTACAGGAACCAATGGGACCAAAGCTTTTCTTCAAGTGTGTTCAGATGATAAAAGGTTGAAAACAATTTACAAGAATGATAAATGACAAGTAGGGTGAGTAAAAGGCATGATTTAAAGTCCTACTATGTTATGTGAACAGATTTTGGTCATGCAGTGAAGCAAGTTGCTTTAAGAAAGTAGAATGTGTAGCTAGACAATCAAATCAAAGAGGATATTATTATACATACAAATTAGGCAGATATAGATATAGTTCACAAGATAATAAGTCAATCTAAATGGGAAAAAGGAGGCAAATAAGATTGCATTTCCCATTGCAAGTTAGCAGGCTCATACAAAGGGAATGTTAGAGTTAAATGACAAAGTTTTATATGTATATGTTCTAATCGTAGAATGCCACAATTCTTTGTATAGAAAAATAAGTAGTTACCTGCCAGAAGTCAGAGTTAGGATTTGCTCAATTGGTCTCTTGGGACTACAGCAGTTGCCCAAGGCAGATATAAAAACAGAATAGTAAGAGGTTAGGTACAGCTAACTTGGGTCTTTTATCAAAAATTTGCTGCAAAGGACAATAAGACTCTTTTCCATATTTCTTGGAAAATCCTGGCATTTTGGCTTCTTAATTTCATACTTCTCCTGTGCAGTTAAGTTCTTCAAAACATAGTCAAGCACTTCTCAACAGAATAATTGCCACCTGCTCTCCCGTTTGAACTCTGTATAGCTAGTTAGATGTTGTCCTTGAGATCTGCTACTTTCAGCAACATGAACCCTCTTACTAAACTGGGGGTGGCAGGTGAAATTATGGTCCCTTTTCTTCCTTTTATCCATTGAAACAGTTTGGTCCAATTAGAAGGGACCTCTGAATGAAACAGTTGTACTTGAAGCTCAAAATGTGATTTCTGAGTAGTTCAACAATTTTTGGATAATAATAATAATAATTGTTTTCTCAACAGTCATAGACTTGATCTTTTTAAATATGTTTTAAAATGTAAAACATATTTTAAATTGGAATATTGTTATGAGTATGTAAACTGAAAACCAGGTTAGGTTTAAAATCTGATTCCATAAGAATCATTCCTGTTTCAAGCTGTCACTTTTGATATATAGGCTTGCTTCAAGCATTCTGTTTGACTTTTCCAGTGTCAACGTCAAATGTCATCTTTCTAAGATTGATATTAAAAATTTAACTTCTTTCTGGCCAAAATGATGGAAACATCTGTAAACTACAACTTTTAAGATTTGTTGTCTTTATCCTAGAGCAAAACTAGGATAAGGTCAGTGATTTTAGGCTTTATCTCTCTTTTGATTCTTACATCTTAAAAGAAGGATACTTGGAAAAGTATTTTTCTCTAGGGATAATCAAATCTAAAGCTTAAAAATGGTATGTCATAGTACTTATTATATTGGAATAGAATTACATGATTTGAGGTATTTAGAAGAAAGGTATAGAAACTAACCTTCAATAGAATTATGGACATTTTAGTGTCATATATAAATACTATTAGGGTCTTGGAGCAATGAAAATCTAAACTAAACTTCATGGCCCTTATCTCCAGTATTCATTTCCTTATGTTGTATTCTCCCATGTGGAAACAGGTCTGGTCCTGTGTTAACCAATAGAATGTGTCAGAAGTGGCAGCATCTGACTTTCAAGATTGTCATAAAAAAGACTGTGACTTAAACATATTTTTCTTATCATTTAGTCTGAGGAACTCTGTCATCTAAGGTGAACACTCAAGCAGTCTGGTGGAGAGGCCAAAGGACTGAGCCCTGTAGTTCTCAAGCAGCACCAGCTTCCCGACCATGCAAGTGAACTACCTTGTAAGCATATCTCCTGGGACAGTGAAGTCTTCATCACTGCAGCTCTGATTAATACCTGGTTGGGAAACATGGAGCCACAACTGTCCATCTAAGTGATCCTGTAATTCTTGACCCAGAAAACTAAGAGAAGTAATGAAATGTTGTTTTAAGCAACTAAGTTTAGGTGTTTTTAGGCAACAAGAAATAACCTATAAGGAAATGTGACTTATTAGCAAATGACAGCATTCAATAAATATTTTAAAGAATAAGTGAATGAATGAATGAATGAATGAATATCAATAAAATAGAGGCTATTAGTATCAAGTTCCCGGTCAGAAGCACATCTCATTGGCCTCTGGGAATATTGTTCATTATAGAAAAGGCCCTGTCTGGTCTTTCTCAGTCTATAATGCAGTTATCAGTACAAGTAAAGGGCATATCATTCTCCTACTAATCATTCCTGTGTTACCTGTGTTTCTTAGCTGACGTATACTGAGATGACCTAGATTTTAGAATCCTGAATTTCTTTGGAGTTGCAAGGGCACTTGCTTATTTTTTGAAATCTGTCTGCATTTGCCTGCATTCCTCATTTTAGCTAAGGCTCCTTTGTTATGCTGAAGTTAAGCTATTTTATAAAGCAGTATTTTATGTGGGAGGAAATCTGCCCATTTTTGTCAGCCTTGGTCTTATGAAAAACAACCATTGATAAACCCTTTATTTGATGGAAAATTCTTCCAAAGCTATTCTAATGAGGCTATTTATTAAATGTCTTTTATATGTCATTAGAATCTGCAAAATCCTGTCCCCATAGTGTCATTTAAGAATTTTGATTGAATAAACAAGTCAACTCAACAAGCATTCAATTCTCCAAACTATTGCTTTGCTTTGTGTTTATCTTTCCTTAAAATTGACTAATCTTGGAGTAAGTCAGTAGTATTACTGGACATTTTAGTGTCATATATACATACTATTACTGACTAGGAGCAATAAAAATCTAAATTGAACTCTGATGTTAAAGTTCTTATTCACTGCAGACCAGTCTGGTTCCCATTTTCATTTTGTGTTTTTTTAAATTTATGAATGATTAAGATGCAAAAAGGTAGAAAACGAATAGTATGTCCATCTATATTTAACAGATAATAATTTTTGCCTTATTTGTATCAGATTGATTTTAAAAATTATAGTACTTGATCAAGTAATTTTTCCCTTCTCCCCATGGAGAAATTATGTTGTATCCCAATACCATTTTTTGTAATTTTAGTATATACCTATATGCATTCATATACAATATTTTGTTATTTTGTGAGATTTAAAATCTTACATGACCTTGAAAAAGCATAAGGCTAGTAAAAAAAAAAAAAAAACTATATTATCCTATGTAGACAATTTTAGAACCTCTACTCAACATTATGGTTTTCTTTTTTTTTTTTTTATTGTAAACAAATGGGATACATGTTGTTTCTCTGTTTGTACATGGCGTAAAGGCATACCATTTGTGTAATCATAAATTTACATAGAGCAATGTTGTTTGATTCATTCTGTTATTTTTTCCCTTCCCCCCACCCCTCCCACCCCTCTTTACCCTCTATACAGTAGTTCCTTCCTCCATACTTGCCCCCCTCCCTAACCCTAACTCTAACCCTTCCCTCCCCCCCATTATGGTTTTAAGAAATCATCCATTCATTCAAGTAAATCTGTTTTATTTTTAGTGCTATGTGATTACTTAATATATATCTGGATCACAGTTAATCTATTTATCCTCTATTGATAGATATTTTAGATTGTTCCTTCTTTTTGTATATTGAGGCAGATGTGGATTGAAAAAATCATTAAATATGTTTTTCATATATGTGCAAGAATTTGTGTCAAATCACCATGAATGTAATTAAACCCTATTTCTACACCTCCAACTAGGTAGTAGTAAAATGTTTTTTACAAGTATTTCAATTTATAACCTATTATAACATGAGTTTCCACTTCCTCACATTTCTGTCTTAAATTATTTTTGTGAGTTCCTTTATTTTTTGACAATCTGGTAGGTATGAAATTATATGTTAGTATTGTTTCAATTTGTATTTTTCTGAATAATAGTAGGCTTTGAAAATATTTTCATTTTAGATGGCCATTCAGGATTTCTGTAATTTTATTAGTCATACACTTTGACATTATTTTAGTGAAATGATTGTTTTTTAATTTTTATTAATTTGGAACTTTTTGCATATTTTAAATACTAATCTTTTCTTGTTATCGTTTTCAAACAAAATTTCACGATCTGTGGTTTGTCACTTCTTAATGATATTTTTGATGAACAGAAGTCTCACATTGTAATGTACTTTAATGTATCAATCTTTTCATGATTTTGGTTTTTGGTATCTTGTTTGAGTAATTCTTCTGTAGAGTGAGGCAATAAAGCTGAAGGTATTTTCCTATCTTTTCATCTAAAAGCTCCAGAGTTTTTATTTTCCTATTTGTTTTGGATTCATTTAGAATTGATCTTCATACTTGATATGGTGTAGTGATATAATTTTACCTTTCCCCATACAGAGAAATGATTATCCAACACCTCACCCTTCTACCATGTGAGAACATGGTGTTCTTCATTTCAGAGGATGCAGCAACATGGTACATTTTAGAAGCAAAGTTGATACTTTTATCAGACATGGAGTCCTCTGGTGCCTTAATGTAGAATAGAGGGCATTTGGATTTTCTAATCTCCATAGAAAAAGCTGCAAGGAAGACTATGACTAGGGATATATGTGAATAATGACATGAATAATCTGCCCCACTCTTCCACATGAATGATTGCATCAGCATTTTAGTCTGTGAGAAAACTTAATGGATTTTTAAAATTGGGATTTAGGAATTGAATTTATGGTTTCATTTGAAGAACATTGACATGTATGTAACATTTACTCTTCTCATCCTAGAACAAAGATATTTTATTTATTCCTATTGTCTTGTTCTCTTAAATTAGCTTTATAGTTTTCTCCATAAAACACTGAAACTTTTATTCCTAATAGCTCATTGCCGTGCTGCTAATGTAGTGTTATATTTGAAAGTAGATGTATTTATTACTGTTAGTGGTGTACTGGAATATTATGGATTCCTGTGATTGATGGAATATATGTTTCATAAAAGGTAGATATTTCATCTATTTTGTTCAATACTAGGACCCCGTATATATTGGTTGAATAAATTATTGGAATTATCTATCATTGAGGACATTTCTGGATCTCTTTTCATCTTTTTAGTGCAAAAATGTGTTTTTTGTAGATTTTCTTGGATTTTCTGTTTAGATAAACTTACATATGAATGATGGTAGCTTTGCTTCTTCATTTCTAATATTTTTTATTATCTCATTATGTTTTTTAGAATATCTAGTAGTAGGTTGATAGTGCTAATATTGGACCTATTTATCTTGTTTCTGATTTAGAAGGAAGCGTTCATGCAGGTTAACAACCATGATGTTTGCTATAGATTCTTAGTAGTTTATTATGTTAAGGATGTTCCTTCTTTACTGTTCTCAAGTTCCTATTAGTTTTTTAAATAGAGGAACTACCTGTTCATGTATCAATATGTAGAATCTTCATTTATTTTATTAATTTTTTTTCTTCTTTTTTATGGAAGTCCACTAAATTACTTTAATAAATATCGTGCTGGTAAGTCATCTCTGAATTCCTGGGATCAAACCTATTTGGTCATGATGTATTTATATGTTGCAGAGATCACTTAGCTGAAGTTTTATCTACAGTTTTAAGTCTATATTTGTAATTGAGATTTACTTATATATTAAATTTTTTGTCTTTCATATAGTGCTTGTGATTATCAAGTCGAGTTTGTTTTATCCTCATAAAATATATTGAGGAACGGTGTTAGTCTGTTTTCTACTAAAGTAATATAATACATTAGGTTGGTTACTTTAAAGGCATCGCCCTCAATGACCTAATTTCTTCCCTTTGGGCACTGCCTCTTATTGGTCCCACCACCTTTCACAAGCCACAGTAAGGACCAGCTCCAAACATATGAATCCTTGGGAGATTCATATCATAAAAATACTACTACTATTCAGAAGATTACTTATTCATTAATGTAACATGATCCCAATAAAATGAAGCACAGTTTTTTATTTAGAACTAAACAAGCTGGTTCTGATTCAGGTAATTCCTTTCTTTGTGCATATATGTGGCTGGAAGGGTTCATCAATATTCACAACTGTTAGAACCTATAGGACTCTTTGGGGCTGGTCAGGTACTCCACTGTAATGTTAGAAGTCTTACTAGTAGCAGTAGCAGGTGGAGGGCAGGGTAAGGACTTATGTTCAACTGTGAGTTTTCTAGAAACCAAGATGGGGTATGGTAAATCATTTTCACCTTATAGTACATGTAGCATTAAAACATATGGACTTCATAGCTGTTTCAATTGCTGTCAATTCCATGTCAATTCCAACTGTCCAGTCAATTCTATGCTTCATCACTTCAGAGAGTTGCCTTCTTTTTTTAAAAAAAAACTTATTGTTGATGGACCTTTATTTTATTTATTTCTCTATATGTGGTGCTGAGGATGGAACCCAGTGCCTCACACATGCTAGGCAAGTGCTCCACCACTGAGCCCCAGCCCCAGCCCCCAGAGTTGCATTCTTAATAAAATGACTTAACCTCATTGTACCACTTGTGTGATCTGGAGAATATTATAACACATCTGATAGAGTTGTGAGGATTTAATGAACTGATAATTAAAAATAGTATAATAGCCTCTGGGACACAGGAAGTATTCAGTAGACACTAATTCTCCTTCTCCTCTTTTACCTCTTGCCTTTCTTCTTTCTTCTTAGTGGTATTTCTCCCTGTTCTCTGTATTCATTTTTATCACAATGCCCCTTGATCACTTGTTACTGGTATCTAGGAGGCCAAATTATTTTGTTTTTATGTCCTTAGGGAATATACTCTTCTGTCCGGTTGGTAGAGACTGTAGATCTACTTTCTGTGGGAAAGGTATGTGGACCTGCTAATTTTATCCACTTACAGATAATCTTCTAGTTTTCATATACACCCATTTACTCTTTCAATTCTGAATTATTCTGACACACTCCAGCCTGAGCTTGTTTTTTGGCTTGCTTTAGTGCTTTCCAACTTTCAAAACCTTTTTGCCTATTTCTTCCTTTCTCTTATATGCTCATAATTTTTAAATCTTGTTTAAGTTCTACTTCAGAATAGATGATATATTACTTTACTTGATCCAGTGCATTATCTAAACATATTTTTCATGAGGAATTTTAATTGGCAAGTTTAAAGCAAACAGTGGCTAGCCACAGTGACATGCACAGGTAATCTCAGTGACTGAGGAGGCCAAGGCAGGAGGATTCCAAGTTTGAGCCCAGACTCAGCAATTTAGCAAGGATGTCAGCAACTTAGCAACACCCTGTCAAAAATAAAATGTAAAAAGGACTTGGGATGTAGCTCAGAGGTAAAGTACCCCCAGATTAAATCATCAGTACAAAAAAAGAAAAAAAGAAAGCAAACAGACAAGTTCTAGGAAGCTATTTATACAGTGGTTGATTAGTTACTATTGCATATCTGCCCTGTATAGGATATATGAGGTGTGAGAGCCAGTGAGGCCAGTTAAGTAGGCTTTATGTAGCTATCCTATATGGAAGTAATCACGTAGAGGAAGTTTATAAGGCAGCTGTCTGGATTAGTCACATATAGGAGTTAAAAGGGAGCAGACTCTTAGAAACAGCGTTGAGGGTGACTGAGCCCTGATTCTACTTTGAGTTTTTCATTTATGGCTTCTGGATTCAAAGTCATTAGAGCAGCTTCCTCTATTCTAAAATTCTAAAGGATTTTTTTTTTATCTTTTATTACTGTTATGATTTCATTGTTTTAAGTATTTGTTGCATGTGGAGTGTATTACGGTATTTGGTATGAAAAATAGGTTCAGAGTACCGGCAGGTTTGATTACACGTGGCTGCCGCCATTTTGAGACAACAGCCAGGCCCGTAGGACCATTGGCTGGACTGACTGAGCCTCATCTCCAGGACACCTCAGCCCAACCAATCACTCCCTGCCTCTGGGGCCCTCACATCGCCTGACTGCTACCTGCCGCCAGGACCCACAGACCAACTGAATGCGCCCTTTCACAGGGACCCCAGACCGACCTGGCCTCTAGGACCCCACAACCACACGAAACACACCGACCTCCAGGACCCTGGCCTGACCAACCACATCTCACCTCCAGGACCTCCAGCTGACCACGTCCACCCGTGAGCTGCAGCTCCCCATTTGCAAACACATTTTGAAGCCACAGTGGCCATCTTGGATAATCCTGGAAGCTGGAGCTCCAATCTTTGGGTGGGGCAGATCCCATCCTGAGACGCCTGCTGGAGGCTTGGAACTCATTGTCAGGTACCTCTCATGCATCAGGCTACTGAACACTGGGAGGTTTCATTAGTATATGACTTTTATTCCTCTTTCTCCTTTTTAAACAATTTAAGTTTTTATTTCTTTACTTTTCTTGCTCTCTTTTCCTTTTGTTTACCTGTTCCCTCAGAGTCTCTTTCTCCCTTTTTTGCATACTAACATCCAATTTCTTTTGATTACACTCTCACACTTTCTATTTTCTAGAACTTCTGTATATTCTTTTCTTATCCCATTAACAGCCACATTCTACATCCCTCTGCATCCTCTTTGTCCTCCATTAGAAACTGCAGACCTTATTGCAAACCTGTTTGTTTTACTGAAGATATTATTTCAACTCATTTTGTTTACTATGACAATTTCCTTATTGTCCCCATAGGGGCTATTTGGTCTAGGATTGCATAGTGTCTGAATTGGGCACTGCTAATATTGTTCTCCCCTTAAAGAAAGGGTTTTGGAAACCTATAGGGCCACTATAAGCCTATATGGGGAAATCTGCAATACCCCAGATCTGCACTGGTAGAGGGGAAGATACATGAACAACATGAAAAAACAAGGGAAGAAAATGATCCAAACAAATCTAGATTCTATAGCAATAGAATCCAATGACAGTATGTTAGAAGAAATGTCAGAAAAGGACTTCAGATTATACATGATTAAGATGATTTGCGAAGCAAAGGATGAGATAAGAAAGCAAATGCAGGCAATGAATGATAACACCAATAAGCTAAAAGAGCATCTGCAGGAAGCAAAAGATCATTTCAACAAAGAGATAGACATTCTCAAAAAAACCAAACGGAAATCCTTGAAATGAAGGAAACAATAAACCAAATAAAAAACTCAATGGAAAGCATCACCAACAGACTAGACCACTTGGAAGACAGAACCTCAGACAATGAAGACAAAATATTTAATCATGAAAATAAAGTCGCCCAAACAGAGAAGATAGTAAGAAATCATGAACAGAATCTCCAAGTACTATGGGACATCATGAAAAGACCAAATTTAAGAATTATTGGGATTGAGGAAGGCACAGGGATACAAACCAAAGGAATGAACCACCTATTCAATGAAATAATATTAAGAAATTTCCCACACCTGAAGAATGAAATGAGAAATCAAATACAGAACACTAAATGCACAGAATCACAACAGATCGAAATCAAGGCACATTATAATGAAAAGGCCTAATATTCAAAATAAACACAGGATTTTGAAGGCAGTGAGAGAAGAGCATCAGATTACATATACGGGGAGACGAATACGGATAACAGGCGACTTCTCAACCCAGACTCTAAAAGCTAGAAGGGCCTGGACCAACATATTTCAAGTTCTGAAAGAACACGGTTGCCAACCAAGAATCCTATACCCAGCAAAACTAACCTTCAGATTTGAAGATGAAATAAAATCCTTCCATGATAAACAAAAGTTAAAAGAATTTACAAATAGAAAGCCTGCACTACAGAATGTTCTCAGCAAATATTCCATGAGGAGGAAATGAAAAACAACAATGTATGTCAGCAAAGGGAGGAACTACCTCAGGGAAAAACCACTCAAAGGAGAAACCAAGCTGACTTAAAAACCAAAAATAAGCCAAATGACTGGGAATACAAATCATTTCTCAATAATAACCCTGAACATTAATGGCCTAAACTCATCAATCAAAAGACATAGACTGGAAAAATGGATTAAAAAGAAAGACCCAACAATATGCTGCCTGCAAGAGACACATCTCATAGAAAAAGACATCCACAGACTAAAGGTGAAAGGATGGGAAAAACCTAGCACACACATGGACTAAGTAAAAAAGCAGGGGTTTCCATCCTTATATCAGATAAAGTGGACTTCAAGCAAATGTTAGTCAGAAGGGATAAAGAAGGACATTTCATACTGCTTAAGGGAACCATAAATCAGGAAGACATAACGATAGTAAATATTTATGCCCCAAACAATGATGCATCCCTGTACATCAAACAAATCCTTCTCAATTTCAGGAATCTCATAGACCACAACACAATAAATATGGGTGACTTTAATGCACCGCTGTCAGCACTAGATAGATCTTCCAAATAAAATCCAACCAAAGAAAACATAGAACTCAATAACACAATCAATAACCTAGACTTAAGAGACAAATATAGAATGTTCCATCCATCAACAAGCGGATTCACTTTCTTCTCAGCAGCACACGGAACCTTCTCACAAATAGACCATATGTTACGCCACAAAGCAGCCCTTAGGAAATGCAAAAAAATAGAGATACTACCTTGTGTTTTATCAGATCATAATGGACTGAGAGTAGAAATCAAGGACAAAATAAAAAACAGAAATTACTCCAACACCTGGAGACTAAATAATACGCTATTGAATGAAACATGGATAACAAAAAACATCAGGGAGGAGATTAAAAAATTCTTGGAGGTCAATGAGAAAAACGATACAACATATCAAAATCTCTGGGACACTATGAAAGTGGTATTAAGAGGAAAATTCATTGCATGGAGCGCACTCCAGAAAAGACTGAAAAGTCAACAACTAAATGACCTAACATTACAGCTCAAAGCCCTAGAAAAAGAAGAACAGAATAACAGCAAAAGTAGTAGAAGACAGGAAATAATTAAAATCAGAGCTGAAATCAATGAAATTGGAACAAAAGACACTATTCAAAAAATTGACAAAACAAAAAGTTGGTTCTTTGAGAAAGTAAACAAAATAGACAAACCCTTAGCCACACTAACAAAGAGATAGAAGACTCAAATTACTAAAATACATGATGCAAAAGGAAATATCATGACAGACACCACTGAGATACAGAACATAATGAGAAGCTACATTGAAAATCTATATTCCAACAAAATACTTGTAGACATTGACAAGTTTCTAGAGACATATGCTCCTCCCAAACTGAACCAGGAGGACATATACACTTTAAACAGATCAGTATCAAGCAATGAAATAGAAGAAGCCATTAAAAACCTACCATCCAAGAAAAGCCCAGGACGAGACGGATTCTCAGCCTAGTTCTACAAGATCTTCAAAGAAGAACTCATTCCAATACTTCTCAAAGTATTCCAGGAAAGAGAAAAGGAGGGTACCCTACAGAAATCATTCTATGAAGCTAATATCACCCTCATACCCAAACCAGGAAAAGACATATCAAGGAAAGAAAATTTTAGACCAATATCCTTGATGAATATAAATGCAAATATCCTTAACAAAATATTGGCAAACCATATCCAAAAACATATTAAGAAAATTGTGCACCACGATTAAGTGGGGTTCATCCCTGGAATACAAGGATGGTTCAACATTCATAAATCAATAAACGTAATCCATCATGTCAATAGACTTAAGGATAAGAATCATATGGTTATTTCAATTGACGCAGAAAAAGCATTTGACAAAATACAACACCCCTTCATGATCAAAACACTAGAAAAAATAGGGATAGTGGGAACATACCTGAACATTGTAAAGGCTATTTATGCTAAGCCGATGGCCAACATCATTCTTAATGGAGAAAAACTGAAACCATTCCCTTTAAAAACGGGAACAAGACAGGGTTGTCCTCTTTCACCACTTCTATTCAACATTGTCCTCGAAACTCTATCCAGAGCAATTAGGCAGACCAAAAAAATTAAAGGGATACGAATAAGAAATGAGGAACTTAAGCTGTCACTATTTGCAGATGACATGATTCTATATTTAGAGGATCCAAAAACCTCCTCCAGAAAACTCCTAGACCTTATCAAAGAATTCAGCAAAATAGCAGGCTATAAAATCAACACACATAAATCTAAAGCATTTTTATACGCAAGCAACGAAACAGCTGAAAGGGAAATGAGGAAAACAATCCCATTTGCAATAGCCTCAAAAAAATAAAAAATACTTGGGAATCAATCTAACCAAAGAGGTAAAAGATCTCTACAATGAAACCTACAAAACACTGAAGAAAGAAATTGAGGAAGACCTTAGAAGCTGGAAAGATCTCCCATGTTCTTGGATAGGCAGAATTAATATTGTCAAAATGGTCATACTAACAAAAGTGCTATACAGATTCAATGCAATTCCAATTAAAAGCCCAATGACGTACCTTACAGAAATAGAGCAAGCAATCATGAAATTCATCTGGAAGAATAAAAAATTCAGAATAGCTAAAGCAATCCTTAGCAGGAAGAATGAAACAGGGGGTATCACAATACCAGAACTTCAACTATACTACAAAGCAATAGTAACAAAAGTGGCATGGTATTGGCACCAAAATAGAAAGGTAGATCAATGGTACAGAATAGAGGACATGGGCACAAACCCAAATAAACACAATTTTCTCATATTAGGCAAAGGTGCCAAAAATATGCAATGGAGAAAAGATAGCCTTCTCAATAAATGGTGCTGGGAAAACTGGAAAACCATATGCAACAGAATGAAACTAAATCCCTATCTCTCACCCTGCACAAAAATCAACTCATAATGGATCAAGGACCTTGAAATCAGACCAAAGACCCTGCATCTTATACAAGAAAAAGTAGGTCCAAATCTTCACCTTGTTGGCTTAGGATCAGACTTCCTTAACAGGACACCCATAGCATAAGATATAAAAGCAAGAATCAATAACTGGGATAGATTCAAACTAAATAGCTTTCTCTCAGCAAAGGAAACTATCAGCAATGCAAAGAGAGAGCCTACAGAGTGGGAGAATATCTTTGCCACTCATACTTCACATAGATCACTAATTTCCAGAATATATAAAGAACTCAAAAAACTCTACAGGAAGAATACAAGTAACCCAATCAACAAATGGGCTAAGGATATGAACAGACACTTCACGGAAGAAGATCTACAAGCAATCAACAAACATATGAAAAATGTTCACCATCTTTAGTAATAAGAGAAATGCAAATCAAAACTACCCTAAGATTCCCTCTCACCCCAATTAGAATGGCAATTATCAAGAATACAAGCAACAATATGTGTTGGAGAGGATGTGGGGGGAAAGGTACACTCATACATTGCTGGTGGGGCTGCAGATTAGTGCAGTCACTCTGGAAAGCAGTGTGGAGATTCCTTAGAAAACTTGGAATGGACCTACCATTTGATCCAGCTATCCCACTCCTTGGCCTATACCCAAAGGACTTAAAATCAGCATAGTACAGAGATACAGTCACATCAATGTTCATAGCTGCTCAATTCACCATTGCCAGACCATGGAACCAACCTAGATGCCCTTCAGTTGAATGGATAAAGAAACTGTGATATATATATATATACACACACACACACAATGGAATATTACTCAGCTATAAAGAATAATAAAATTATGGCATTTGCAGGCAAATGGATGAAATTGGAGAATATCATGTTAAGTGAGATAAGCCAATTTCAAAAATCCAAAAGATGGATGATCTCACTGATAAGCGGATGATGACACATAGTGGGGGGTTTATTTTAAAAAAAATATGTTCAACTTACATTTCCCCTTCTTATGGCTACAAAGATGTTTTAAAACCAGTTACTAAAAAGTCCTTCCTTTCTAAACTGATACAAAATCTATATATATCTGTGTGTATTTCTAGAAGTTCTATCACATTGTTCTTTTACATATTTCATATGTCATTTTTCATCATTGAATCTTATAGTAATATTTTATTTTCTGGTAAGTTTAATTTGTTCCCATGGATTTTCATTTTTCAGGTTTTTACTGTGTATATATTTGTTTTAATTTTCCATGTGAGTATCAGAACCAGCTTGGTTAGTTGTAAGTAAAAATCTGTTCTTCATTTTATTGGGATCATGTTATATTAATGAATAAGTAAAAGAGTTAGAGATATTGAAAAAAAAACCAAACAGAAATCCTTGACATGAAGGAAACAATAAACCAAATTAAGAACTCCATAGAAAGCATATCCAATAGGATAGAACACCTGGAAGACAGAACCTCAGACATTGAAGACAAAATATTTAACCTTGAAAACAAAGTTGAACAAACAGAGAAGATGGTAAGAAATCATGAACAGAATCTACAAGAACTATGGGATATCATGAAAAGGCCAAATTTAAGAATTATTGGGATTGAGGAAGGTCTAGAGAAACAAGCCAAAGGAATGAACAACCTATTCAATGAAATAATATCAGAAAATTTCCCAAATCTGAAGAATGAAATGGAAAATCAAGTTCAAGAGGCTTACAGGACTCCAAATACACAAAATTACAACAGACCCACACCAAGGCACATTATAATGAAAATACCTAACATACAAAATAAAGACAGAATTTTAAAGGCTGTGAGAGAAAAGAACCAAATTACATTCAGGGGGAAACCAATACGCATATCAGCAGATTTTTCAATCCAGACCCTAAAAGCTAGAAGGGCCTGGAACAACATTTTTCAAGCCCTGAAAGAAAATGGATGCCAACCAAGAATCTTATACCCAGCAAAACTTACCTTCAAATTTGACGATGAAATAAAATCCTTCCATGATAAACAAAAGCTAAAAGAATTTACAAAAAGAAAGCCAGCATTACAGAACATTCTCAACAAAATATTCCATGAGGAAGAGATGAAAAAGAAAGAAGCAAATCAGCAAAGGGAGGAATAATCCTAAAGGAATTGTCAAATAAAGGAGGAAACAAGTTGTGTCAAACAAATAAATAAACAAAATTTTAAAAATGAACCAAATGACCGGGAAACCAAATCATTTCTCTATAATAACCCTGAATGTTAATGGCCTGAATTCATCAATCAAAAGACATAGACTGGCAGACTGGATTAAAAAGAAAGATCCAACAATATGTTGCCTGCAAGAGACTCACCTCATAGAAAAAGATACCCATAGATTAAAGGTGAAAGGATGGGGAAAAACATACCATGCACATGGACTCAGCAAAAAAGCTGGAGTATCCATCCTCATTTCCAATAATGTGGACTTCAAGCCAAAGTTAGTCAGAAGGGATAAAGAAGGTCATTTCATACTGCTTAAGGGAAGCATAAATCAGCAAGATATAACAATCATAAACATCTATGCCCCAAACAGTGGCTCATCTATGTATGTCAAACAAATCCTTCTCAATTTCAGAAACCAAATAGACCACAACACAATAATACTAGGTGATTTTAACACGCCGCTCTCACCACTGGACAGATCTTCCAGACAAAAATTGAACAAAGAAACCATAGATCTCAACAACACAATCAATAATTTAGACTTAACGGACATTTATAGAATATACCATCCAACCAAGAGTGAATACACTTTCTTCTCAGCAGCACATGGATCCTTCTCTAAAATAGACCATATATTATGCCACAAAGCTAATGTTAGCAAATACAAGAAGATAGAGACACTAGCATGTATTCTATCAGATCATAATGGATTGAAGTTAGAAATAAGTGAAAGAGTAAAACACAGAAACTATTCCAACATCTGGAGATTAAACAATATGCTATTATATGATGAATGGATAACAGAAGATATTAGGAAGGAAATTAAAAAATTCTTAGAGGTAAATGAGAACAAAGAAACATCATATCAAAATCTCTGGGACACTATGAAAGCAGTACTTAGAGGGAAATTTATTTCATGGAGCGAATTTAATAAGAGAAGTGAAACTCAGCAAATAAAGGACCTAACACTACAGCTCAAAGCCCTAGAAAAAGAAGAACAGAACAGCACCAAAAGTAGTAGAAGACAGGAAATACTTAAACTCAGAGCTGAAATCAATGAAATTGAAACAAAAGAAACAATACAAAAAATTGACAAAATAAATAGTTGGTTCTTCGAAAAAATAAAGAAAATTGATAAACCTTTAGCCACACTAACAAAGAGAAGACGAGAGAAAACCCAAATCACTAAAATTCGGAATGAACAAGGAAATATCACAACAGACAGGATGGAAATACAAAACATAATTAGAAGCTATTTTGAAAATCTATACTCCAACAAAATAGAAAATTTCGAAGACATCAACAGGTTTCTAGAGACATATGAATTGCCTAAACTGAATGAGGAGGACATAAACAATTTAAATAGACCAATTTCAAGTACTGAAATAGAAGAAGTCATCAAAAGCCTTCCAACAAAGAAAAGTCCGGGACCAGATGGGTTCTCAGCCGAGTTCTACAAAACCTTTAAGGAAGAGCTCATTCCAATACTTCTCAAAGTATTCCATAAAATAGAAGAGGAGGGAACCCTCCCAAACTCATTCTATGAAGCCAATATCACACTGATACCTAAACCAGACAGAGACTCATCAAGGAAAGAAAATTTCAGACCAATATCCTTAATGAACATCGACGCAAAAATTCTCAACAAAATTTTAGCAAATCGCATACAAAAACATATTAAAAAGATAGTGCACCATGATCAAGTGGGTTTCATCCCAGGGATGCAAGGTTGTTTCAACATCAGGAAATCAATAAACGTAATTCACCATATTAATAGACTTAAAGTCAAGAATCACATGATTATTTCAATAGATGCAGAAAAAGCATTTGATAAAATACAGCACCCCTTCATGCTCAAAACACTAGAAAAAATAGGGATAGTGGGAACATTCCTTAACATTGTAAAGGCCATTTATGCTAAGCCCATGGCTAATATCATTCTAAATGGTGAAAAACTGAAAGCATTCCCCCTAAAAACTGGAACAAGGCAGGGATGCCCTCTTTCACCACATCTATTCAACATCGTTCTTGAGACTCTGGCCAGAGCAATTAGACAAACCAAAGAAATTAAAGGGATATGAATTGGAAAAGAAGAACTCAAACTATCCCTGTTCGCTGATGACATGATTATATATTTAGAGGAACCAGGAAATTCCACCAGAAAACTCTTAGAACTCATAAGTGATTTCAGTAAAGTAGCAGGTTACAAGATCAATGCCCATAAATCCAACACATTTTTATACATAAGTGATGAATCTTCAGAAAGAGAAATTAGGAAAACTACCCCATTCACAATAGCCTCGAAAAAAATAAAATACTTGGGAATCAATCTCACAAAAGAGGTGAAAGACCTCTACAATGAGAACTATACAACACTAAAGAAAGAAATTAAAGAACACCTTAGAAGATGGAAAGATCTTCCATGTTCTTGGATAGGAAGAATTAATATTGTCAAAATGGCCATACTACCTAAAGTGCTATACAAATTCAATGCAATTCCAATTAAAATCCCAATTGTGTACCTTACAGAAATAGAGCAAGCAATTATGAAATTCATCTGGAAGAATAAGAAACCCAGAATAGCTAAAGCAATCCTTAGCAGGAAGAGTGAAACAGGGGGTATTGCAATACCAGATCTTCAACTCTACTACAAAGCAATAGTAACAAAAACGGCATGGTATTGGTATCAAAATAGAAAGGTAGATCAATGGTACAGAATAGAGGACACGGACACAAACCCAAATAAATACAATTTTCTCATACTAGACAAAGGTGCCAAAAATATGCAATGGAGAAAAGATAGCCTCTTCAACAAATGGTGCTGGGAGAATTTGAAATCCATATGCAACAGAATGAAACTAAACCCATATCTCTCACCATGCACGAAACTAAACTCAAAATGGATTAAGGACCTCGGAATCAGACCAGAGACCCTGCAGATTATAGAAGAAAAAGTAGGTCCAAATCTTCACCTTGTTGGTCTAGGACCAGACTTCCTTAACAGGACTCCCATAGCACAAGAAATAAAAGCTAGAATCAACCACTGGGATAGATTCAAACTAAAAAGCTTTCTCTCAGCAAAGGAAACTATCAGCAATGCGAAGAAAGAGCCTACAGAGTGGGAGAATATCTTTGCCAATCATACTTCAGATAGAGCACTAATCTCCAGAATCTATAAAGAACTCAAAAAACTCTACTCCAAGAATTCAAATAGTCCAGTCAACAAATGGGCTAAGGAAATGAATAGACACTTCACAGAAGAAGATCTACAAGCAATCAACAAACATATGGAAAAATGTTCAACATCTCTAGTAATAAGAGAAATGCAAATCAAAACTACCCTAAGATTCCATCTCACCCCAATTAGAATGGCGATTATCAAGAATACGAGCAACAACAGGTGTTGGCGAGGATGTGGGGAGAAAGGTACACTCATACATTGCTGGTGGGGCTGCAAATTAGTGCAGCCACTATGGAAAGCAGTGTGGAGATTCCTTAGAAAACTTGGAATGGAACCACCATTTGACCCAGCTATCCCACTCCTTGGCCTATACCCAAAGGACTTAAAATCTGCATACTACAGAAATACAGCCACATCAATGTTCATAGCTGCTCAATTCACAATAGCCAGACTGTGGAACCAACCTAGATGCCCTTCAATTGATGAGTGGATAAAGAAACTGTGGTATATATATACAATGGAATATTACTCAGCCATAAAGAATGATAAAATTATGACATTTGCAGGCAAATGGATGAAATTGGAGAATATCATGCTAAGTGAGATAGGCCGATCTCAAAAAGCCAAAGGACGAATGATATCGCTGATAAGTGGAGGATGACACATAATGGGGGGGGAGGGAAGGGTTAGAGTTAGGGTTAGGGAGGGGGGCAAGTATGGAGGAAGGAACTACTTTATAGAGGGTAAAGAGGGGTGGGAGGGGTGGGGGGAAGGGAAAAAATAACAGAATGAATCAAACAACATTGCTCTATGTAAATTTATGATTACACAAATGGTATGCCTTTACGCCATGTACAAACAGAGAAACAATATGTATCCCATTTGTTTACAATAAAAAAAAAAGACTTCATGAAACAGAAAAAAAAATGAATAAGTAATCTTCTGAATATTAGTAGTATTTTTATGATATGCAGTTTTCTCTTCCAATAACATGTTATAGTAAGGATATAATACAATTACAAATCTTAAAATACAGAACTTTCTAACTATTAGAGGAGTATGGTAAAAAAAAATCTAAGAAAATATGCTACATAATAAAAGGCACAAAGTGACAGAACGAATGCCAAATAGGTCTATTATATCATTAAAATTTAATTGGATTATAACCAGGCACAGTGGTACACACCTGTAATCCCAGTACCTCTGGAGGCTGAGGTAGGAGGATTGTGAGTTGAAGGCCAGCCTCAGCAAGTTAGTTGAGGGCCTAAGCAACTCAGTGAGACCCTGTCTCTAAATAAAATACAAAATAGGGCTGTGAATGTGGCTCAGTGGTCCAGTGCCCCTGAGTTCAATCCCTGGTACCAAAAAATAAAGAAAGAAAGAAAGAAAGAATGAAATTTGATTGGGTCAAATATGCTAGTTAAAGGCAAAAGAAAACTCATTACATTATGAAATCATTTCAAGTGCATATTATACACAAGGGAAATTTGAAAAACAATGTGATTTTAAAAGTTAATATTAAAATTATGGGCAAATATTTACCAGATAAATTGAAACAAAAAAGAAAATCAAGTCTCAATACCATTAATATCAAATTCAGTATAATTCAAACCTCTGTAACATTTAAAGAGATAAAGAAGGGCACTTTATAATGTTAAAGAATATAATTGGAAAGACAATTTGTTTTTTTCTGAAAATTTTTTTTCACTCTTATTCTCTAGTAATACCTTAGTGTAAATTTTAGGAAGTGAATTACTTTTCCTTATCAGTTAGAAAATATATTTTCGATTAGCAGTCACTAGTCTCTAGCACTTAGAGCCATTGAGATAGCTTCTATTGCTTTATCATTCTTTTGTCGGTAAACTGCATTCTTTGTCCAGTTGCTCTACAGATTTTCTGTTTGTTTTTGGTGTCTTGTTTCAAGTTACATGTAAATTTCATTTAATTTTTCCTGATAGTAATAAATATTTTGTTCCTTCCTAATAGTCCTTTATTTTAATTTTGGAGAGATAGAATTAAATCATTATTTTATTCTTTATTTCTTGGATTGATTAGAAACATGTTTATATTCAGGTTATTACCACCACATCTTTTAATCTCAGTTATATTAATTTTTCTTTTATTTGTTATTTTGAGTAACTGAATCATATATAGATGCTAGTTTAATGTTCTCTATTCATCTGTTTGAAGGTATTTTAATTTTAGTTATTATATACAGTCATCCATCTCTCAACAGAGATATGTTCTGAGGAGTGCAGAAATAGTCATTTTTGTCATTGTGCAAACATCATATAACGCACTTACACAAATGTAGATGGTATCGCCAACTACACACTGAGGCTATATGGTATAAAATGGTTTTTAATTTTGTAAGATTTATTGCTTTAAAAACATTTCTTAAAAGTAAGACAAACAACTGCATCTGTCCATCTGTGTATCTTGTCACACTAGAAGGTCTCCAAGAGCAAGAACAACATAGACCTGTGATAACAATAGGTTTCTGGAATACCTTCTAAAAGGTCTGTCAATTTTGGTTAACTTATTTTTGGTAAGTAGAAGACATATACTCTAAAACAATGATCAAAAAGTAAAGTATAGGGCTGGGGATACAGCTCAGTTGGTAGAGTGCTCACCTTGCAAGCACAAGATCCTGGGTTCAATCCCCAGCAGCGCAAAAAAAAAAAAAAAAAAAAAAAAAGTAAAGTATAATAAGTATATAAACAAGTAATGTGATCATTTATTTTCATTTTTCTATGTCTTTATTAGCATAAAGTTCTCCATATTTCTTCATGTTGTTGCAAATGGCAGAATTCCCAGCTTTTTTTATAAATGAAATTATTCCATTATCCCTGTCCATTCATTTGTTGATAGGTGTTTGGGCCATTTCTGTACCTTGGCTATTGTGAATAATGTTTCATTAAACTTGGTGATATAGATACCATTTCTGAATGCTGATTTGATTTCATTTACATATTGTTTTGATTGCTAAAACTTTGTAGTACAACTTGAAGTTAGGTAGTATGGTACCTACAGTTTTATTCTTTTTTCTCAAAATTAATTTGACTACTTGGGTCTTCTGTGGTTCCATGCGAATTTTAGGATTTTTTTTTCTATTTCTCTGAAAATGCCATAGGAATTTTGACAGACATTGCATTTATGTTCTGATCTTTAGTCTATTGTCATTTTAGGATACTTTTTCTAATTTTTAAAGTCATGGTTAAATAAACAACATAAATTTTACCATCTTAACTTTAGTGTCTATTTCTGTAGTATTAAATACACTCAATGAAGTATAGTCATAACTACTATACATCTAAAGAATTCCTTTCCTCTGGCAAAATTGAAATTCTCTATATTCAATAAATTCAATAAATCCTCATGTCTCCCGTTCTTCCTCCCCTCCATCTCTGGAAATCACCATTCTGCTTTCTCTTTCTAAGATTTTGATTACCTTAAGCATCTCATAAAAGTGGGATCATACAGTACTTATCTTTTCTGACAGGCTTATTTCATTTAGCATAATAGCCACACGGTTCATCTATATTGAAGCATATGTCAGAATTTCATTCCTTTTTAATGCATAATACCTAATCATTCAAAATGGGAGATTTCTATCTTTCTTATAAATCACTTATGTGTATTTATAATGTTGTTATATTCTGTTCAGTATTTCTTGATTTCAGTAGTTGGAGAAATTTCAGGTTCCCTTTATTGGGGATAAAGCAAGACCTGTGCATTTACATTTAGATACCAAAGGGATTTATGGTAGTATTACCATGAATAAATTATGATCATGGGAATCAAAGGAAAAATTATTAATACCTTATAATAACATTTGATCACATTGTCTAGATTGATGAATTGTTTTCTTAACAGTCTAGCTATTGTGAATTGAGCAGCTATGAACATTGATGTGGCTGCATCACTGTAGTATGCTGATTTTAAGTCCTTTGGGTATAGGCCAAGGAGTGGGATAGCTGGGTCAAATGGTGGTTCCATTCCAAGTTTTCTAAGGAATCTCCACCCTGCTTTCCAGAGTGGCTGCACTAATTTGCAGCCCCACCAGCAATGTATGAGTGTACATTTTCCCCCACATCCTCGCCAACACCTATTGTTGCTTGTATACTTGATAATTGCCATTCTAATTGGGGTGAGATGGAATCTTAGGGTAGTTTTGATTTGCATTTCTCTTATTACTAGAGATGTTGAACATTTTTTCATATATTTGTTGATTGCTTGTAGATCTTCTTCTGTGAAGTGTCTGTTCATTTCCTTAGCCCATTTATTGATTGGGTTATTTGTATTCTTGGTGTTAAGTTTTTTGCGTTCTTTATAGATTCTGGAGATTAGTGCTCTATGTGAAGTGTGTGTGGCAAAGATTTTCTCCCACTCTGTAGGCTCTCTCTTCACATTGTTGATTGTTCCCCTTTGCTGAGAAAAAAACTTTTTAGTTTGACTCTATCCCAGTTATTGATTCCTGCTTTTATTTCTTGTGCTTTGGTAGCAATGTTAAGGAAGTTTGATCCTAAGCTGGCATGATGAAGATTTGGATCTACTTTTTCTTCTATTAGGTGCAGGGTCTCTGGTCTAATACCTAGGTCCTTGATCCATTCATTTTGAGTTGAGTTTTGTGCAGGTGAGAGATTTTTGATGGAGAAAATATAGAATGCACATTGTCATTCTGTGATTGAAAACTTAGTTAAGACAGTAATTCATGTCAAATCAGATTTAATAAAATGTCAGGTATTCTTATAAGTGAAACTCAACTATCACATATTTGTGATATTTTTCGAAGTATAACACCACCTTATTTTTCTTTATATTTTATAAATACATAGAAAAGAGATATTTAAAGGTTACTAGCAGTTATAGGAATTCTAAATTTCATGACCAATTATATGCTTGCAATTTTTCTTATTAGCTTTTTTATTTTACAAAAAACCCATATTAGATTTCTTTAACTTGATTTTTAAAAAGAATATATACTCTTGTGCATCATTATGTAATGAAAATATTAGTTAAATATACTTACTAATTTTTAACAAGCATTTTTCCATTCAGAGTCAAACTCATCTAAATCAATTTTTGACTCAGAGCCTCCAACTCTTTACCATCAACAGTATTGATGATGTAGCCTTTCTCAAAAGTTGATCCACTTTTGTTTCTGGAATGTTCTTTCAACTGACTGAGGTACTACTTACAAGTTTTGATCTCATCTCTTCTTTTTGTTGGGTATTTGGTAGTCAAACCCTTGGCATGTCTCTCAGTATCAAAATATAACCAGTTTCATTTACATGTGGGTCTCCCTTTCCTAGGTTCCATAAAGCACTTAATTGTTGTTTTGCAAGGAAATATGAAATTCCTATTCATCCCACTAACTGTACCTATTTTTTGCTACTGTCAAATGTGTTCCCCATTTTTTCGGTTTTCAGACTATTCAATGTAAACTATAACTTCTTTTCAATGATGATTGATAATATCTTCTTTTTGAAGTTTTTTTTTTTTTTTTCAGTGATAGGGATCAAACCCAGGGTTTCTAGCATACTAGACAAGAACTCTTCCACTGTTCCCCAACCAACCCTTTCTGAAGATATTTTAAATGGCAATTAAATAGAGCAGTACAAACAATATGCATATCTCACTTGAAGAGAAGATAGTATGAAGAGCTGTAACTATGTTCACCTATGCATAGTGTATTACTTTGCTGGGGCTGCTGTAACAAAGTAGCACAAACCAGTGGCTTAGAATGACAAAAATGTATTATCTTATAGTTCCATGAGCTGGAATTGAGATAAAGGTGTGAACAGTGCAGTGCTACCTCTGAAGATGCTGGGGAAAGTTGTGTTCCTGGCCTTTTCCCAAGTGTCTAGTGTGTCCTTAAGCGTGGGATTTTTATTGAGGCTGAGGCTGGAGAATAACCAGGGACTCTTTCTACATTTTTATTTCTTTACACAATTGGATGGTGATACATTAAAACTTTTAAAAGTCACTAGATCTTTCCAAGAAATTTCCAAGTCATTTCCATAGGAAGAAAATGCTGAATGTGATTGTTCTTCCTTATTATGTAAATTGCACTCATTAGAAATGTGATGCACACTTTTCTTCTCTGTGGAGCTGTTGGGTTTCATAGGCAGTATGTCATGCTGAATTAATCAGAATAAAGGAGATATTGAAGACTTGCCATACATTCAAAGCAAAATCAAATAAAAATCAACAAAATCACTTTGAAACTTAAATGAAGTAAAAGCATTTATAATTATGAAATGGAAACTAAAGCACTTTCATGGTTTATTGGGTTCTGTAAGATGATTTATTTTCTACAAATTAACATTTTATCTCACAGTTAAATTTACATAATTGCTTAGGTTCTCAGCTTATTCTATGGGGTTTCTGTCAATAGGTGTAATAACACATCACCTCATCTTTGTTTTAAGTCAAGGATTTTTCTGATGCTAACAATCTCTCTAATCCTTAAAATTTAGTTTGAATTATTTTGTAGTTGCCCTCCTACATAAATTAATAGAATTTTAAATGCTCCTCAAAGTTATAAGATTAAATTGGTGGTTTAAATCAAATATATGCTCTGAAAGAGCCAGTGACAAATCTAAACATAACCATAGTTCAAATCTTAAAACAATGAAGTTTATATGAAAATAATCACAATCCGACTAAAAGTTTTAGAAGTAATTTCCATAATTTAAATTGCTATCAAGTTTCCTGTTGCATTAAAAATGCATCAAAAAACAAGTCATTAAATAATCAAAATAATCATTATATGCAAATAACTTGATGCTTCAGAATTATAGTAGCAGAAGTAACATAGTGCTTCTGTGTGTGTTACTAATATAAGCAAGAAAATTCAATAACATTTCATTGGCTTAATATCTAGTTAATATAATGTAGGCAAGTTGCAGGCACACAGTCTACTTCTATCTGTAAATGTAATCTAATTGGATAAAGTAGACATACACTTATCTCACTGGGTCACAATACAAACTTTTCAGGGTTGAAGTCAATCCTAATTTTTTTCCTAGATGATTTTTGTACAAGCTAGTACAAATATATACCATGATGAACTCACCCCCATATTTTTGTAAAGCTGAGCTCCAGGAGTTTCCAGTAAAGCAGGTATCAGGGAAACCCTAGAGGGTCTGCCCTTGGAGAAAAGGCACATAAATGAAGTGGTCATTAGTCTAGACTGTGGAGGGCGAGACCCAGGGCGCAGGGTTATGCCACATGCATCCAAAGATGGCCACTGGCAGAGAGCCAAACTGCATGCTGAATGCGCCTTGAGAAAAACAGGAAGCGTTTACCATTGGCTGTATGATAATTAGTTCAGCCGCCTAGCGAGTGCAGATATATCTTACATGTATGCTTCAGCTCGTGATCGCTTGACCTTTAATAGGATTGGCTGGACATATCTGGTTACAATTGCATATGCATGAGACTGCTTATATATTGAGGGTGTTGTCCGAATAAAGTGGGAAGCTGCTTCATGAACCTCTGAAGTGTACTTGTCGTTTGTCTCGCTGTTTGGCGGCAAGTGGCACTAGACAGAAATGGCAAGGCCTTTGGAGTATAGTTGTTATTCATAAGGAGTTATTGTTTTTAAGGATTTGTTTTCAAACTTGTACAAATTAAGAATACTATTACCCAAATGGAGGGCATGTTATGATCCAAGATATCCTTAATCATTACACAGTTTTAAATTTTTGACAGTAGAAATTTATGTCATTTTATGTAACTTTGTCAATGTCTTATTTAATTGGATATAAGTAATCAGTTACAATATGCTGGGTTTTAAAGACAGGCTTTCTTTCCTATCACCATTCTTTCATTTATTAACCAATTAACCATGAACAACCTTGGCTTACTGGGTCTCAGATATCCTCCTGTCTGTGTAATAATAATAATAATAATAATAATAATAATTCAGATTTTAGAAATAGTACACAATGTCTAATGTAGTTCTAGCATATGAAAGATTCTAAGAAATATTAGCAATCTACTTTTGTTGAGTTTACTGGAATGTCTTCTGCCACTGAGTAACATGACTGCACCCCCTCATTCATCTCTTCATCACCTGGAAAGGCAGGCCTCCATGATTCTAGATTCAAGAAATTTGAACCACCCATGTAAGATTTGGAAAATGGATAAAAAAGAGAAGCCACTATTCTTTACTGAAGTAAAAAATCAAAGTTTCAGAAATCCTGAGAGAATATGTTTCCTAACTTGCTATTCTTCTTGAGGATTATTAAAAATAACGACAAGTTGAAGATGAGCAAAATAGGCATAACAGAAAAGTACTATTTATTACTCCTGACAAATTAGAATTCTTGCCAAAAAGGATTTATATTAAAGGCCAAATTTTTCAAACTTGGATCTGAGAATCTCTAGGATTCCTGGGATATATCCTAGTGTGCTATGCAGAATTCTAATTTTTTTAAATCTTGTATAATCCTTGGCACTGTGAATATAATGGGATGCCAGTCCTAATTATTGAGGTCATGCTATATAGTATGGTTCATTTTAAGAAAGGGAGGTTGTCTAGGTAGGTCTGAACTAATCACTTGAGCTTTTTAAATCTATTTGCTAGAAAAGAAAGTGAGAAATAGAGAATTCAGAGACCCAGTCTTGCTGTCTTAGAAAAAATAAAAACAGCATTGCTGTGAATTGCCTATGGTGTCCACATGGAAAGGGACCATAGTCACCTGCTAGATGTTGAGTTGCCTTTGGCTGGCAAAAAGAAAGACAATAGGCACTTAAGACCTGCAGTTGTTCATTTTTTCCAACAAGACAAATGAGCTTAGAAGTGGATTCTCTCCCAAAGCATCAAGAAAAGAACACAGCCCTACAAGTACCTATGTTTCAGTCCTATAAATACTGAACAGAAAACACAGCTACACTGCAACTGAACTTCGGGGAACTATGAACTAACAAATGGATGTTATTTTAAACCACTGGATTGGCGATAATTCTATATGCACCAATTGAGAATGAATATATCTAGGAACTGCTATATGGGCAGGACTGGTGGAAATATCAGTGTTCTGGACACTATTATATATTTTATTCCTATTTCCTTTCTGGTCTTTTGATTATTTTCTTCTACTTAATTTGGATTAATTAGATTGTTCTTTCTGTGATATATTCTGTAGGACATTTAATTAATTGTTGGGTACTTCAAACTCTCACAAATCCATGACCATGTTGTACAATATAATTTATTACATTATTACATTGTTGTCATTAATGTATATTGCATTTATTTTTCAATCAGCCTTCCTCAGGAATTTAAGCAGAAACAGTCTGAAACCCGTGGCCTTTTCTTATCTAAGTTTCTGAACTATTTGCAGAATTTTTGCTGGGGAAAAGAGAGGACATTGTAGAGAATATTGAAAATAACATGAGTAAAAGGAAAGATTCCTAGAGATCAGAAACAACACAAAGATCTATCCAGCTGGAGTTAATTCTTGGTTTAGAACCCTAGAAGCAATCTTATGTATATGGCAAGCTATAATGAATAATGATGATATGGTACTCCTATGTTGATTCCTACTATTTCCACTAATATCTATGATTCAAACATGGTAACAAGCAAATGGGAAGTAGGGACTTAATAGTTCATAAAAACTTAATTAATTGAGTTTGAATGAAAACAAATGCAAACGACTTACATATGAACCATAGAGCCCACCTTCTTGACTTGTTGCTAATAAGATACCAAGGCAGGGAAGTGATAAGCTTAAAAATAACTCAGATAACCTTTTACAATAACTGTGCTATAGAAGTTTTGATTTAGAAGATGATAGGAAGACAATAATGGGTATTTTTTACTTGCCTGCTTTTTGTAACTTTAATTCATAACAATTATAACCTATTGGAATTCAATGTAAATTTTCATTTGAATAGACCAAGGCCAAATCTGGCCTGTCACCAGATTTTAAAATAAGGTTTTATTGGGATACACCGATTTCCACTAGTTTATATATTATCTTTTTCTGCTTCCCTGCTACAATGGGAGAACTGGTTCTAACCAAGATCGTAAACCTGAAAGACCAGCAAACCTGAAAATATTTAATGGCTGCTCTTTACAGAAGTTTGCTGACCTTTGGAGTATGGAATTCTGTGACTAAAATATATTTTAGAACTACTTAGGGAAAGTAAGCTTGACTACAACAAACATGAAAAAGGAATCATGCCTATGATTTTCAATGAATGCCAGATGGAACGAGATCTCCAAGTGTCAGTTACTGGAAGGGTGTGACCCCAAATTGACATCAGTTTTATTTTAATTTTAGCTATGACCATCATATCCTCCATATATTATCTTGTTTGTACTTATCCTTAAACTTCTGATATGGGAGATGTATAAGGTAAGGCAGGATGAGTACTTCTGTAATAAAGGGTGGATTTTTATAGCTAGAAGTCAAGGAGACCTACACAGACACTTTTCTGTCATGACAGCAATTTTAAAAGGACTGCTTACAAATGACTCATTCCTTGTTGAACTTGAAGAAATTTGCTTAAAACTATAATTTGGAAATACATATTTTTATTCTAAAATTATAATTTCAGAAAAGACTAACATTTTGCTTGTCATGCATGAATAGGGAATCAGTCACTACAAGAATTAATTTGAGCAAAATTTTATCTTTAAAAAAGTTTATTCCCAAACTTTGTTTTCTCAGTTATGAAAGTTCTTTACTTAAATAGTTTAAAAATTCTGGGTTTATATGTCATTGTAGGTACACGTTCTTTCTTTGTTGGGAAAAAGAAGAAAATATTTTATAAGCTAGCCTTGCTCATCTTGACTGATAGTACTTGGCAATATTTAACATTTTACCCTTTTGTAGATAAAATATTTTAAAAATATTTTCATTTTATTTAAAATTTTGTAGTTTTAAATTTACTGTTTATTTCTAGGTGTCTATATTCCCCCATTAGAAATATGGGAGATATACCAACTTCTACTGGTAAGTGTATATTTTTTTATCATGAACTATTACAACCATAGGAAAAGATACAAAGAAAAATTAAGAAACTCATGTAGATTTGTCCATATTATACCTTGCTAATATGTGAAGTCATCATTTTTTTTTTGGATTTCCACATGATTTTGCTCATTAGTCATGTTATCTTCAATTAGGAGTAACAATTTTATATGTTTCTAATCTATATACTTTATTTTCTAACTCTTACTGCAGTGATTACTTTCAGTGGAATCATTTAGAGAACTAATGAGAGTAAGTATCCACACCTCATTTCTTATTTATAAGGAATATAACTATTTATGTCATTAATGGGTCACCATGTAATTTATCACCCAAATCAATACCTTTTGTGAAAGGTTATGTATATATTCATTTTCTGTTATTTCTGTAACACATTACCACAAACATAGTGACATCATACAACACAAAAGTATTCATTATCTTGCAGTTTTAGAAATTAGAACTCTAAAATTGATCTTACTGGTCTAAAATTAAGGTGTCAGCAGGACTACATTCTTTTTAAAGGCTCTTGGGCAGAATCAGTTCATTTACCTTTTCCAGCTGCTAGAGGCCATCTTTAACTGTGGCTCCCATCCTCCATCTTCAAGGACTTCAACATTGCAGTTCTCTGACTATCCTTGAGTTCTTATAATCCCTTCTGATACACTTTTGCTGTCTCCCTCTTCCAATTTTATGGACTCATGATTATATTGGCCTACCTGGGCAATCCAGGATTATCTATTTGAAGGTCAGATGATTAAACATCATAGTCTCATCTGTAACCTTAATTTTCCTTTGTCATATAACCTAACATCATCACTGGTTCTGGAAATTAGAAGGCGGGTATTTTTCAGTGCCACTATTCTCCCTACAGCATGGTGCTACTAATAACAATATTTTGACAACAGTAATTAATTTTTTTTTGCAAACCAGTTCCATATGAGCACCCTAATTAAGTATGATATCTAATGTATGTTTTTATAGATAGACCTTATCAATTTAAGAAAACACTCTTCTAACCCATTTTAAAACTATGTTCTTTTTAGATACACATGATGATAAAATTTACATTAGTGTTTTTTCTAATGCCAAAATCACCACTGTATTATTATATGCATAAATCCAATCTAGAAAAGGTGTGTGTGTGTTCATGAAACTGAATTTAGTTTGCCTATATTTTAGGGTTATTTTACTATATTCATAAGTATATTCAGCATGTTGTTTTATTTTTATAAGATCAAGTTTAACTTAATTTTTATTTTCTATTTTACTTTGATCCAGTGTTGAAAAAGTCATAATTTTTAAAAAAAGTCCATTTCATACAATTTTACAAATATCTTGGCACAGAATTGTTTAATAATTGTTTTTTCAAATATCTGTTGCTTTAATTTTGTTTCCTATTTTTAATTACGATATTTTTTCTAGATCCTCTTTCCTATCACTCTTGACAGAATTTTATATAATTATATATTGGCATTCTTTAGTTTTAGAGTATAAATTTCCATCTATATCCATTATATCAAGCACATTCTACTCCTCTAAACACTCCTGAATTCCCTTTATTTTTTATCAATTTATTTTATCTTTGTCAAATTTTTTATTGCTACATGTTGAGGTATTTCTATAATTTGCTTTATAACCACTGATTCAGTTTTCCATTTGATCTCCTAACTCCCAAATGTAGCTTCTATGCTATAATCCTCTCTTTGGGTAATCATGAAGATTGTCCCATGATTCTTAGTCCCTCATGTTCATTGCAGATTTTACTGTCTACCTCACACTCTCCCTATCTACTGCAATTCCCACCATCATCCTTAGTGTCTACTGTAATCATGTGACTGAGTAAAGTTGTAAAATGGAATTTCTGTTATTCGATTTTTGCCTCTTCAGTCATCATCTTAAATCCTTCTCTGTTTTACATTGTCACACTATAGATTCAATTAGTCAGATCTTTTCTGGTTCTGGAATTTTTTATATCAAATATTGCACTATCTTTAAATTTTACTTAAAATTTTTACTTGATTTCACAAAGATCACAGTCAACAACCAGTCATCCTGGATGACCAGCCCTATCAGGTCTCTCATTTTCTATAGCTTTGGCTAACATCAGATTGCAAGTACAGGTAAGACCACAAGCATGAATTGTGAAGTTGCTTACTGACACACAGAATCCATAACAAAAATAACTTGATTGCTTTTTATGCTACAAGATTTTGCTAGCTTGTTTGGCATTGACACACAAAATTATATAGATAATACCTAGTATAGTTACAAATATTTGTGCATGTGTGTGTTTGTGTGTATTTTCTAGTAGATATGGAAGTAAAAGAGGTAGGAAGGAAATAATACAGATTAGAAAAAGAAAAAGAAAATGGAAAATAGAAATAATATCAAAAAATCAGCAAAATCATCAGGTAACTCTTGGTAAACATGAGCAAAGTTTGCAAACTTTTACATATACTTTCCAAGAAATGAAAAAGAGGGGACTCAAATTAATAAAATTATTAAAAAAAGGAACATCACTTGTGACTTTACAGAAATAAAAAAAAAGTTTATAAGGGAATATTAGGAAAAATGGTATGACAACAAATTATCTAACCTAAATGAAATGAAAACAATTCTAAATAGATTCAAAGCTTACAAAAGACTAAATAGAAAATCAGAATAGACTTATAACAAATAAAGAGATTGGATTAATAATTTAAACACTTCCCACAGGTGAATGCATAGGACCACATGATTTTCCTGGTAAATTCTTCTAAACTGTTAAATAGGAATGAGTCTTAATCCTTCACAAACTTTCAAAAATCAGAAAAGCAGAGAGCATATTTTACCACATTCTTTGAGGCTAGTATTATCCTGGATGGTAAAAACATAAGATATAAGAAATGAAAACTGTGCACTATATAACTTATGAATATAGACCCACGAATCCTGAATAAAATACCAACAACTTGAATCCAGCAAGATATAGAAAAATAAATCATAAGCCATTATCAAATGGGATTTATCCTAGAATTCAAAGTGAGTTTTACATCCAAAAATCAATCAGTGATTTATACCATAGTTCTAACATAAAAAATAAAAACCCTATTGATTATTTTAATACATGTAAAAAAGCATTTGGCAAATTCAACCATTAAGAAACTAGGACTAGAAAGTAGCCACAGCCTAATAAAGGACATCTATATAATACCCACTGTTGGGGCTTTGTATATAGCTCAGTTTGTAGAGTGCTTTCCTGTCAAGCACAAGGCCCTGGGTTTAATGCCCAGCACCACAAAACAAACAAAAACCCCACTGTTCATGTTGATACCATTTCCCCCACAAGATCAGGAACAAGATAAGGATGTCTGCTCTCAATACTGCTAATCAACATTGTACTGGAGGATCTAGCCAGGGAAATTTCATAAAAAAATAAATATAAGGTCTGGGGTTGTGGCTCAGTGGTATAACACTTGCCTAGCACACGTGCGGCACTGGGTTTGATCTGCAGTACCACATAAAAATAAATAAATAAAATAAAGGTATGATGACCATTTATAAAAAAGTAAAAAAAAAAAAAAAAAAGAAATAAAAGGCATTCAAATACCTCTGGAAGGGGCTGGGGATATAGCTCAGATGGTAGAGTGCTTGCCTAGCATGCACAAGGCCCTAGGTTCAGTCCCTAGCAACACAAACACACACACATACACACACACACACACAAATATATATATGTGTGTATATATATATATAAATATATATAAAATAAAATAATACTGGAAGAAATAAAATTATATTTTCACATGAGATGATCTTCTATGTAGAAGATCATAAGCAATACACTATAATCCTATTACACTAACAAACATCAAAAATAAATAAAAACTACACACTTGCAATGAACAGTTTGAAATAAGAAAAAATCCATTTATAATATCACCAAAACAAGTGAAATACTTGTAAATAAATATATCTAAAGGAGTATAAGTCCTGCTTACAGAAAACTGCTAAGCATCATTAAAAGTATTTAAAGAGAGGCAGTGGCACATGCCTGTAATCCCAGTAACTCTGGCAGCTGAGGCACAAGGATCACAAGTTTAAAGTCAGCTTCAGCAATTTATTGAGGCCCTAAGCAACTTAGCAAGACCCTGTTTCAAAATAAAAAATATAAAGTGCTGGAGATGCAGCTCAGTGGTTAAGTGCCCCAGGTTCAATCTCTGGTATCAAAATAAACAGATTAATTAATTAACAAAAAAATTTAAAGACCTAATTAAAAGGAAAAACATCTACGTTCGTGGAATGACTCAATATTAAGATGAAAATATTCAACAAATTGTATCACAGATTCAATGTTCTTACTATCAACATTCAAGCTGTATTTTCTGTGCATTTAATTATAAAATTGAATTATAAAATTTGTATTAAAATTCAGCATATTAGTTTTCTATTGCTTATGTAACAACTTACCACATAGTGACTTACAATGACACAAATGACAGATAGCATTTCTTTGGAAGATTCTAAGGGGAATCCATTTCCTTTTCTTTCCTTGCTTGTAGAACCTGCACATGTTCTTCAACTCATGACTTCTGTCTTTGTTGTTACATGTCCTCCTTTGACTTTGATTCTACTGCTTCCTTCTGATAAGTCCTCTTGTGATTACTGTAGGTTCATTCTAATAATACTGGATAATCTCTTTGTTTCAAGGTACTTAGCTTTCGCTAAGTGTAAAAGCCACAAATTCCCTTTAGCCATGTAAGGTAACATATTCATAGATTCTGAGGATTAGAATGTCTGTGGAGGGTTAATATTCACATCAGAGACTGAGGATAGTTCAAAAATCTTGAAAAAGAACAACTTTGGAATATTCAAAATTCCTGATTTCAAAACTGATGACAAAGCTGTAGTAATCAACACTCTGCTGCTGTCATAAAGACTCATGCATTGATCAATGGAATGTAATTGAGAGTCTAAACTCAAATCCTTAATTTTAGAGTTCATTTAGTTTTTGTTAATGCCAAGACAATCAAATGAAGAGAAAGTAGTATTTTCACAAAATGGTTCTTAGACAACTGAACCTGCAAGAGAATAACAATGGAACTCTATCTCATACCATATAAAATTTGACTCTAAGAGCATGAACTTCCTAATTATGAGAGCCGAAATTATAAAATTCTCAATATAATACACAGAAGTAAGCTTTTGTGACATCAAGTTGGTCATTTCATAAATATGGCATCAAAAGTGGAATTGACAAAGGAAAAAATAGGCAAGTTGGATTTTAAAAAATAAAATATTTTTCTCATCTAGAGGTTATCCAAAGAAAACTCATGGAATGATAGAAAAATTTTGCAAATCATATATGGGATAAAGAATTTGTATCCAAAGTATATAAATAATTACCACTCAATGACCAAAGACAATTTATAAACAGGTAGAGGATTTGAATAGATATTTCTTCAGATTAAACAAATGCCCAACAAGTGCATGCAAAGATGGTCAGCATAATTAGCCATCAAGGAAATGCAAATCAAAATTGCAATGAGATTGAACATCACATCATTAGGATGGCTATAATGAAAAAATGTAAAATAACAAATGTTGCCTAGGATGTTGAGAAATCAGAAACCTCATACATTATTGATGGGGATGTTTACCCATAGAGCCACTATGAAAAATAATCTGACAGTTTCTCAAAATGTGAAATATAAAGTTTTCATAGAACTAACAATTCTCCTAGGTCTGCAACCAAAATAAATGAAAACTAATGTACATACAAAGACTTGCATATAAATTTTCATAGCAGCAATATTTGTAATAACTAGAAAATGAAACAACCCAGTGCCTGAAAACTGTTAAATATATTAAAATTTTTAATATCTATACAATAGAATGTTATTTAAAAAGAAAAAGAATGAAGTACCAATTCATGCTAAAACATAAACTCTGAAATTAATCATGCTAAGTAATAGAATCCAGCCCACAAAGGGCTACATGTTGCATGATTCCATGTATATGAATGTTATGAATAGAAGATTTATAAAGAATAAAATAGAAAGTGACTATTTTTCAGGGTTGATGAATTAGTGGGGAGGGAGTGATTGCTAGGTGGTGTGGGATTTCTTCTTGTAGTCATGAATATTTCCTACAATTGCTTGTAGTATAATGGTTGCATAACTTTTTGAATACACTAAAAACTAGAAATCACCCAATTTAAATGTGAGTTGTATATTAGTAATTCATATCTCAATAAATATGAAATGTATTGAGATATAAGTTTTTATATTCTTAGTTCAATTTAAAAATCATTAAATGGAGAAAAAAGATCCATAGAATATAGCTTGTCATAGAAAATCCACCAGCATACTGCATGATTCTCAGTCGTATAAGTATTCATATTTAATATTTAATATGCATTATTCAGAAATTTCATGCCTAATAATTCCCTGGAATAACTCCACAGGGCATTTAGTGATACCGAACCTGATTTTGAAGTGTACATTTTGGATTTATTTAGGCATGCAGAATCTTGATATTAATATGGAATTTTGATAAGTCTAAAATATATTAAGTTAATATTTTGAATTTTCTCTCTACTAAAGTGGGGGGGTCAATTCAAAATAACCTCATGATGAGTTAGCGCTTACAATATGAATCTAGATGGAATCAAATTAATAAGTAAAAACAGACAATTTTATCCATTAATTATGTAATTCTAGGTTTTTGAATAAATTCTAATAGCTAAGTGAATCAAATATTTTTATAATTAATTAAACTTTACATTTTTCCACAGCTTCCTCAATGTACTTCAGAACTAGGCTTTGTCTAATAATCTGGGACACATTGGAAGAAGTCATGAATTACAGAAGAGTATTGTGTAGGTAGTGATAAGGTATCTATAATTTTGCTGAGTCTTGTAGAATATCTTTAGCCATAAACCTTCACAAACTGAAGAAAAATCTCAACTGTAAAACACAACTCCAGTTTTGTTAAAGACAACTCACTCTGCCTAGTAACAAGGAAAGAGGTCACTAGCAATTCTAATCCCTTTCTGTCGATAGTTCCTGAAGACAGCTGACTGAATGGAAGAACAGCCTTAAAGAAAATCATTCTTCTCTTTGTTGATACTGGACTTAAGCATAAATCAGAGTGTACCATAAAGCCATTAAGAGATATTTTCCTTGGGAAGAAATTGCCTCACTAATGATCCCAGGCCAAGAGCAGAACAGAGCAGAGGAGAAAATCATGCTGCTTCAGCTGGAGAATGACAAAGGTAATTTAATTTCCAAGGGAAATCTCACAATCTGAATTCACAGCATCCCTTAGCATATGTAGTCATGTTATGCTGTGACTATACCAAGAAAATTGTGTTAATTGAAAAGGAGGAAAAATACAGACTAAATAAAAAAACGAATTATCCCCCCTATGTTTCCACCACTTGCCTAAGTAACCTTTCTTCTTGTATGTTTACAATCAGTAAGCATGCCAAGTGGAGCTAATAAAAGTTCCTTATATTTTATTTTGATAAATGAGAAAAATATAATAGTGTTTTTTATTTAATTTCAAAAATATTCCCTATTTTAATGAGGATCTTCTGAGACATATTGATACAGTTCAACCATATTTTAAGCAGTAATTTAGTTTGAAAATAAATGATGTCAAGACACAACATAGTTAAATGACATTTCAATACATTTCAGACATTTCAATCTGACATATGCTCTAAATTAATGTGGAATAACAATGTCTAGTAGATAAATAAGGAGAACCTCATATGTAATTCTAAATTTCTTAGCACTGACTTTAAAAATGTAAAAGGAAATAGGTGGGATTATTGCACAGTATATTTTTCTAACAAATGTACTCAGAATATCACCATTTAAAATAAGTATTCAATATAAAAATATTAATCAGATACTTTACATTCTTTTTTCATAATTCGTGTTACAAAAATGTTGTGTACCATAGCCACATTTCAGTAGTGGCTACTGCACACATATAGCTCAGGCCTGATTGTCTTGGAAGTTGTACAATACACCATCATTCCCTTTGTCAATAATTCTATATGAATCTTTGATTAACCAGTCTTTTGCTATGATTTTAAATAAAGAGCTTCTAGAAGACAATGAAAAGTAATTTAATGTAACATTTTTTGCCATGAACTACTGAATTGAAGATGTGAATGTGAAAGTAAAATTAGTTATTTTCTTTTTCAGGCTCAACACTACATACTGATAACTGATGACAAAAGATGAAGTTACTAGGTAGTCCTGTTCTTTCTTTTGTCTTAGGCTTTTAATATGGTGAATACACAAAGGTCTATTGGAGTTCAAGGCCTCCTGAAGCTGGAGGTCCTGGATATTGCTAATTTTCTATTATTGTCATTCCTCTTTCACATATTCTTGATTGATCATTGATATCAAGGTCCTGAGTACTTGATCCTGAGGCATATTATTTTTGACCAGAAAATGGTTAAATTTTATATGAGACATTTTTAGAAACACAAGGCTAAAGAATGGGAAAATTGTTATGGTTAAATTTATGAACTTGCTTATGAATGGGGGTGTACTTTGTTCTCAAGCAGACTTAGACAGGAGCTCCAATGGAGGTCTCATTAAATTGCTCAGTTAACAAAGATACTATGTAGCTGAACTTGGGGTTTGGGAAGCATAGTTGACATAATTGGTTTTTTTTTTTTAACTTTGTTTGTTTATTTATATTTTTTGTGGTGCTTAAGATTGAACCCAGTGGCTCATATTGTGCTAGGCAAGTGCTTTACCACTGAATCACAACCCCAGCCCAGGGTTGGGGGTTTTTATAGGAGCTGAGGGGGTCACAGTTTTCAGGGCAGCTCATTGTACTAGACAGAAATCTGGATATCACCTTTAACTCATCCTTCCTTTTTACACCTCACATGCAAATCACTCCCACTCAGGCCTGCAGATTCTTTCAGGAGTTCTTATCTATCTCCTTTTAATATCCTCTCATGGTTCCTATTTTCATTGTGTTATTCATCAACTGTCTAGGATATCTAGTATTATACTTATCCCAGAGGCCAAAGATCAGAGTCTGTGTCTTCTATCATAATTCTTATTATAAATGTACTGGATCTTAATTTTTAGAAAGGAGTTCACTCAAATTTTTCATATTGTTATGGAAAGATGGTTACATTGGGGTTCTATTAAAATACAGTTATGTAGGTTGGTTACTAATTAAATGAACACACAAATGACTAATTCATCTTATTGATACAGTGTACAATGTCTAACCCTAGTCCCAGGTATAGTATTGAGCAAAAGAGAAATTTATTTTACTGAAAAAGGAAAATATATTGGTTCAGTGATCATGTATAGTGTATGTAATTAGAAGGTCTTGTTAGAATATGCTTGGATGTTTTGTATATTATTAGAAAAATAAGTTAGTAAAATTAAACAACTAGAACTTAAGGAATAAATCACATTTTTGTCAGTAAAATATCAGATACAGGCAAGATCAGGAAGAAGATACCCCCATAGTTTCACATTTATGTGATTATGGAAGTAAAGTAAGTGGGAAACATATTTGGAGCCTAAAAAATAAAGAGGAGTTTTCTTTTTATAATGGATAAACTGTATGTGCCCCTTACAGGTTGCCCTGGTTACTGCTTTGCTCATGCTCATGACATGATAATGGACAAAGCTGTGGGCCAGTGAGATAAGTAATAATGTGGCATGAAACCATACATATTTCCTACAAGCTTGTATGAAAGGGAAGGTGTTCAGTGAAGTTCAAGTGAATTTCAGGATTTTTTCTCCTTCCTGTTATAATATACGCTAACTTCTAGCCAAAACAACTATAATCATGGAACTTAGTGCAGATATTGACACAAAAGAGCGACTGCTTCTCATGATTATGATCAGTTGGATTATCTTATTCCTGTTTTTGATAATCTTCTGCCTAAAAACATGTTTCTCTATCTTGTTTGGTTTTCGTAGAAGACGGAGACCTTCTTACTTTCACTAAAGAGAATGTGAGCATGATTTGGAAAATGGTACACATAGTGAATATTGAATGGAATCTTTCCAAGGGATGAGCACAAAGGTCAGTATCTATTAATATTACTAATAAGCCACCTCTTCTCAGAGGTTAAAGGGAAGCATAATGGTATGGATAGAGTAGCCAGTATCTTTATGAAAGAAATAAGGAAGTAATTAAGGTCTTTGTTGTCTAGCTCTGGTATAATTATGGGGAAAGGTCTAATCTGAGGGAAAAATTGAGTATAGAGTTAGAGGAAGCTTCATATAATTAAACACTTGCTTGTAAAATCACATAGAGAATTTAAGATAACTAGAAATGTATCTGGTAACTTTACAAATAAAGGTCAAGAGAATGTGGGGGAATTTGTGAGGATTGTTAGTGGTACAGGAACTCTCAAGGTTAAATATCAATTCTGACAATATTTTTAAGTTGCTCCATCAGATGACCAAATAGGAAAAAATGTTAACATCAAATGTTTTGAAGGTATAAGAGGGTGGTAATGGGCAGGGGAGATTTTCATTGGCTCTCCTGAGAAAAATAATTAAAGAGAAGAAGAAGATAAACAGTAACTATTACAAAGCAACTATCTTAAATTTGATGTGCAAATTTATCATGTTTTATAATTTGCATTAAAATTATGTCACCTTTTTATTAAAGAAATGAATATATTTTATGATTATTTGTAATGAAGATCAAGTTGTAATAAAAACATTGTACACTAAAAAGAGTAAATATTAGAAAACATTGAGTAAAGTTAGGCCCTGTACTTCTCTGAGATATATTTTCAATCTGAGAAAGTGTTTTAAAATATTTTGTATTTAATCTTTCCTTGCAGGCAAACAACTATGGAATTTAAATAAAAAGATTTTATCATCAAATGATTCTTGGAGCTATTTACTAATTGGATCAAAATGTGTTTAAGAGTTCACAATATTTTTTAAAAATCGTCATCAGCTTGGGAAGTGTCATTTCATCAAAAATTACAAATCTGTAAATGAGAATATAAATTTTCTATTAATAAAATTTTGAGAAATCATTTTGAAATAGAGTTTTTGAGATATATTCCCCAGTTTGAATGTATGGACTGTATGTTCAAAGAGTTAAATGGCTACATATTCTCTCAGTTTGGGGATCCACAGTTATCCCAAAGTATATTAATAGAGACTATGATTAGGATAATCAATTGTAGTAGTAGTATAACCATCTGTCATTTAAGTCACTGATATTTCTACTGAATTTATTAAAAGTATTGGCCATGTTAGAAATGTCACACTAACATTTCTGAAATCATGACCTGTATTTGCAGCTGCCTGTTTGATATCATTATTTGAACATCTGATAACAATGTGAAATGAATATGTACCTAACCATATTACTTTCCAAGTCAAAAACTCCAACAATTTTTCCTGTCCTAATTATTGCAATTGTGACCTTTTAGTCCTCAGGACAAAATGTATTACTGTCACTTTTTACTTTTTTTCTCATACCCCATATGTTGTCCATCAAGGAATTCTATCAGTTCTACCTTTGAAATACATTTTGGATTTGACCATGACTAATTATTATATTTTATTCTTCAAACTTATTTGCTTTCTACCTTTTTCTGGTATTAAGGATCAAACCTAGGGACTGTCAAATGCTAACCAAGTACTCTAACCCTGAGCTATACCCTCTGCCCTTCAATTTTATTTTTCATAAAAAAGTCACGTTACCTGTTTCAGTATTTTCTTATTTTGTATTTGATATTTTCGGCATATCCGTCTATGTATTTCATATTTCTAATTTCCATCATTTGATTCTTTTTAGGGTTATTGCATTTCATTTATATTCATTTATTCATTTTAACTGACAGATGATAACTATACTTATGGGGTACAATGTCATTTTCGATCTGTGTATACATTGTAGAAAGATTGTATCAAGCTAACTACCATAATCCATCATCTAAAAAAATTATCATTTTCATATGAGAATGTGAAAAGACTATTTTAGCAATTTTGAAATATACATTATTATTAACTATAGTTACAACAGATCATTGAACTTTTAAAATTATTTTATTTGTACTTTTTAGATATACATGAAAGTGGAGTGCATTTTGCCATATTATACATACATGGAGTATAACTTAATCCAGTTAGGATCCCATCGTGGTGGTTGTACATGATGTTGGGTTACACTGGTGGTGTATTCAAATATGAACATATGAAAGTTTTATCCAATGCATTCCTCTCTCTTTCTTATTCTCATCTCTCCTCCCTTCCCTTCATTTCCCTTTGTCTAATCCAATGAACTTCAATTCCCCCACTATGGTTGTATGTTAACATCCTCGTATCAGTGAAAACATGTGACCTTTGGTGTTTTGGGATTGGTTTATTTCATCGAGCGTGATAGTCTCCAGATCCATTCATTTACCAGCAAAAGTCATAGTCATTCTTTTTATGGCTGAATAATATACTGTTGTGTATATGTACCACATTTTCTTTATCCATTCATCTGCTGAAGGGAACCTAGTTTGGTTCCATAGTTTAGATCTTGTGAATTTAGCTGCTATAAACATTGCTGTGGCTTCATCACTGTAGTATGCTGATTTTAAGTCCTTTGGGTATAGGCCTAGGAGTGGGATGACTGGGTCAAATGATAGTTCCATTTCACATTTTCTAAGGCATCTCTATGCAGCTTTTCAGCAGCAGTGTATGAGTGTGCCTTTTCCCCCACATCCTCACCATCATTTATTGTTACTTGTATTCTTGATAATTGCCATTCTGACTAGAGTGAGATAGAATCTCAGTGTAGTTTTGATTTGAATTTCTCTAATTGTTAGAGATGTTGAACATTTTTTCATATATGTGTTGACTGACCATTTGTATTTGTTCTTTTGTGAAGTGCCTGTTCAGTTCCTTTGCCCATATATGATTAGGTTATTTGTTTCTTTGGGGTTAAGTTTTTTGAGTTCTTTATACATCCTGGGGACTAATGTCCTGTGTGAGGTGCAGGTGGCAAAGTTTTTCTCCTATTCTGTAGGCTCTCTCTTCATGTTTGTAATTGATACCTTCCCATTTATTGATTCTTTACTTCTTGTGCTTCAGGAGTCTTGTTGAGGAATTTGGCTCCTAAGTTGACAGGATGAAGAGTTGGTCTTACTTTCTCTTCTAGTATACACAGGTTCTCTGGTCTAATTCCTAGGTACTTGATCCACTTTCAGTTTAGTTTTGTGCAGGTTGAGAGATAGGGGTTAAATTTCATTCTACTACTGTGGATTTCCAGTTTTCCCAGCACCATTTGTTGAAGATGCTATCTTTTCTCCAATGTATGTCTATGGTGCCTCATTGAATTTGTTTTTTGACATGACTACATTTTTAAATTTCCAAATGGGTGTGTTTTTTAAATACCTTAACACTTATCTTCTTTTTCTTACAAATAGTATCTTGAGTCTGGCATAAAATAACTAATGTAAAGTGTCATTCATTATTATTGCCTCAGTATAGGTACACAGGGTAGAATAAACTTTAAAAACACTTTTGAAATGGTATAGTGAAGCATTTTCAAAGACTTCTGCAGTTCTTCCTATCCCTGTATGTTGGCTTCTTCCATGACTTTACCACTTCTCCCACCCAGAGGTCCACAAGGGGAGTCTGTCTCTCCTCTCACCACCTTGAAACCGGACAGACCTTGTGACTTGCTTTGAACAGTAGATTGTGATGGAATGACAGGTTGTGAGCTTACTGCCTAGGTCTTAAGAAGCCATTCAATCTTTACTCCAGACCTTTTGGAATGCTGTTTTTTTAAAAAATATTTTTGTTTTAGCTGTAGATGGACCCAATACCTTTACTTTATATATTTATTTTTATATGGAGCTGAGGATTGAACTCAGGGCCCCACCCATGCTCAGCGAACACTCTACCATTGAGCAACAGCCCCAGTCCCTAGAATGCTGTTTTAATATCATCTTTTGTAATTGAGTTCTAGTTGTGGTACATCATGGTCAGAAAATAAATTTTCAGAATGGCACTGAATTCTTTAAAATAGCCTAATATGAGTTTAACTTTTCAAATGTTTCACATATGCTTGAAAAGAATGTGAATTGCCTAATTTAGGGAAGAGGAGTAAGCTTGTCAATTTTCATGCTTACGTGGTTGTCAGTGCATTTGTATTTAATATGATAGTTAACGTATTTGGATTTTAAAATATTTTCTCTCTATTTTAACTTCTATGGCATCATACAATTTTCCTTGATTGCTTTCCATCCTCTTACACCTTTATTTGAATTGGTATTATATTTCTGTTGTTTCCACTTTTCTCCCTGTTTACTGCTTCAGAATATTAATATACAATTTATGTCTAAAAATTATTACACTTGTAAATTTTAACAGTACCTAATTAACTTGAGGTCTAACATTGATCATTGCATTTTACTATCCTTGTGAACAACAGAATGTAAGGTCTAATTCTTTAAATTTGTCCTTTACTCATTTTGGCTTGATGTGGTAATAGAATATAATAAAGACTGAGATATAATGTGTTTTAAAAAGATTTGATTACTGGGAAAGGCATAGAAATCTAATAAAACATTGACTATGGGATGGAGTTTCCAGATTAACCATCAAAGAACATTTCCGGGACAATTCAAGCAGTGTAATAGTCCAAAAATGAAAGAGAACAGTTTATGGTGACTGCCTCCCAGCATGGAGTCACAGGTAAAACTTAAAAAACCAGAGAGGCCAGTTCTAATAGTCTTTAAGGCCCTTGGGAAAGTAGCTCAACTATATCTAGCCAGTTTCCAGAAAAAGAAACAAGACACTTGGTTGGTTTCACCATTTCTGGCTGCAAGACTTTCCTCAGAGCCCAGTGTGCATAATTTGGCCTTTGGTGTGCATATTTCCTTGCATTGTTCCTGTACTTGAAGAATCCTATATATATTTCTTGTTGCTTATAACAAATAGCATTTCTTGTTCCTATATTTTAGGTGGGCAATGAGATCATGGTTATTGCTGAGGACTAGCATTATCTACCACATTATATGTCTATGTAAGAACTAAAAAATATTTTAATACTTTAGAATGATGAATTAAATTCACAAATAAATAAAAATAAAGTATAGAAATTAATAAAAATTTTAGGATTCTAAAATCCAGGAAAACAAGAACCAGGTTGAAAGACAGGTTGAAAGAACCAGGTTGAAATGCCCTATTCCTGCAGTAAGTGATAAAAAGATGAATTAGACATTCAAAGCCCTGTGTACTCTTCTTCTTTGCTTTGCTAACAGGCTCCAGGCTACATTTTCACATTTCTGTGTAAAATGCAGAAGGCCTAGTTACAGAGGGCCTGCCTTTAAGTATCATCAAATTTAGTGACAACAATATTTTTGGATCAGGTCTGGGAAGGTGTGTCATGAAAGGCATATGAATAAAACAGTGTGGATTCTTACAAAAGAGGATTCTAAGAGAAGTAATCATGAATGAAATAAAACTATAGTGTCAAGATAGGTGTGTACAGCAAGTATTGGTTTAACATTACATTTTGTTTTTGTCTTTCTCCTAGTCACCTGCTAAACCATATTTGTGAGCTTCCCTTTTAGTTTGCTAAGGCCACAAGACAAAGTTAGAGCTAATGGGACATGAGATAAAATATTGTACTGGGCCTTAAACACTTTTGTATAAACTTTTTCTTACTCTTTTCTTCTTCTAACAAACTCTTATGGCAATGACTCAGATGAACTGGAAAGCCAATTCTGAATAAGGTAGAGTTTGCATAATCCTGGGTCTTGAATGTGTGTAAAACAGTGTCCCAACAACACAGAACTATCCAGGACTATTAAATGCATGAAAAGAAAACCTTGAATATGTTAAGGTTTAATTTTTAGTGTTTAGGTCTCTGTGTTAGTATACATTACTGTAACTTAATGTAGAATTAGTACCATAAGAAAGGAACTACTGTAACACAATCTAAATTTGAGCCATTGGCTTAATGACATAACTGACTGTGGAAACAGAATCCTATGTTGCCAAGGAGCAAACATTGAGCAAAACTATCTGTGAGCACTTTTGAAGCTACAACAAAGTTACTCCTATAACTCTATGAGAAGTGATTATTAAGAGACACAGAGTATTAGTTTGTCACCATGAATTGACATTCGCTTGTTACCTTTAGCAGGAAAAAGCAAAAACACTCAATGATGTAGCAGAGCTGAGCTGTAAGGCAATCTGATCCACCCAGGCCAGGCCAATATGCAGTTATTTCTCATGTAAACTGCTGTCCTTTGAAGCCTGTTGGTTATATCAGGGGGTGTGGTGAAAAGCATGAACAAAGGCACAGAAGTAACTTATGTGCATCCAAGAAATGTCAAGGCATTTTGTTTGTTTAAAGCAAAGGTTGACAAACCATGGCTTATGGGCCAAATCCAGCCCAATGACTCTTTTGATGGTCCTTTGATATTGGAAACCAGCTATAGTCATTCATTTATGTATTGTTTATTAGAGATATGTTGTCTATTACAATATGTATTACATATTGAATAATTGAAACAGAGACTAAATTACCTGCAAAGCCAAACAGATGTTTTTTACTTTACAGAAATAGTCTGCTAAAATTCTGGTCTAGACTATTTATTGTAAATATAGGAGGGAAAGGGAGATAATGCCAAAAAATATCTGCTAAAGTCAGTTTTAAGGTCTTAAAAGTGAGAATGAATGGGGTGGGCAATGGAGAAATATTACAAGTGTTTGGAAAGTTGAGTGATGCCCTTAAATATTTCTAGAAATTATGTTATAAGATGATATTGACAAATGAGAGTGGTCAAGGATAGTAAGGATGCAAGCAAAGGCTCTAAGTCTAGGTCAGAAGTGGAAATGTTTGGAGAATCTATAAATATTTAGCCTACACAAGAGAATATTTAAGGAGTACAATATGTAGGTATTCAAATATTTAAAAACTTGAGTGGTGAGAAAAATGTCCAATTTGTTTGCAAAATTCAATTTATTACAAGGCAGTGCTTCTCTAAAACACACTTGAGTAGAGCGAAATTGTGGTTCTTTAAATGGTCAAATCAGATTACTAGGAATATACTCTAAAAGTGTTCAGCACAAAACCATGCTATCTATTTTTATATTGCAATTCCATATCGTATTTTCTTATTAATCCACTGGAATCTTCCTCTCATCATCACTGCCATGCCACTGGATTTGCTTATACCAAGGTCATCAATAGCATCTTTGTTGAAAAAAATCCATCGCACACTTTTGAGGCATTTACTCTATTCATGACCTGCTTTAAAAATCTTCCCGTTACTTTGATTTTGCAATACTAACCTCCCTAGTTTTTTTTTTTTTTTTTTATTCTCTGCATCTTTCTTGTTAATATTTTTTTGATTCTTCTATTTGGTTACCTTTTATTACATGTTAATTTCACTCAAAGTTTTGCTGTGGACCCTCTGTCTCTCTGTTCTATTCATCTCACTGGTTGCCGCTGCATATTCCAGAAAGCAAATGCTAAGCCATTTGCACCATATTTTAAAAGTATTTTAATAATTCATGAATTTAAAAGGTTTTAGGATTAAGTTTTAAGAAAACTTTGTTTCTCTCCATGTCTTTAAATTTATTCATTTGCATAATTGGCTCTGTTCTTTTTGCTGGATATCTATTAGTGTAAAAAGTTATATGAGTTTCCCATGCTTGTGAAATTTTCATTCCAGTTGGGGAGAAAAGCAGCAGCAAACAAAAATCAGGGTTAACATGAAAATGTCAGAGAGGACTTACTGCTGTGATCAATGTAGATCATAATAAACAATGGGCAGCTATGAAAATGTCTAATTTATATAGATCAATCACATATACAATTTTTCTGATATTCAAATTAATAAGAAGCAGAGACCTTTGACCTTAGATCCAAATATTGAGTAGAAACTAGATATATGAAGAACTGGGTGAATAGTATTGCCATTTGATTGGATAATGAGTCTGAAGATCTGAAGGTGGGAATGAGATAGGAATGTTTGAGGAATAAAAAGACTAGAATTTAGTTCACAGTGGGGAAAGGAATATTTCATTAGGTTAGAAGAATTATGGGAACCAGAATATTTTGGAACATGTAGGCCAGAAGGTGAGGTTTGAAGTGTATGTAAGTGCAATGAAAACACATTAGGAGAAGATGTAGTATGGTAGTGACACGTTATCACATTACCTGATTATTTTCTGTCAGATGGCACAAATAACATGACCCTTTTTGACTTTGCTGCAATGAAATTTTATTACTCAGCCATAAAGAATAATAAAATTATGGCATTTGCGGGCAAATGGATGAAATTGGAGAATATCATGCTAAGTGAGATAAGTCAATCTCAAAAAGCCAAAGGACGAATGATCTAGCTGATCAGTGGATGTTGATACATTATGGGGGGTGGGAGGGAGGCAAAAATGGAGGAAGGAGGGACTGTATAGAGGAAAAAGAGGGGTGGGAAGGGTGGGGGGGAAGGAAAAAATAACAGAATGAATCAAACACCAAAAATAAATAAATAAATAAATAAATTGCTGTTTATTCAAAAAACAATAAAAACATGCTGCCCAACATTTTTAATCATTGTACGTTTCATAGGGAGAAAAAAATGCTAGATGTCTCCCCATTTGTATGTATGCTCCTAAGATTTTTCTTTTAAATGACTTTCCAGAATTTCCTGACAAATATGAAATTTGAATCAGGAACAGATCAAGTCCAATGATAAAATTAGTAGCCAAGTTTGAACAAGTTCTCTGTGTGTATCCTCATCAGAATTATTGCTAATGGCTATGTACAAAGTTTAGTTGATTAATTATTCAGTTTGATATCAATCTTGTCTGTTGCAACAGACTTCTGAAGCAAAGAATACTTTTCAACTCTTAAGAATATACCTTTAGGCACCAATGAAAAATTACTTGACATGCACAGTCTTGATGCTTTTAAAAATTATTTAAAGTTTAGGTAAATTGCATAAGACACTTTCAATTCCCACAGCTTTCCAATCATTTATTTTACTTTGTGTGTGTGTCACTATGAAACATGGTTAGCCACATGTGTACCTTATTTTAATCTCAAATTGTTTTACCTTTATAAATATTATCACTATCGTCATGGTTGGTGAGAAGACTTCTATGAATCAAAGTACTCTGGGAACCACATTTTTGAAAACCACTAGATTAGAAAAAATGATTACATGTACATTGATGCAAGTCTTCAGAACTACAATGTTTGCATTGATTATTGTCTCTCCATTTGGTCCACATCAACATTTCACCTATGTAGTTGTGTTTGAAGAGAGTAACTTGTAGACAGCATATGGGTGAATCATGGTGTGGTTTGTCGGTGTTTTTGTAGTATTGTTGTTTTGGTTGTTTTAATTGTAACAAACACTTAACTGATATATTTAGATATTACATTTAGGTAACAAGTGATATGTAAGGACTTTAATCTGCCTTTCTGCTGGTTACAAATGTTCGTGTTTTATTCTTTCTTGTGTGCTACTTGAACAGTTTTTAGAATTTAATTATAGTGGTTACTATCCATGAACACAGACACATCCCAGTCCACTTGTGTTCACATTTTACCACTTTGAGTCAAATGTAGAAATTACACTTCTATTTATGACCCTATACCTGCTCTACTTTTTAATAAAGTAAAGACAATGCCCAACTCCTAATGGTTCCCTTATGATTTTTTACTTCATGTAGGTGAAAAATTGATACAAAATTAGCAGAAGCTATATTGTGAGGGTTGATCTTTTCCCAGCTAGTAATGTGTGATATGATTCAGGAAACCACAGCATTATTTATGTAAACGACTGATTCTTTATAGTGTACTGTGTGACTAAGCTATGATGTTTGGTACTTTAGGTTTCTTAAATGCATTTGACTTATGATATTTTCAACTTATGGTGAATTTATCAAGACATAAATTTGAGAAACATTTTAATCATATATTTACATACATTAAGCATAACAGATGGTATTGTTTTTCCTTCAACTATAAAATATGAATTATGAAACTTACCTGAAAGTATATTTAATTATTGTTTACCCTATTGTTACCATTTTTTCTCATTTCTGACTTCATATTAAAACTTCTGTGTTCACTTTCTTTTTGTTCATAGAACTTCTTTTAGCCGTCTTTTAAGGGTAGGTTTGTTAGTAATCTTAGCTTTCCTTTGACTGGGGATGCTTTTATTTTCCCTTCATTCCTGAAGAACTTTATCACAGGTTACAGACCTCCCTAAGTTACTCATATCCTAATCCACAGAACATATGAATATATTATAAAAATAATTAACATTTGAGATGGAATTAAAATTCCTAATCATCTGATTTTAATTTAGGGAGATTATCCTGGATTAGGAGATATATCCAAGGTGTACGTATGAGACAGAACCCCCTAAAAGTAGAAGACAATTGGCTAGATGTTTCTGGATTTGAGGATGGAGGAAGAAATGCCACCAGCCAGTGAATGTAGACAGACTAGAGAACCTATAAGGGAATTCTTCTTCAAACCTCACAAAAGAAAAACAGATCTGCCAACATTTTATTTTTAGTTTGCCCAGGGAGGGCCATTTTATACCTCTAAACTACATGATGACAAGATGATACATTTGTGTTTTTGTTTTAAACAACTAAACTTGTGGAAATTTATTACAACATCCATAGAAAACCATTGGTCATTGATGACCATATCCTTGGCCATTAAGCAAGACTCAACAAATTTAAATGTAATAATGTCACACAGAGCATGTTCTTTAGTTACAGTGGAATTAAACTAGAAATTAGTAATTGAAAGACATCAGAAAAACGTCTACACATTTGACAATTAAATACATTTCTAAATAACCCCTGTATCAAAGATAATTTTTAAAAATAAAATAAATAATACATAGAGGTCAATGATAATGAAAATGCAACATACCAAATTAGATTAGAGGCAGCTTAAGCAGTGCAGAGAATTAAATTTAAAGCACTTAATCATTACATTAAAAAGAAACATTCACATAGGTAATCTAATTTCCAAATTCAAACTAAACTCTATGCAAAAATAGAGATTGTTAAAATCTAAAACAATAAAGGTCAACAGAGAAAAATCAATGAAACAAAAAGTAAGACTTTAAGAATATCAGTGAAATTGACAAATCACAAAGAAAACTTACAATAAAATAGACACAAATATCAATACCAAAAATGAAAACAGTGATGTTACTATAGCCTCTGCAGATATCAAAAGGATAAGAGACTACTACATACAAGCATACATGCATACATTGGCAACTGAGAAAAATGGGTCTGTTCCATTCTAACTTCAGACTACTAAAATTCAACAAAAATGAGATAGGCAAAATGAAAAAATCCCATCACCACCAAAGAAATAAATTTTTAATTATGAAACACAAGTCTACAGGCCCAGATGTTTGATGGGAGAATTTTTTCAAATATCTAAAGAGAAATTAACATAACATTTACAAAATGTGTTTCAGAAAACTGCTGAAGAGGAGGAAACAATTACTTAGTTTATGAGGCCAGTGTTACCCTAGTCAGAAAAAGATCATAAAGGAAGAAAGGAAGAAAGAAAGGGAGAGAAGAAAACCATAAGCCAACAGGCCAATATCGCTGTCAAAACTGTAAACAAATTTCCTCAATAAAATATTCAAAAACTGAACCTGGCAACATAACATAAATATTATATTTATATTAATAAAGAACAGTGAAAATGAACAAGTTTATTCATTCTAGGTAAGTGATACTTGCTCAACAGTTGAAAAATCAATCATAATAATTCACCATATCAATAAAACTAAGGAAAACACCCACAGGATCATGTCAATTCATGTAGAACAAATTTTTGATAAAATCTAATAACTTTCATGATAAAAATCTTCAGTCAACTAGGAAGAGAGGACTTTCTTTACTTCTTATACATAGCACCCTACATCTAAGAATTAGTAGTGATACATCAAAGCCTTCTTAGAATTTCTGAATTCCCCTTCTGCTGCATCTCTCCTACTTCTTTTGATGCATCTGTCTTTCTCTGACCTTCCTTTTCTTGTAAATAGTATGAGATTGAATCAAGCCTACATAGATAATTCAAGATAATTTCCCTATTTTAATGTCACTTGATTAGTAACTTTATATCTACAAAGTCCCTTTACAGCAATACCTACATTAGTGATCAGCTGAATAGTCCTGTGATAGGAAATTGAGGGACATGTATTTACATTTCAGCCTGCTGAAGGTAAAAATTCACTCAAGTCTCTATAAGGACAGGAATGAGACATGTTAATGAGACAAATATCATTACCTTATGTACATGTCTGATTAAATGAAGGGTGTGAATCTCCAATGTGTACAACCATAGAAATGAAAAAAGTATCCCATTTGTGTACAATGAATCAAAATGCATTATATAAAAATAAAAAAAAAGTTGAATTCTACTTCAGTTACTTCCTTTTTCTTGTTCCTATTTTTACTAAATATTTATTGAATGGGTGACATTACTCAGTGCAATAAAAAGGGATGAAGAGGTGAATGAGAAGTAGTTTTTGTCCTTGTGGAACTGCTCATCTTGTAGTAAATACCAAGAAGTAAAAATCTATGGTGATTATATAAGGTAATAAAGTTTAAATGCAGAGCGAAGAAGTATGGGGAAGGGTAAAGTTTAAGGGCTATAAGGGCCAGGGAGAGGGTCAACTGAAACAAACTAATGAAAAACAAAGTTTATCATCTACATTTATTGAAAGGTGAGGTAACAGGTGGTGCTGCAGGTATAGTGACTTGAGATAAGATTCCCCCAAGTGGGGCAACTGATAGTTCCCACAATGATTTCAGACCTAAGTTGCATCTAAGAGATAGGGGGCACATGTAGAGGTTTTTAGGTTGGTGAAAATTGTGTGATGGTCATGGAGCTCTCCAAATGCATAGTGTAGAATTCCAGGAGAACCCTTGGCAGAAGATTGGGAAAGACCCCATTATTTTCCAGTTTCTAGCCTTAGAAACCATCCTTGTTGTTTCTTATTTGAAATACGTAAGATGAACATCTGCTTTTCTTAAGCTATAAGATTCAAAGTTATACTCAAACAATATGGCAAGAACTGTTGAAAGTAACTTTCTTTGTTTCTCTTTCTGTACTTTCCTTTAAATGTTGAAAAAAGGGGAAATCAAGGGTTAGGTAACAGTTTTATAAGAAAAGACAATCATTTTCCCTGTGACCTGTAGGCACATGTCTGTGTGTCCATCATCTGCAGGAACCTCTGCATCTCATAGTTTCGCACAGTTCACAGTACTGGGATCCTAATTTTCCTCCAAAAATGAAAATTCATTCCACAAACACTTTGGTTATTTTTAATTTCCCTTAAGAATAACTTAGGGCAAGGAAACACACATCACTGAAGTGCCAAGTGAAAGGCTGCTGAAGGCAACAGTGGAAGTGTCTATTATGATATTGACCATCCTATATAAAACTAAATGATTTTTATTGAATAAACAGATCATGAGAATAAAATTCAGCATCAAACAATGTGGTACCATTCAAGAAAGAGTATTTGGATACAATGTTTGCCATGATGACTTCCAAAATGACTTAAGGTTTATTTATATACTTTAGTGCAAAATGAAGCAAAATCAGAGCAGGTATCAGCATGAGATAGTTAAAATGTTGCCTCTTCCAGGAAGCCTTCCCGAACTCCATCCCCAATGTGATCCTAAAGCTGAATGATGTGTCTCTTCTTTTCTCTTTCCATATTCTTCCCTCCATCATAGCACACTTGTCCTGATAGAATGTTTAAGATGCACTTTAACTGCAGGAGATGTTACCTGTTTTGTTGCAGATAAATAGACCTTGCCTAATACCTGGAATAGTCTAAGCAGTTAGTAAATAGTGTCTAGCAGTTATAAGCGGACACTGACATAGTCCCACTAATTTTCTCTGCTGTGAAGGAATAAAAGGATCCATAGTGAATATCTTAGTCCATTTAAATTTCTGTAATGAAATATGAAAAACTGTGATGCTTATCAACAGCAGAAATTTATTTCTCAGAGTTACAGGGGCTGGAAAGTCCTCGATCTATTTATTGTCAGTTTTGGTGTCTGGTAAGGGCCTGTTTCCTGGTCCATAATGACTAACTTCTTGTTGTAACCTCACATAGCAAAAATGGAAAAGGGCATTTCTGGTGTCTTCTTTTATAAGGAGATTAACCCATTCATAAGGGATCCACCCTCATGAACTAACAACATCTGAAATGCCCCCATCTCCAAATGCTATCACATTGGTAGGATAACCATGAATTATATTATTTGAGGACCTTCTTTTCTCAGTCCTTACTTGATCCCTTAGAACCAATCAACCAAGGAATTTCACCCCCCTTTTTGAAACACTCTCCTGTATCAACTTCTTTGACAACTTACTCTCTTGGTTTCCCTCTTACCCTACTGGTAACTATTTCTCAGAGTGTTTGTTTTTCTTTCTCCTCCGTTTAAAGACTGAAATTCCTCTCAACTCTTGGATCACATTCCTCTCTCTTTCTCTATGCTTTATCCATAAGTAATCTCATTTATTCCTGACTTTAAACAATTAGGCTCACAAATCTTGAAAATATAAGCATAGTCCACATTTGTCTTTTGATCACCGGACTCAAATATCCCTTTTTCTACCCATGTTTTCGATTTAATATCTAATATTTCTCTGAAAAATAACATTGAACATTCAACATGGAACACTATTTCTTCTCATTCCTGCACTTTTTCTTTTTTATTTACCATTTTCTCAGTAATGTCAGCCATGAATATGCTCCTCACTGGCTTCCTTATAAGGAATGTAATTGGCTATGTTCTCAGCTGCTGAGTTCTGATATCCATCCACATGTTTATGAAAAATCTGTACTTTTCATGGACAGTTCCCAATAAAGGACTGAGTGCAGCAGGGATATTAAGCCATGGATATTCATGGGGGATAATGGACTCCTCTGATTGCTGACTTTGGCTTAAGGACTCTCTGATGACCTTGCTGAATCTTCCATAAACTGCACTGATAGGCTTCCACTCAATCTTTCTCCTTTCCCTTTCTTCCCTACTCTAGGACAAATCTATAACATGATCTTATGATTCTCCTCTACCTCCCTCATTTTCTCCAAGAACTCTTTTTCATCTTTCCCATAATAATACCGAGACCTGATTTATATTATCTTAAGATATTCCTTTAGAAGACCCATATTAACACAAGTGGCAACAGAAATAGGACAGTCTGAAAAAAAAAAAAACAATAAAATGAGAATTTGATAATGGCCTATCTATTGCTTATCAGGTTAAAAGATAGGACCTGGTCAATAGGTAAGGGATGGGTAGTCTTTGGTTCCAGTTGATGGTTACATTGCTAAAGATTTCTTAGAGGGGTGTAATCTGGGAAAACAACTCAATGGAGCAGAATGTTGTGTTGAAATTAATGACAGATGCATTTGAAGAATTTGGGCAATATACTTACAAAATTGCACATTTGGCTCTTTAATACTAAGTTGTATCAAGATTTTGCAGAATAAATTGAGAAATGAGAAACTGAGGGCTATTAATAAGCAGTATATCATAGTGTGAAAACCAGAGCACATTAAGTGGACCTCATCCTCTACGTTGCCAAGACAGACAAAGCTGAAGAGCAAGTTGGATACCCAAGTGTGAAAGTCCCAGGGATCCAGATGTATTATAATGATTAGTCAATTAAGGCCACTTATGAAAAGTGAGCTCCTTGAGGTCCTAATATAAGGGATAGGGAAGTATGTGCATATGCTATTCATGATATTGGCTCTGAAACCATTTCTCCTCTGGGACCCCTGAGTTTGGAAAGATTGCTCATCCTTCCCTGGAAACAGCATTTCTGTCATGTTATTAGATTTGCAAAGCAACAGTTATCTTCCTAAGTATCTGCCCCAAACTTTTTATTTGGATCCAGTACCTGTTATGGTATAGATCTTTAATATCCCCCCAAATCTTGTATATTAGGCAAGTCAGGAATGTTCAAGAGTAAAATGTTTAAATTATGAAAGCTGTAGCCATGTCAGTAGATTGATGCATTTGATGGATTAATAATTTAAATGAAATGTTGGATGTTAACTCTAGGCAGGTGTGGCATGGCTGGAGGAAGTATGTCACTGGTAGCATGCCTTTGGGGATTATATCTTGTTCCTGGTCTCTTCTTCTCTTTCTGTTTCTCAGTTGCCATGAGCTGAGCAACTTTTCTCCTCCACACTCTTAAGTCATGATACTCTGCATCACCTGAGGCCCAGAGCAATGGAGTCAGCTGACCGTGAATTGAGGCTTCTGAAACTGTGAGCCCAAATGAAATTTTTCTCCTCTAAGTTGTTTTTGTCAGGTACTTTGTTCACATAAACCCAAAACGGACTAATACGGTACTGTAATTAGGTTTAAATCTTAGCATAACAAAACTGGGGGTTTGTTAGCCTGCAAGGGAGGGATGACATTATCACATAAAGAATTATAATAATTGGCTGGTAAGTAGTGGAAGGAGTCAGAATGATAACAATAGGATTGAATTTTGAAGGTAAATGACTAAGGAGGCCAGAATGCAGGACTGAATAGGCAAGAATTAATAAACTAGAGGATATTTTTTAGTAATGTAGGATTTTACACCTAAGCAAGATCCCCAGAAGATGGACCAAATTTGTGGTGGAGGTGGCTCTTGACATACATATTTCATGATGATTTCCAAAGCTAACAAAATACTGTGATCAATACTCAGTGAAGTGGAAATTAACTACAAAACAGTAGAAGAAGGAAGGAAAGAGACTGAGAGGACTAAGGATGTGAATCTATAAAACAAACTTAGTTCGTTTGTGCTCCTATAAGAAAATAAAAAAAAAACTGGGAAATTTCTAAAGAATAGAAATTTTTTCTCATAGTTCTGGATGCAGAGTGACCATTATCAATGTGTTAGCAGGCTTGGTTGTCTGCTAAGGACTTCTCTCTGCTTCCAAGATTTTGTTTTGATGCTATATCCTCCAGAGTCAAGGAACACTGCTTTTTCACATGGCAGAAAATGGAAAGGTTAGTAGGTTGCACACTGTGTGAAGTATTTTTTATCAGGCCTTAATATAATTCACATGGGAGGAGCCCTTATGGCCTAATTCCCTCTTAAATGCCCTACCTCTCAACATTATTGAATTGGTAACATAATCTTGGAGGGGACCCATCAGAGAACCCACCAGAGTCTTATGATGTATAGAAAGGCCAGGAGGATACACTGATGGATAAGATCCCAAATATGGGCTTCTGAGAATCTGTCTAGCATCACTGAAATATTCAGTGTGTGTTTGCTCCTGCAAGTCAGGGCTGGTGGTAGGAGAGGCCATTTTGGACCTGGATTCATTAAGATCCACGGGGAAACTGGAGCCTCAAAATAACAGAGATTAGATATCAGCTATCAAATGCCAGAACACATAATGTCACTTACTCTGTAATGACCACTATGATCAGAGGGGTAGCCAAGAGGGATTGACTCACAGGGAGTTGTAGAAATAGTTGAGCATAGCAGTCTTCGATGCAAAGTAGACAAGAAACCGACAAAGGTACTGTTAATAAGCAAAAGAAAGAGAATGGAAAAGGAAGTTCTTGAGGGTGGTTGATCTAAAAAACATCATGCTATCTTGCTTAGTTCTTAGACCAAACTCAATTTTTATATCTAGAATCCAAAGGCCAAAGGGGTACTAATGTCCCTAGGAAGAAAACCCCATAAACACCATGACATACATATTTCATGATGATTTCCAAAGTTGTTCCCAAAACGGAACTGAGATCACTGATTTAGGCAATTGTACCTAAAGGGGAATGGATAAGACATTTTTAGGACTATTAGACAAATTTGACATTAATACATGAAGACTCAGTGTCATCACATTCTTCTCCGTGACTAAAGTGAGAGAGTCCTGGCTAATGTGTGACTCACACTGGACTCACTGAGTCTATGAATACACACATTGGTTATTTCCCCAGTCTCATCACACATAATTGGAGTAATATATTTGAAAATTGGAGTAAGCCCACATTTGAAGCAACAGTTTTTGTATTATGGAAAAGTGACTGGAAATCTCTGAAATTAACTGAAAAGACTGTAAATCAAAATAATATTTTATTGTGTTATGAAGTATTTTAGGTATCAATGATATACTAAAATGTAAAGGATTCAGAAGTAATGCTCCTTATTATATCTCCATTTGATTTTCCTTTCTGGGCTGGGCAGAAATTGGATAGATCATGATGAATGACTATACACTATCACAGAGTTAACCCAATAGTAATCTGGATCACCATTACAGTGGTAGATATGGTGTCATTGCTAAGGCAAATTAATAAGCCTTCTGATGTATTACATGTTGCCCTTGATTTGATGTGTTCTCTTTTGATTCTAAATAGCAAAGAGTATCAGAAATAATTCTCATTCACATGGGATGAACAGTATTCATTAATAATATTATATATATGTTAAATTTTCTTCATTCTCTTATAAAGAGATCTGGACAAGCTGGCCATCACACAACAGCACACTCAACATTGAATTGATAGTATCATGCAGCAGGATAGGACAGGCAAGAAATAATACACTAAAGGAGTGGTTAAGACACCTGCACTCTGGAGGATGGGAATTAAACCTTATTAAGTTTCAAGAACCTGCAATTTTGGTGAAATTTTTAGGTTTCCAGGCATTAGAATAATTTTAAGATATACCTTCCAAAATAAAAGATGCAGTGTTGCATCCATTTTTAATCCATAATTACAAAGAAATAAGCACAGTATCTGGTAGCTGTATTTGGAGTCTAGAGGACTATAATTCCATATCTAGAGATATTGTTTCACCCCATTTACATGCTGACATGAGAGTATAACAGCTTTGACTGGTGCCCATGTATAAAAAAGGCACTGGAACAGGTCCAGACTACAATACAATCATCTTTGTGACTTGGACAATGTAATTCATTAAACCCTATATTATTGGGGATATCAGTATTAGGATGTACTTTGGAGCATATGCTCCAATGGGACATTGACAATGTAAATCCATGAAATTCTGGGAAAAAATCTTTGCCATTAATAGTAAAGAATTATGTACCTTTTAAGAAACATCTCTTCAAGTGTTACTGGGCCATGGTAGAGAAAGAATAATTTACCATGCATCATCAAATGAACATGTATCCAAAACTTTTCCCTGTGAATTGAATTCTCTTGGACCCAATAAATTATATTCCCAAACATGCCTAACAGCTGTCCATTATGTAGTAGAAGTGTATATCTAGAATGGAACCAAAGCAGAATCAGAGTGCATAAATAAGCCATATGAGCTGGTAACTGAGAACCCAACCAAATTGTATAAGTGCCTCTTCCTGAGATTGCAACCATGGATATGAGTGGTCTTCTATACTACTGAGTAAAAGTAGTGGAAAAATCTTGAGCTTGATTTAAGGATGAGTCACATGTTACAGAAATATAAGGCCTTGAAACATTATGGAGAGAAATCTTTTTGTGGAGGGGAATGGGGATTTAACCCAAGGGCATTTTACCACTGAGCCACATCCCCAGCCTTTTTTATTTCTTATTTTGACACAGGGTCTCACAAACTTGTTTACCTCACTAAATTGCTGAGGCTGGCCTTGAATGTGTGATCCTCCTGCTTCAGTCTCTTGAGTTATTGGGATTACAGGTGTGTGCTATTGCTCCAGCCCATGGAAAGAAATCTTAATGGTAAGATCTACGAGAAGTACACTTAATTTTCTACTTTGCATAGAGGAATATAGGAATCAAAGAGAAAATATATAGATTTCTAGGCAGTGGTTAATGACCTTTTTAATATGTGACCTAGAAAGAAATGACTAGCTGAATGCTGCAGTGCACACCAGTAATCCCAGCAATTCAGGAGGCTGAGGCAGGGAGAATCACAAGTTCAAGTTCAGACCCAGAAATTTATCAAGACCCTGTTTCAAAATTTAAAAAAAATCAGAAGGTTAAGGCTCAATGGCATAGCATCCCTGGATTCAATCCCCAGTACCAAAAAAATAATACTAATAATGAAGAAAGAAAAAAAAAGAAGAAAGACTACTGGATTGAAGATAAAGAAGTCTAAGGAAGAGGCATATCAATAGACATATGGGAGTGGACATAGAATGTGAAAATATTTTTCTTACAAATCAATGGTTAACAGACAGCTTTCACCCCAGAGAAGTACAGCAAACCAACTTGATGAAATGACTTGGTCAGTTGACATTTCTTCATTATACTCTTTTATTTCACATGACTTTTTTGCTTTGTTTATTTTTATGGTACTGGGAATTGAACCAAGGGTCTTGAACATGCTAAGCATTCATCGTACCACTAAGGTACATATGTAATTGTTTTTATTTTATGTTTGAGATGGTTTCTTGCTTAGTTGCCTAGGCTGTGTTTTAACTTGCAATCCTCCTACTTTAGCCTCACTGACTAGCTGGGATTACAGATATGCACCATCATATTAACCCTGGCCCTGGCTTTGTGGTGTAGAGTTGAAGGAGATGTATTCTCTATATGTGAGCTTTTTTAGTTCTTCCAATATTAAACAAAGTTGGATGATTTCCAAATCCACTCTCAGTTGTCACTTCTGGAGAAAGTTTTGACTTTCTTCCATATCCACCTACCGTACACTGGGTGTGCTCCACATGTTTGCATGCATATCTTAGTCTTTCTCTATCCTGTGACCACTCAGCTCTTGTCACCCATTTGGCATTAATGCTGACAGAACAGTAAAACAATAATAAAATGTACAAAGTACTTCAGAGACTTCCACGGACTTCTTTAGTTTAGGAATTTCAAGCACATGGGGTTGTGGGTAGTAAGAACTGTGATTTATTTCTCTAAGTTTTTGAAGCTGCAGAAGTCCACAAAATATACACTTTCATAGGGATTCTCAACATTTGCTACATGTTATAATCAACCAGAGAGCTTAAAAATACCTATTTCTGGGTCTTAGCTTTGGCTTTTAATTGATCAGTTGTGGGAACCAGTCATGGAGGTTTTTAAATGTGCCTGGGATGATATTTAAGTATAATCAATATTTTATAAATCATGGTGTCTTTCATTATTTATAATATAGCTGTGATTCATTTTATGGGTATGGGAAGCACCTTACTATGGGTCTGATGAACCATGTTAACAGAATAAAAGGGATTTGGTGAAGAAACCTCTTCTGTATCCAAAATGGATAGCAGCAGGAGGAAGGGTGGGCAACAGAATTCAGTCTTTCCACAAGATTTGGATAGTGATGTGTCCCAATAATACTTATTATTGATGCTTCAAACTGATTCCCTTTATTACCACTGGGTGACCCAATTTTCATTATGTTATGTTTTGGTGGTGAATTATTGTTATATGCCTTTTATGTGCATGCAATTATAACCTTGGCAGCACTCTGAGTAATGTTTTTTGAGTATTCTGAATCTCTGTTACATACCAATTCATGAGCAATGCAAGCTTCTGTACCTGAGGAATGAAAACTCATGTGCCACATAATTTTCATAAGATTTTTGGATTTGCTAAATACAGTCCAAAATATGTTATGATTTTGATCTAAAAACGTCTCCCAAGGAGCTCATGTGTTAAGCAATGCAGGAATGCTAACAGGTAAACTGATTAGACTACCTCATCAGTAGATTAAGTCATTTGATCAGTTAATAATTTGAATGGGCCGATGGGTGTAAATTGTAGGCAGGTAGGGTATGACTAGAGGAAGTAGGAGGCAAGCCCTTGGCCATTAATTTTTGTTCCCAGCTCCTTATTCTCTGCTTTCTGACTGCCATGAGATGAGCAGCTTTCTTCTGTTATACCCTTCTGTCCTGATGTCCTGCCTCACCTCCAGACCAAGCAATGAGTCAGCTGACTATGAACTGAGACCTCTGAAACTGTGATCCCAAAATAATTTTTTTCTCCTTTAAATTGTTCTAGTCAGATATTGTGGCCACAGAAACAAAAAATGCTGACTAACCTAATATATTTAGCACATTTATAATTTCTTCTTATGCTAAGTGTGAGAAATAACTTCATAACTAGAAAATAAATAAGCTATTTTATAATATAATATAATTTACCGAGGTAATCAGATTTAAATTTTAAGAATCTCATCAATTGGGCTACTACATATATTTTAATCATTTATGAAGAAAGTTCTTCCAAATATGCATTCTCTTTGGGGCATACCTATTAGATATTTTGGTTTTGTTTTTGAATGTTTTCATAGACATATTATTCTCTACAACTTTCAAGCAATAACATTGCAAATTTCTAGTGGACAGTCTCAATTTCAAAGTCATCATCCTCGGCCTTCAGAGAATTCCTTCCATTTAACAGTTGGAAATGAGAACATTGGTGTGGAGAGGGCCTGATATAACTTTTCAGGTTGGCAATGACCATAATCATATGGGAGCTGAAATAATTTCTATCTTCATTACCTTAATAAGATTTTGAAGACTCTTAGGGTAATGAAGATTAATACTTCCATTAGTCTCTCACTTTTATGCTAAACCCAAAGCCACAGTTCACTGAAGAAACAAAGGTTGCAAATATTATGTAATTGTCATGACCAAGACCAATTGGAAGCACTAATTAGGTTCCTTGCCATAAGTTTGGTATCATCTTTGCTGGGTAACCATGATTTTCTGAAAACCATTACCATACTCTCCCCTGCTCCAGTGTTTATGAACTACAGCTGTTGTGGTATTGAAATGTCCTAGAGGTGGTAGGAGGATGGAGGTCAGGGCTGTTTTTCTTTCTTACATTTTGGAATTTTTAGAATAATATTTCTGAAACACTACACTAAGGTCAGAAGACTTTCATTAGGAAACTTTGAGCCATGATAATTTTCTATGGAAATATCGATGAAATATATTTTTGTCTTATTTTGTAATGACATAATGTACATTTACCTGACTCTCAATTGCAATGTGAATTTAGGGAAGTCACTTCTGTTCTTAGGGCTTTGGTTTCCATGTCAACATGCTGGAGTTGAGCCAGATGATTGCAAAGCTCCTATCCACATAAAATATTCTATGATTTATTGATTTCTGACTGAAATTTACTGAATTAATAAAAGTAGTTTTTCTTTATATATAGGGAGAGAAAGTAATTTTCTCACAAGTAATTCAGCATAGCAATAATGTAATATGATTAACTTTATATTTTTAACTGTATTTCTTCTTAATAACTTAATGTACTTTGATATTTCTTAGAGTTCATTATCTTGAAAGTTGAGTCTAAGCCTTATTTCATTATTTCTTGTCATATTGGTTTGAGCAGTAGTGCTGGGAACATTATTATCCTTGTTTCATGTATGAAAAAAGCAGGCAAGTTAAATTACATTCTTCAAGGAATTGAAAAAAAAAAGAAAAAGGAGTAGGTCTTGGTTGTCTTGTGGAAGGGAAGAAGGAGACAAAAAGAGACTGTTGGCAGCTACAGTTGGGTAGGAGGACAGTACGTTTATGGGGTAAATTGCCAAAAAGTTACCTTGAAAGAAAGAATAAGACATAGTATGTGACAATGATCTCATGATTCTGTCTGTTCAGCCAGATAATAAGAACGGTTGTAATAATTGGAGGCAAGTATGAGGGTGGATCTAGTTCTTTTAAACAAATTTTTACCCAGTACCTCATTTTCCTATAAAAGCTCTATATTAACACTTATTTCTCAGACTTATCCAAGAACTTATTAAATTCCAAAACTGTGCTTTAAATTTTATATGTATTATCTTGGTTAAATATTCACCAATAGGTACTGCTACGTGTCTATTGTACGACTGAGGAAGCTACATTTCATAGAGGTTAAATGTCTGGCCAGGTCTGACAGTGTAGATCTGTTCCAATCAAAATCTGTCCTTTACAACACTTCTGTAATAACTGATAATCAAGCAGTTTATAGTAGTGCCATTTTAGTATTTTATATTGCTTTTTAAAAAATATGCTTCCGGGGCTGGGGAGATAGCTCAGTTGGTAGTGTGCTTGCAAAGCAAGCACTAGGCCCTGGGTTCAATCCTCAGCACCACAAAAAAAATATGCCTCAATTCCTTTATGATAATTTTGAGACCTCTGTCCCTTGGCATGGTTTCAATGTAGATAATGATTTTTTACTATTTCCAGAGACATGCTTATTCAATGAATAACATAATTTACTTGACTTGCTCTCATGTATGTACAGGGAGATTATATTCTCAAATCAAATGTTGTATGAGGTCTGTCAAAGTAGACGAATCTCATGGTCTAAACTCTGTTTTCCAAATGGCTCTATATATCATATTTCTGCCCTCAACTTGCACCCCTGACCCAATTCTGAGATTATTTCCCTGCTCTCTGGAACTCATGGTCAGTTTTTCACAACTTATCCTCCATCATCAACCTTCTCTCTGCAAGCTCCCTTCACTTTTCTGTTTTTACTGAAACCTGGCTGTCCTCTGAGGATGTTGTTTCCTCTGTAGCCCTCTCAATGTTGTGGCTGTTTCCCCACATCTCTCATATCTCAAGGCTGCAGTTCAAGAACCATTTTCCTCCTTTGCTTCCCAGTAAATGCTATCTTTGATTCCCATCTCTTCAGACTCTGCCACCCAATATATCTTGTGTCATCTATTATTCGGTTACTCCCCCTCATTACTCAAAGCGTTTATCTTGTTCCCAATAACTCACTCCAGCACTACTCTTGTCATAATTCTTGATTATTTTAACGTTCCTATGAACAATCCTCTGAGCACACAAGACTCAGGTTTTTAACCTTTTCTCCTCAAAAGGATTTTATCTTCCCACCTAGCTCAACCCCTCACTTCTAATCCTATCCCAGAAATCATCATTATCAACAAACTGAAATTCCTCCATAATATTAATTTCATAAATCTCAGTCTTTGACCAACAATCCTTCTTGAATACCTCCTTTCCTCCTCACCTCTAACTATATTTTCTGTTCAGGGACCTAGAACCCATTAATCAACCAAGGTTGTGTGTGCTTTAGCCTCCTCATGTTCTCATTTTCCTCTTACTCACCCTAAATTCCATGATCCATCATCATAACCAGTCCCTTACACATACTCTCAATTCCCTTTTTTCCTCTCTTTCTCCACTTATACATCTGGAAACAAAAACAAAAACAAAACAAACAGAAAAGCAAGCAACTTGCCTGTTTAAATCATACACCCCTGCAACAGAGTGTGGTTCATAGAAAACACTTAATCATGAGAACTAATGACAATTTAAATTCATAAAACCTATTCTCAGGTGTAGAAATATCATCATTCCCTAGTCCACTTTATATCTTTCTATATCACTAAGAGAAATACTCAGAAGGTAATATAATTAGCTATAGGGCACCTGTACCTGACACCGTATACTCTCTTCTCCCAATATTATAGTTGACTTCTCTATTGTAGTGAATTCTATCCCCCTCACCTTCTAGAGGACATCTGACTATTTTCCCTATTTCTTAAATAATCTATGTTCCTCAATTCATCTTTCGAATCACCATAAAACATGTTAAACACCATAACATTGTTCTATTTGAAAAATCTTCATTGTGACCCTGTGTCTTCCTCCTACATTACTCTGCCCTTACCCTCTTATAGTATGACTCTTTGAAATTGTTATATATCCTGCCACCAATTTCTTTCCCTCTGATTGCTCCCTAAACCATATTAGTCAGGTTATAACTTCAAGTTACTCTTGTCATGGAGACCAGTGGTGCACCTTTCTCTCTATTCTTAATTCTCATTATGAAATTTATCACTTTTGTAAAAAAAAAAAAAAAAAACTCAGAGTAATATCATAAGCATACATGCAACCAACCTTAAAATGAATAAATCTTAACATTTATAATGATTGCTTTGGATTTTTATTTATTAAAAATAGATATACAAGGCTGGGTTTGTAGCTCAGTGGCAGAGCACTTGCCTAGCACATGTGAGGCACTGGGTTTGATCCACAGTATCACATAAAAATAAATAATAAAATACAAGTATCGCATTCATCTACAATTAAAAATTTAAAAATATGTATACAGATGAAATCTTTTAGTTCCTCTATCTCCATTCAGACTTAAGCACTCTCCTGAAATTAGGATGTGCCTTCTTATCCATTTTACTTTATGTATTATATATGTACTTACACATATATAGGTACTTAAACAAAGACACAGAAGTATTTATTCTAACTCAAAAATTTTCAAGAATTACCGTTTTGTGTAATATTATCCATATCCATATCAAATTTTTGAAAATTTGCTTATTTAATGAAATTTAATGATGATTTTCCTTTATTCATTTATTAATTTTTGGTGCCCGGATTGAACGCAGGGGGTGCTTAACCCCTGAGGGACATCCCCAGACCTTCTTTATATTTTTACTTGGAGATAGGTTCTAAGTTGCTGAGGACCTAGCTAAATTGATGAGGCTGGCTTTGAACTTGCAATCATACTGCCTCAGCCTCCCAAGTGACCAGGATTACAGGCTCGTGCCACTGTACCTGGCTGATTCTCCTTTCTTATATTATCCTTATCTTATTTTGTGTGGAGATAAAATGAGCTTCATTAAATGAGTCAGGAAATTCTTCTTCAATTCCTTACTTTCGAATAGACTAAAATAGGATATGTCTGTGCTTAGGCTGCTCATTAAAAGTTACCTGGAACATAATCGTGGGTAAGTTTTTGAATACTCATTAATATTTTTAATATTAAGTCTTACATGGTTTTCTTTTCTTTCTGCAGTTGGTGTTTCTAAGTCATGCTTTTCTAGAAAACAACATCCTCTTGCTGTTTTTCCCAGTTGTCTCTTAATTGTAAAGACAGATCATTAAAGCTACTCCTAAAAAAACCTTACCCAAGCTACTCTTTTTTTCATACTCTGCTTCCTCTATTACCATTAAGCAGAGGTATTTTTACCTTTGATTTTACATTTCACCTCAAAAAATTTGCCTTTATATACTAATTCAAAAATCCTCATTTTCATTTTTTTAAATTTTTAAATTATTCTTATTTAGCTTTTAATTTTTTACAGACTGCATTTTAATTCATTGTACACAATTTTGTTTCTATGGTTGTACACAATGTAGATTCATACCATTCGTGGAATCATACACGTACATGGGGCAATGATGTCTGTCTCATTCCACCATTTTTCACACCCCCCTCTCATTTTCTTCTACATATTCTAAAGTTCCCCCATTCTTCTCTCATTCCCCACCCCCACCCCCATTATATATCATCCTCCACTTATCAGGGAAAACATTTGGCCTTTGGTTTTTTGGCCTTGGCTTATTTCACTTAGCATGATATTCTCCAATTCCATCCATTTATTTGCAAATGCCATAATATTATTCTTCTTTATGGCTGAGTAATATCCATTGTGTATATATATCAGAGTTTCTTTATCCATTCATCTGCTGAAGGGCATCTAGGTTGGTTCCACAATCTAGCTATTGTGAACTGAGCTGCTATAAATATTGATGTGGCTGTGTTACTGTAGTTTGCTGATTTTAGGTCCTTTGTGTATAAACCAAGGAGTGGGATAACTGGGTCAAAAGGTGGGTCCATTCCAAGTTTTCTGAGGATTCTCCATACTGCTTTCCAGAGTGGCTGCAGCAATTTGCAACTCCACCAGCAATGTAAAAGTGTGCCTTTTTTCCCCACATCCATGCCAACATCTATTATTGTTTGTGTTCTTGATAAAAGCCATTCTAATTGGAGTAAGATGAAATCTTAGAGTTGTTTTAATTTGCATTTCTCTAATTACTAGAGATGTTGAACACTTTTTCATATATTTATTCATTGCCTGTGTGTCTTTTTCTGTAAAGTGTCTGTCCAGTTCCTTGGCCCATTTATTGATTGGGTTCTTTCTATTTTGGTGTAAAGTTTTTTAAGTTCTTTATAAATTTTGGAGATAAGTGCTCTATCTGAAGTGCATGTGGAAAAGATTTTCTCCCACTCTGTAGGCTCTCTTCACATTCTTGATTGTATCCTTTGCTGAGAAAAATCTTTTTAGTTTGAGTCCATCCCATTTATTGAATCTTGCTTTGATTTCTTGTGCTTTGGGAGTCTTATTGAGGAAGTCTGATCCTAAGCCAACATGATGAAGACTGGAGCCTACTTTGTCTTCTGTTAGGTGCAGGGTCTCTGGTCTAATTCCTATGTCTTTGATCCATTTTGATTTGAGTTTTGTGCAAGGTGAGAGGTAGAGGTTTAATTTCGTTTCACTACATATGGATTTCCAGTTTTCCCAGCACCATTTGTTGAAGAGGCTATCTTTTCTCCATTGTATGTTTTTGGCTCCTTTGTCTAGTATGAGGTAACTGTATTTATGTGGTTTTGTCTCTGTGTCTTCTATTCTGTACTATTTGTCTGCCTGTCTATTTTGGTGCCAATACCATTCTGTTTTTATTATGATTGCTCTGTAGTATAGTTTAATGTCTGGTATTGTGATAACTCCTGTTTCACTTTTTCTATTCAGAATTGTTTTGGCTATTTGAGGTCTCTCATTCTTCCAGATGAAGTCCATGATTGCCTTCTCTATTTCTATGAGGAATATAATTGGGATTTGAATTGGAATTGCATTGAATCTGTATAGTGCCTTTGGTAGAATGGCCATGTTGACAATGTTAATTCTGCCTATCCAAGAACATGAGACATCTTTCCATCTTCAAAGGTTTTCTTCAGGGTCTTTCTTTAATGTTCTGTAGTTTTCATTGTAGAGGTCTTTTACCACTTTTGTTAGATTAATCCCCAAGTATTTTATTTTATTTTTTTGACGCTACTGTGAATGGAGTGGTTTTCCTAATTTCTCTTTCAGAGGATTCATCACTTATGAATAGAAATGCATTAGATTTACACGTATTGATTTTATACCTTGCTACTTTCCTGAATTCATTTATTAGTTGTAGAAGTTTTCTAGTGGAGTTTTTTGGATCTTCTAAATATAGGATCATGTCATCAGCAAATAGGGATAGTTTGAGTTCTTCTTTTCCTATTTGTATCCCTTTAATTTCCTTGGTCTGTCTAATTGCTTTGGCAAGTGTTTCAAGGACAGTGTTGAACAGAAGTGGTGAAAGAGGGCATCCCTGCCTTGTTCCAGTTTTTAGAGGGAATGCTTTCAGTTTTTCTCCATTAAGTATGATGTTGGCTGTGGGCTTAGCATAGATAGCCTTTACAATGTTGAGCAGCTCATGGATCCTTCTCCAAAATAGACCATATGCTATGCCACAAAAAAGTCATTAGTAAGTACAAAAAAATAGAGATCTTACCCTGTATCCTATCAGACCATAATGGAATGCAATTAGAAATGAATGATAAAATAACAAACAAAAACTACTCATATACCTGGAGACTAAATAATATGCTACTGAATGATGCAATGATAACAGAAGACATCAGGGAAGAAATAAAAAAAATTCTTAGAAATAAATGAGAACAATGACACAACATATCAAAACCTCTGGGACACTATGAAAGCTGTACTAAGAGGAAAGTTCATTGCATTGAGCTCATATATTAAAAAGATAAAAAGTCAACAACTAAATGACCTAACATTACACCTCAAAGCCCTAGAAAAAGAAGAACAGATCAACACCAAAAATAGTAGAAGACAGGAAATAATTAAAATCAGAGCTGAAATCAATGAAATTGAAACAAGAGAAACAATTCAAAAAATTGACAAAACAAAAAGTTGGTTCTTTGAAAAAGTAAACAAAATTGATAAACCCCTAGCCACACTAATGAAGAGGAGAGAGAAGACTCAAATTACTAGAATTCTTGATGATAAAGGAATAATCACAACAGATACCAATGAAATACGTAACATGATTAGAAGCTATTTTGAAAATCTATACTTCAACAAAATAGAAAATATCAAACACATAGACAAATGTTTAGAGACATATGATCCTCCCAAACTGAATTAGGAAGATGTACACAATCTAAACAGATCAATTTCAAGCACTGAAATAGAAGAAGCCATCAAAAACCTACCAACCAAGAAAAGCCCAGGACCAGATGGATTCTCAGACGAATTCTACAAGACCTTTAAAGAAGAACTAATACCAATACTCCTCAAAGTATCTCAGGAAATAGAAAAGGAGGGAATCCTTCCAAATTCATTCTATGAGGCTAGTATCACTCTGATACCAAAACCAGACAAAGACACATCAAGGAAAGAAAACTTTAGACCAATATCCCTGATGAACATAGATGCAAATATCCTTAACAAAATACTGGCAAATCACATACAAAAATATATTGAAAAGATAGTGCACCATGATCAAGTGGGGTTTATCCCAGGGATGCAAGTTTGGTTCAACGTCCGGAAATCAATAAATGTAATTCACCACATCAATAGACTTAAAGGTAAGGATCACATGATTATTTCGATTAATGCTGAGAAAGCATTTGATAAAATACAGCACCCCTTCATGCTTAAAACACTGGAAAAAATAGGAATAGTAGGAACATACTTCATTTTCCTTTTTAATTATTGCTTATGGAAATTTAAGTTAAAATCTATTAAGTGGGTACAACAAGGGCTAATGAAAAATATGTCAGATATAACATGTTGTGAGGTTTGGCTTCAATAGTGAATGATATTGGTACTTGTTATTTTTATATATAAACAAATGTGTATGTAGGCACAGTGATATTTAGATAAAGCAAAATTATGCATATATATATTATATATATAAACATATGGAAAATTTCAAAAGCACTATCAATTTGTGTCACACAGGTTAAGATATAATTAAATTATCTTTTCCATAGAAATGGGAAAAATACATTATGAAAACCTAGTTAATGAGTGTTATTTTTCCTATTGTATATTTATGTAATACTTTCAGAAGGCAATTTATATATACTAAAAACTTTTCTCCAGAAATGTACCTTCCACAATGAATTACAAGGGAATAATTGAAAAGGAAGAACAAACAGGGCTATGCTTATAAAAGGAAACCCTTATGAAACTTAAATATACAGCATTGTTTTAAAATAACTCATGGCATATTTTCTCCTGAAATGTCATGGTGTCCATTATTAAAGTTAGAAAGTCATAAATTTTCATTAAATAATTTCTGAACATACTCATTCATCTTTTAGCATTATCATGAAACAATATAAAATAAAATATTGCATATTGGCAAAAATAGATGTAAGTCCAAGGGGAAAAATTGTTGTATTGAATAGAAGACATTATGACTACTTTGTGGGGGTTGACAGTTTATTTAATGTTAAGTGTTGCCTTAATTGAGTTTTGGGTTATTATTGAACCAAGAAGCTAAATTTTTAATGAGGTCTTCCTTGAGCCTTTAAGAGGTTTAACTTCAGGTAAAACCTGTACTTCTATTTTTAAATATTTCTATATTTATAGAAAATTCTATTGCTCTATTCTCCTTTTTTGTTCCAATCTGTCAGTCTTTTCATGATCCAGTAACATACTGCATTAATTCCTGCAACTTTGAAATAAACTTTAATATCTGATAAGACAGATATGCCCAATGACTCTTGTTTTTCACAATTTTACTGTATGAGCTCTAATTTTTATTTTTCCACGTAAATTTTGCTATCATTTTGTCAAGATTTCAAATTGTTTAAATTTCAAGTACTGGCAGATGAAATTTATAGTTTAATCTGGAAGAATTGGCACTATTACTATATTGTAGCTTCTCCTGAAGCAAAATATATCTCTGTTTATTCATGTCTTCTTTTATATCCCTTACCTTGATTTTATAGCTGTCTGCATACAGTTCCTATGCATTCCTTATTAAGTTAGTTTGTAGGTGTTTCACATTTTGTGACTGTTGGAAATTGAAAATTTTCTTTAATATTTTAAATCTTTTTATACCTTATCTATGAAGATGCTATTGATTTCTGTATACTGGTTATGGAGGCAGTCATCTCACTGAAAAATTTGTTTATTTGTAATAGTTTCTCAGTTTATTCTTTAGGTTTACTGAAGACAATTTTTCTGTCATCTACAAGTAATGTTAATTTTGATTTCTTTTTTGTTTTTGGCAAATAAACTTTTATTGGATTGTTCTTCCCTGTATATAATTCTGGTATAATTGAATATATAACTAAAATCAGTAGGATTTTTTCCTCTTTATTAAAAAATTTTTTTTGGTTTCTAATTCCAAAGCCCTGAGTAAGGTACTGTATAGCTTACAAAGAAGGGTCAGAGGCAGATCATTTGCACACTTGAGGGACAACAATAGAAGATTTCTTCTTTTCCATAATATTTTTTCATGGATTCAATTTTAATAAGTTCCTGATCCCTTGATCTCATCAAAATCCTGTAGGTCACTAATATCATTGAATTGTAGAGCACATGGTATTACTGGTGTCATCATACAGTGGTTATTAATTAAGCAGGCCATATGGTATGCTAGAGTAGACCAGACAGGCGTGGGCATATGGCTAGGGAATTCTGAAATACTACCCTTCAAATATTAAAATGAATCTGATGTAATTGTTCAATGGAAATGCAAACTATTCTAACCATAACAATTTACCACAGCAGTGTCATCATTTTCAATATGGTAGAAATAAAAATTTAGTGAAACGTTACTAGGTTAACAAAATATGCACCAAGACTTAGATGTGGCACTAAAAGCACAGGTGACAGAAGGAAAAATAGACAAATGGGACTACATCAAATTTGAAAACTTCTGTTCAGTATATGATATAGTCAAAAGTGTGAACAGGAAAACTATAGAATGGGAGAAAATATTTTCAAATCTCATATTAAATAAGAAGTTACTATCCAGAATATACAAAGAACTCTTGCAAATCAATAACAAAAATAACCTGAATAAAATATGGACAAATAATTTGAATACATGTTTATCCAAGGAACCATACACCAATGTCCAAAAAGCATATGCAAAGATAATCAACTTCTCTAATTATCAAGGAAACATGAATCAAAACCAGAAACAAATCACCTGTTTAATTCATATGCCCCTGCAGCTGAGTGTGGCTCATAGAAAACACTTAATCATGAGAACACTTTAAATTCATAACACCTATTCTCAGGTGAAGAAATATCATCGTTCCCTAGTCTAATTTATATCTTTCTATATCACTAAGAAAACAGAAACACTCAGAAGATAATATAATTAGCTATAGGGCACCTGTACCTGACATCATATATTCTCTTCTCCCAATATTATAGTTGACTTCTCTATTGTAGTGAATTACATCCTCCTCACCTACTAGAGGACAGCTATTTTCCCTATTTCTTAAATAATCTATTTTCCTCATTAATTAATTTTTCACATTTTCTTTCCTTCATGCAATTAGTTGTTTGTTTTTTATGGGCAGAAGCTACATGTGTCTTGTTCAACATTATTACTTTAATACCTAAAGTTGTGCCTGGCACATAACAGATTTTCACTACATATTTGTTCATGAAAAGGATAGGTATTTAGCTACTTACAATATTTAAACAACTGTGGTGGTAGTTTATAGATGGTATTTAATCTTCACAGTAAGGTACAGGGTAGTTATTTTTCCTTCCATTTTTACAAATGAGTGAACTGAAATTAGTATCATGTCCAAGACCACATAACTATAACAAGTAATTTGGGAACTGGAATATTTTTCCTCCTGGTTATAAAGCAGTTTCTTTAGAATGTAGCCACACTGGTATAAAACTGTTTTAGTTTGGCATCTACATTTTTCTTATGTGGTCTTGGGCATGATGAGTTTTTACCTTTTATTTTCTTGAGTTCATTTTCTCATTCCATTACAGTCTGAAAACATGCAAGATATAATTTTATTTTTTTTTATTTGCTAAGACCTACTTTATGTCCTAGTATATGATCAATTTTGATGAAAGTTCTATAAACAGCTGAAAAGAAAATATATTCAGTTGTTATTGAAGAAAATATTCTGTAGATTGAATTTTTCATTTCTAAGATTTCTGTTTCTTTCTTTTTCAAAATTTCTTATCACTTTATGGAAATTTTCTTTTATATCCTGCATTTTCTCCCTTAGATCATTCTTTATATCTTCTTTTACTAAATTTATCATTTTAACAATCAAATCTTTGGACTTTTTGGTGTCCCCCCCCCATTTCTATGTCTACAGGATTAGTTATTGGAGGGTTGTAAACTTTCTGAGGTATCTAATTATCTAATTTTCTCATGTTTTCTGTATTTCTATGTTGCTATTTATGCATCTGCTGGGCTGAATATCACTTCCACTGTTATATGGGTGTCTTCTGAGATTATTGATTCCTCTTTACAATGTGCCTCTGGCTGGAAGTATATCCCAGTGTCAAAACAAAACTTGAATGTGATCACATTGCTATGATTGATCCTTGGTATCACCTTGAGAGGAAATAATAATCACCAGTAACTGCAACCACTTCACAGCCAATTATATACTAAAAAAAACACAAAAGTCTATTGAAAATGTTCCCTATGACTCCACTAGTTCAAAAGTGGAAAGGGGGATTAATACTGTAGAATAGGCTGAAAAATTAATAATCAAGGAAGTGAAATTACTATTAAAATATATGTTATGAAAACAAAAAAGAAAGAAGTAGCAAAAGTGGGAAGGCCAAAAACAGATAATACAAGAAGGGAAAAATAAAACAAATGATCAGTGATTATAAGAATGACATGAAGAAAAAAGAGAATAAATCCAATTACAACATTAACATATTTTAAAAATAAGTAAAATTGAAGTAAATTATGTAATATCTAATAATGGGGAAATCTTATCAAATCAACACAGAAGACCAATGAAATTAAAAACTAACATTAAGGTGTCTTAAATTATTCATTGCCAAGCTATTTGAGATGGAATTATTTCTTACTGGGCCTTCCAGATTTATATTCCCTCAGGTTTGGGGAAGTGTATTAATTCCCCATGCGTCTTGGGCTTGTCCTCTAAGTTTCTCTGGTCAGGTAAGTAGCAACCATACTATCTGTTTCCAGGCTGTGTTGAAAAGTTATGCATTTAGTTTTTCCCCTACGTAGTTGAGTTTTCTTCTTTGAAAACTGTGTGGAACTCAGGTATTGGCCCCTATTCACACAGACCTCATTCTGTCCTCTTGTATGAATCTAGGTGCCTCCTGCCTGTCTTTGACATGTCTGGGTACCTAATAGTTCTCTGGAGTTTAGAGGAAAATGGGCCCTGATTTTCTGTGGCTTAGCAGCCAGATCTCTCCCTGTTTGGGACTGAAGACCTGTTTGTCACTTGTAGATTCTGTGCACGCCCAGAGATATCAACATATGTGTGAGCACACCTATATAGATGTCAAGGTGTTTGGGGCACAGTGACCCATGACACAGCATGTGGTAGCATATGTCAGCTGTATGTGCTACTACATAGATTACTGCACTCCCTGGCAGTGTCTTGCTCTCTGTTGTGTTTCATTCCACTTTCAGTGTCAGAGATGGGCAGTGGGGGTGGGGTGGGGGCTCAGCATCCTTCACCTTAGAGAAATCCCTCTACACAGTTTACTCAGATTACCTATTTAAAAAAATGTTTGATATAATGGTATTAGCTGGTGTATTTAAAAGAGATGAATCTGTAGAAATTTAATTCCTTCCAAAGCTCTATGCTTAGGCATTGCTGTCTCTACAAAATGGCTACTCACCACAGTTTTCTACCAACAAATAGAAGTGGAGTATTTCTTATTCACCAGGTGGCTTGGAAATATTTACTCTTCTACTAAGCTTTTCAGTTTGCCTCTCCCTCTTTCTCCTTTGTTATTCCATCCCCAGACATGTCTTGATGCTACAGGTGGTGATTCATGGCTAACATATTTTCTCCTGTTCTTTACCCAGTAATCAAAATTTCTGAGTCCCTTCAGGTATCTGAAAGTTCAATATTGTATCTCAGTGCATTCCTTCTATCAACTACCTCTGATCAGTTGTTCTTTCACTGCTTTGGTTCCAAAGTGCTAGGGAGTTGAAATCTGCTGCTTACCTCTACTTTTCCATGATGAACTGCATTTCTTTCTAACTTATTTAGGGGAATATTTAATTCATTTCATTATTTTTTAAATTTAAGAATCATTAAAATTATGAGTATTTCTGCAAGTTTATCTTTGTAGCTTGTGTGATTTAATATGTGTTATTTTTGTCACTGTTATTATCTAGTAATTTAGCAACTGCAGTTTTGATTTCCTCTTTAATTATATTATCATTTGGGAGAGATGTTAAGTTTCCAAGTGGCTGGTCTTTTTTTTTTTGTCATTCATTTCTAGCTTCATTCCAATATACAATTAGGATTTATTTGTTAGCCCAATATATGATCAATATTTGTAACTGCATTTGGCTCTTTGAAAAGAAGACACATTTATTATTTGTGATGTAGAATGTTAGATATATATTTAATAAACGTACACTGTTAATTATATCATTCTATCTCTTTTTACTTGTTTTTTGACCATCTATTAGTCAGCCTTTTTTCTCTATGATCAAACTCCTGACATAAACATCAAAAAGGTGGATGGTTTTGTTTTGGTTAACTGTTTAAGGGATTTCTGTCCATGGGCAGCTGGCACCAAGGCAGAAATATCATGGTGGAAGGATGTAGTGAAGAAAAACTGCTCAGTTCATAGCAGCCAGGCAGCAGAGAGAAAAAAGATGGTGCTTGGGGACAAGATATAGTTCCAAAGGTCACACCCTAAAGGACTCACACACTTCAACCAGGGCCTACCTCCCATAGTCCTTACCAGGTCTGAGTCGTCCATTAAACTATCAATGGAATAACCCATTGGCGAACTCAGAGTCCTCATGATCTAATTACTTCACTAAATCCCAATCCATGAACACTGCTACTTTGGGGACCAAACTTTTAGCACATGAGTCTTTGGGGGACACTTCATATCCAAACCATAATATTCTTCCTTTGGCCTCCAAAGTCTCATGTCCATTTCATAATGGTCACATCAGTTCACCCCCATGAGTTCCAATAGTCTTATCAGTCCTAAAGTTGCTCAAAATCACAATTCCAAAGTCTCCTCTGAGACTCACACAATTCTTAGCTGTGAATCTCCTGTAACAATCAGAAAACAAGGTACCTACTTCCAACACACAATGGTAGGACAGGTACTATGTAAGCATTTGCATTCTGAAAGAGAGGAATGGGTGCATAGAAAGTAGGGATAAGACAAATGCAACACCAGTAGGGCAAACATTAAATCATGTAGCTCCATTTCCAGCATCTGGGGCAACTAGTGACATGATGTGGGCTCCAAAGAGCTTGGACAGCTTCACTTTTAGTCTTGCTGGTTGCAACCTATATGATCTCTCTCTTGGGCTGACTGGACTCCCTGCCTGTAGCATTCATGGCCAATGTTCTGTATTCTTGGCATATCTAACTTCCTGTGGTCTTCATTGCAGTTTTAGCTTCACATTCACAACGTCATACATCATAGTTTCAGTAGTACCTGTAGAGATTTCAGCACTGGGATACACTGCTGCCTTTGCAGATCTTCTTTTGATATCTCAGTGGAATCCTCTATGACTCCATAATTCTTGCATTCTTTATGCTTGCAAAACCAGCACCATGTGATTTATGCCAATGTCTACCATCAGCAGATGAAGTAGCCAGCTCCATATTGGCCCACAGCCATAGTAGCTTCTGAATACCTGGACAGTTGAACAGGTGAAATAAATCCTTGCAAAGCAACTTAGTAGGCAAACTTGTGTGGGAATAGATTACCTCTTCATTCTTTTCACAAAGCAAATTCTTTCAAACTAGTTTTTACCTTTACATTCTTAAATCTGTGATTAATATGGCATTGCTCACTCTTGAGATGTCCTCAAAGCAACTTGTCTACTGCCTCTATGCAAAGTGTTTGGTTTCTCTTTAATCAAAATAATCTCTTCAACAACTGTACCTACTTTGGCCCCAGTTTTACAATGCTTATCTGGCCAAAGTGCAAGTTTTAAAAATCTTCCTGTTCTTCTTGCTTCTAATTATCACTGTCAACCTGGCTAAAAACCACCAGCAACACCAATGTCACTTCCAGAATGCTGTACTGCCTTGAAATTTCTTCTACCAGTTTAATAGTCCATTACCTTTAATTTCAACCTCACACCAAGTCTCAGAACATGGACAAGATGAAATAAATTCCTTGAAAGCATGTAAAAAGGGGGATCTCTAGTCTAATTACCAACAGAATCCCTGTTCCCCTCTGAAACCTCATGAGCCTAGGCTTTACTGTCTGCATTTCTACCACTATTCTGGACTTCCAAGATCACACCAGAATCGTCCATTCAGTTCTGCTTATGGCTCTAAGGTTTCTTTGGCTTGCATTTCAAAACTTTTCAAAACTCCTCCCACAGAACTGTCCCAAATGTTCAATTATAGTCACAGCAATGACTCCATTTTAAGTATAAATTATCTGTGCCAGCTTTTTGTTATTATGTCCAAAATAACTGACATAAATTATTTTTAAATTTTATTTATTTTTATTATTTTTATTTAGCTTTTAATTTTTTACAGACTGCATTTTGATTCATTGTAATGATTTAAAAGAGGAAGGATTTACTTTTTCTCATGATTTCAGAGGTTTTAGTATGTTGTCAGCAGTTTTCAGGACAGAAACATGATGGTAGAAGAGCATGGAAGAAGAAAGCTGCTTGGCTCCTGGCAGATTAGAGGCAGAGTAAAAGGTATTGGGGAAGAAGATATAGTCCCCAAGTATATGCCCCCAAATACCCACTCCCTTTAATTGCATTGTATCTCCCACAGTTTCCAGTGCCTCCCAATGGTACATTAAGCTAAAATCAATCCATCAGTAGATTAATCAATTGATGAGGTCAGATTCCTGATGATTCAACACTTCCCCAAAAGTCCAACCTTTGGACTTGAGCACATGAGCCATTGGGGGTACACTTCATATCCAAACCATAATAGATCGATAGGTAGTTATAATTATATATGTTTATGAAAGTTTCCCAAGAATATACACATAATAGTTCAAGCAATTTATTCTTTTAATATGTACGTTTGCCTTGTAGTTTTATATTGTGTTTTGCTTAGTATGAATGTGAAAGGATTATGAAATTTCCTTTGTGAATTTGTTTTGCTATCAGTAAGTAATAGGTAAATTTCCATTAGTTTTATCTAAAAATAGTCTAATCTTGCAGTCTTATTTCTGAAATTTTTTGTCATTACTTAATATATCTTTTATTTGGGGGGAAGGTCTATCATGACCTGAACAAATTTATTGAGAAATATGTTTTATGGAAAACAAATAATTGGAATTTATTTGACCTAATCCAATAGTCTTCCCTTTTACCTTTAATAGATATATTCTCCCTATCTATATTTATATTTATATTCTCCCTATAAATTTATATTCTCCCTATAAATCCTATGGATTTATTTATTTCTTTATTTTTTATGATAACGCTGTATTGTTGGGTTTATCATATAGGTTGCATAACAGTTGAAGCACAAAGGAGAGGAAATTAAGATGTATAAAATCATAGATGTTATACTTTACTGAAATAAACCATAGAATACTTTACCTAGAGCAATATATTCACGTGCATGTGGACCATTCTCTAGGAAAGACTTTAATAGGTCTTAAAACATGTTTTCATAAACATAAAAGGATAGAAATCATTCAAAGTATGCTTTTCAATAACAAATTGGAATTACATTAGAAATTAATAACAGAAAAATTTAAAAATCCTCAACAATATCTAGGAAATAGATGACATGCTTACTATTTTTTTTGTCATTTACTCTATAACATGTGGTACCTTCATATAATCCTTCCAGATTTTTAATTGCTGCTATTCATACATTAAGTATGTTAAACACTATATTATCAGATTATGACTAAAGAAATATACATTTACCTTTAATTCCATCATACAGATGTTTTACTTTCTTCCCATCTTTTATTCCCCACCTTCCTTGCTATAGTAGAAGTTATTATAGGAGTTTTATTCTAATTTGTTCAAGTAAAATCATTTTTCATTCAATCATTTCAAAAATATTTGGATACCCTCTACATGCCAAGAAATGTTATTGACACTTAGGATACAGCTATGCCAAATTGGACAGGACTCCTTGTCTTTCTGGGACAGACATTCTAGAGAAGGTAAGCAGAAAATAGTAGTCATCAAAACTAAATTATATGGCATGCCAGAAGGTTGTAAATGCTATAGAAAAAGAAAGAAAGAGAGCAGAGTACGATGGTTTGGGAATTGGTAGGGCCATGCTGAGGGCATTAATACATTGTTAGAGTTATCAGTGTAGTCACAGAGGAAGACACATTTGAAGTAATATTTGGAGAATGTGATAGATTAGTCATATAGAAATCTATGGCAGAAGCAAACTTGGTAGAGGGGCAGCAAATAAAGACTGGAGAATGCATGGCAGCATCTAGGAATAATAGTAAACCCAGTGAGGTTAATACAGTGTCAACAAGAGAAAGGTAGTAAGAGATAAATTTAAAGACATCAAGGTGTAATTTTTGTAAGTCATCTTATAGAAGCTTTTCTTTGTACACAAAGTGTGAAGGGGATGTATTGGAGGGTTTAAACAAAGGAGAAAATGAATTTGATGCATTTTAAAAGGCTCGCTCAAATTGCTCTGTTGAGAATAGACTGTGAGAGAGTAAGAATGGAAGTAAGGAAAGCAATATTTATCACTTTAAGTAGCTGTTCTTAGAAGTTGATTACATTTACTTACATTTAAATAACAATAACTCAAGGTTTTAGAATTAGTTTCATGTTTGAATTGAGTGCTCCTCACTAGCTTTTTCAAGTCACTACATTTTTTATTCAAGCATTGTTTCTCTACTAATTTATCAGGTAGCTGAAATTACCACTCTGGTTAATTTTTTTTAATAAAAGCACAATGAGGAGGACATATTTCTTGAGCTCTTCATGAGCCTTTGCTTATATAAGCCCTAAGGTTGTTGGTTATAGCATTCATGAATTACCAACTTCACAGATTAAAAAGTTAGATTTTATTCCATTGCTCTCTAGTATATAATATTGCTCAGGCATATCTAAGGTCAGCATATTTTTTCCTTAGGTAACTTAATTCTTCTCTCTCAATAATTTCAGCATTGTTTCTTTGAGCTCAAACTTCAGCACATACATAGCACATATGAAACTTCTTGGTCAATATTTATTATGTTAACATGGAATACTCTGTGTGTGTGTGTGTGTGTGTGTGTGTGTGGGTGAGAGAGAGAGAGAGAGAGAGAGAGAGAGAGAGAGAGAGGTGTATTGCTTAAGTGAAGAAGCTAGTCTGAAAAGGCTATAGACTCTATGACAGCACTTGTATCTCATTTTTGTGATATTTTGTATGAGGCAAAACAAAGACAGTAAAAATACTAGTGTTTGCAAAAAATTTTGGGAGGGAAAATGCTGAATAAAGGGCTTGATATATTTTAGGGTGGAGAGACTATTAAGTAAAACACTGTAATGATGGCTGCATAACACTGTACATTTGTCAAAAACCATAGAACATGGGGCCCAGGGTGTAGCTCAGTGGTACAGTGCATGCCTAGCTTTCACAATGCCCAGAGTTCAATCCCCATCACTGCAAAAAGTAAAGTAAGAAATAAAAACTGCAGCATAATTTGTTCAAATCATTCAACTGTTCCTCTCCTTTCCTGTTTCTCCTCCCTTCCCATCAATCTCCTTCCTTTGTTCCACTTTTGTTCCTTCTATTTTCAAGAATCCCCCCTTTTCTCCCTTATTTTACTCTAGCTACTGCATATGAGAGAAAACATTTCACCCCTGAATTTCTAAATCACGTTTATTTTAGTTAGCATAATGTTCTTCATTTCAATCCATTTGAAATACCATAATTTGAAATACCAGGAAATACCATAATTTCATCCTTCTTTATGGCTGAGTAAAACTCCATTGTGTATATATACCACACTATCTTTATCTATTCATTGCTTGATGGACACTTAGATTGATTCCATATTACACAATGTACATAAATGAATATACCACAGTGAATTTCATATATATATGAATATATATACTAATTTTAATAACTACATACAAATAGAAGGAAGACCAATAGAGGAAGGGGAAAACAGAAAACAGTGAGAAGGGGAGGAAAGGAAAAGGGGAAGTACCGGAGACTGAAGTAGAGCAAATGATATTCCATGCTTACATGATTATGTCAAAATGAACCTCAATATTATGTCTAACCATCATGCACTAATGAAAACATAAAAAGTAAAAACCACACCTCTCCAAAAAAATCCCATAGATCTTCATATCACAGAGTATAAATCTTCACATATGTAAATTAGAAAAATAATCTAGAAAGGATATCTGTTTCTCGGTGAGGCAGTATTTGCTGCTTATTGATCCCCTGGTGTTTACCCATTTGTCTGCTGTGATGACCTGCAGTCTGCCAGCATATCGACGCCTTTTTTCAGTGCAGATTGCTCAAGGTCAGGCGCCTGTCACCCGCCATTTGCCTGCCTCTCGCCTGTCCATCGCCTGCCTTACACCTATCCATCACCCAGCGCACGAGATTCACCTCCCCATCTTCCGACAACAGTCAGCAAACTGATCACCGACCGCCAGTGGAGCACCAGATGCCTGCTGTTGCCTGGAAGTTCACTGTAACAGTACCTGCAGGTTTGATTACACGTGGCTGCTGCCATTTTGAGACAATAGCCAGGCCCCGAAGGACCCCTGGCTGGACTGACTGAGCCCCGTCTCCAGGATCCCTCAGCCCGACCGATCACTCCCTGCCTCTGGGGCCCTCACATCGACTGACTGCTCCCTGCCGCCAGGACCCCCAGTCCAACTGACTGTGTCCCATCACCAGGACCACCAGACTGGCTGATTGCACCCGGCTTCCAGGATCCCACAACCACACTAAACACACCCGACCTCCAGGACCCCTCCCTGACCAACCGCGTCCCATCTCCAGGACCTCCAGCTGACCACGTTCACCCCTGAGCTGCAGCTCCCCATTTGCCAACACATTTCGAAGCCACAGTGGCCAACTTGGTTAATACTGGAAGCCGTAGCTCCAATCTTTGGGTGGGGCAAATCCCATCCTGAGACACCTGCTGGAGGCTTGGAGCTCATTGTCAGGTACCTCTCATGCATGAGGCTACTGAACACTGGGAGGTTTCATTAGTATATGACTGTTATACAGTAGATTTTCTTTACTCTCCTTACTGAAAAAATTTAAGTTTTTATTTCTTTACTTTTCTTGCTCTCTTTTCCTTTTGTTTACCTGTTCCCTCAGAGTCTCTTTCTCCTTTTTGCATGCTAATATCCAAATTCTTTTGATTACACTATCAACTTTTCTATTATCTAGAACTTCTGTATATTCTTTTCTTATCACACGGCCACATTCTACATCCCTCTGCATCCTCTTTGTCCTCCATTAGAAACTGCAGACCTTATTGCAAACCTGTTTGTTTTACTGAAGATAATATTTGAACTCATTCTGTTTATTATGACAATTTTGTTATTGTCCTCATAGGGGCTATTCGGTCTAGGATTGCATAGTGTCTGAATTGGGCACTGCTAATATTGATCTCCCCTTAAAGAAAGGGTTTTGGAAACCTATAGGGCCACTATAAGCCTATATGGGGAAATCTGCATTTCCCCAGATTTGCACTGGTAGAGGGGAAGATACATGAACAACATGAAAAATCAAGGAAAGAAAATGATCCAAACAAATCTAGATTCTATATTAATAGAATCTAATAACAGTTTGTTAGAAGAAATGTCAGAAGAGGACTTCAGATTATACATGATTAAGATGATTTGCGAAGCAAAGGATGAAATAAGAGAGCAAATGCAGGCAATGAATAATACCAATAAGCTGAAAGAGCACCTGCAGGAAGCAAAAAAGAGATAGACATTCTCAAAAAAAAAAAAAAAAAAAAAAAAAAGAAAAAACAAATGGAAATCCTTGAAATGAAGGAAACAATAAACCAAATAAAAAACTCAATGGAAAGCATGAGCAAAAGACTAGAGCACTTGGAAGACAGAACCTCAGACAATGAAGGCAAAATATTTAATCATGAAAATAAAGTTGCCCAAACAGAGAAGATGGTAAGAAATCATGAAAAGAATTTCCAAGAACTATGGGACATCATGAAAAGACCAAATTTAAGAATTATTGGGATTGAGGAAGGCACAGAGGTACAAACCAAAGGAATGAACAACCTATTCAATGAAATAATATTAGAACATTTCCCAAGCCTGAAGAATGAAATGGAAAATCAAATACAAGAGACTTACAGAACACCAAATGCACAAAATCACAACAGATCCACACCAAGGCATATTATAATGAAAATGCCTAACATTCAAAATAAAGATAGGATTTTGAAGGCTTTTGAGAGAAAAGCATCAGATTACATATAGGGGGAGACCAATACGGATAGCAGTCGACTGCTCCACCCAGACTCTAAAAGCTAGAAGGGCCTGGACCAACATATTTCAAGCTCTGAAAGAATATGGTTGCCATCCAAGAATCCTATACCCAGCAAAACTAACCTTCAGATTTGAAGATGAAATAAAATCCTTCCATGAAAAACAAAAGTTAAAAGAATTTACAAATAGAAAACCTGCACTACAGAATGTTCTCAGCAAAATATTCCGTGAGGAGGAAATGAAAACAACAATGTATGTCAGCAAAGGGAGGAACTACCTTAGAGAAAAACCACTCAAAGGAGAAACCAGGTCAACTTAAAATCCAAAAATGAGCCAAATGACTGGGAATACAAATCATATCTCAATAATAACCCTGAACGTTAATGGCCTAAACTCATCAATCAAAAGACATAGACGGGCAGAATGGATTAAAAAGAAAGTCCCAACAATATGCTGCCTGCAAGAGACTCATCTCATAGAAAAAGACATCCACAGACTAAAGGTGAAAGGATGGGAAAAAACCTACCACACACATGGACTCAGTAAAAAAGCGGGGGTTTCCATCCTTATATCAGATAAAGTGGACTTCAAGCCAAAGTTAGTCAGAAGGGATAAAGAAGGACATTTCATACTGCTTAAGGGTACCATAAATCAGGAAGACATAACGATAGTAAATATTTATGCCCCAAACAATGGTGCATCCCTGTACATCAAAAAAATCCTTCTCAATTTCAGGAATCACATAGACCACAACACAATAATTCTGGGTGACTTTAATGTACCGCTGTCACCACTAGATAGATCTTCCAAACAAAAACCAAACAAAGAAACCATGGAACTCAATAACACAATCAAAAACCTAGATTTAATAGACATATATAGAATATTCCATCCATCAATGAGAGGTTTCACTTTCTTCTCAGCAGCACATGGAACCTTCTCAAAAATAGACCATATGTTATGCCACAAACAGCCCTTAGGAAATGCAAAAAAATAGAGATACCGCCTTGTGTTCTATCAGATCATAATGGCCTGAGAGTAGAAATCAATGACACAATAAAAAAGAGAAATTACTCCAACACCTGGAGACTAAATAATATGCTATTGAATGAGACATGGATAACAAAAAAACATCAGGGAGGAGATTAAAAACTTCTTAGAGGACAATGAGAATGACGATACAACATATCAAAATTTCTGGGGCACTATGAAAGCGGTACTAAGAGGAAATTTCATTGCATGGAGCACATTCCAGAAAAGAATGAAAAGTCAACAACTAAATGACCTAACATTACAGCTCAAAGCCCTAGAAAAAGAACAGAATAACAGCAAAAGTAGTAGAAGACAGGAAATAATTAAAATCAGAGCTGAAACCAATGAAATTGAAACAAACAAACTATTCAAAACATTGACAAAACAAAATGTTGATTCTTTGAGATAGTAAACAAAATAGACAAACCCTTAGCCACACTAACAAGGACAAGGAGAGAGAAGACTCAAATTACTAAAATACATGATGCAAAAGGAAATATCATGACAGACACCACTGAGATACAGAACATAATGAGAAGTTACTTTGAAAATCTGTATTCCAACAAAAGAGAAACTACTGAAGACATTGACAAATTTCTAGAGACATATGCTCCTCCCAAACTGAACCAGGAGATCATACACAATTTAAACAGATCAATATCAAGCAATGAAATAGAAGAAGCCATTAAAAACCTACCATCAAAGAAAAGCCCAGGATCAGACAGATTCTCAGGTGAGTTCTACAAGACCTTCAAAGAAGAACTCATTCCAATACTTCTCAAAGTATTCCAGGATATAGGAAAAGAGGGTACCCTACCAAACTCATTCTATGAAGCTAATATCACCCTCATACCCAAACCAGGAAAAGACACATCAAGGAAAGAAAATTTTACACCAATATCCTTGATGAATATAGATGCTAATATCCTTAACAAAATATTGGCAAACTGTATCCAAAAACATATTAAGAAAATTGTGCACCACGATCAAGTGGGGTTCATCCCTGGAATGCAAGGATGGTTCAACATTCATAAATCAATAAATGTAATCCATTATGTAAATAGACTTAAGGATAAGAATCATACTGTTATTTCAATTGACGCAGAACAAGCATTAGACAAAATACAAAACCCCTTTATGCTCAAAACACTAGAAAAAATAGGGATAGTAGGAACATACCTGAACATTGTAAAGGCTATTTATGCTAAGCCCATGGCCAATATCATTCTTAATGGAGAGAAACTGAAACCATTCCTTTTAAAAACGGGAACAAGACAGGGATGTCCTCTTTCACCACTTCTATTCAACATTGTCCTCGAAACTCTAGCCAGAGCAATTAGGCAGACTAAAGAAATTAAAGGGTTACAAATAGGAAAAGAGGATCTTAAGCTGTCACTATTTGAGGATGACATGATTCTATATTTAGAGGATCCAAAAACCTCCTCCAGAAAACTTCTAGACCTCATCAATGAATTCAGCAAAATAGCAGGCTATAAAATCAACACGCATAAATCTAAAGCATTTTTATGCGCAAGTGATGAAACAGCTGAAAGGGAAATGAGGAAAACAACCCCATTTGCAATAGCCTCAAAAAAATAAAATATTTGGGAATCAATCTAACTAAAGAGGTAAAAGATCTCTACAATGAAACCTACAAAACATTGAAGAAAGAAATTGAGGAAGACCTTAGAAGATGGAAAGATCTCCCATGTTCTTGGATAGGCAGAATTAATATTGTCAAAATGGCCATACTACCAAAAGTGCTATACAGATTCAATGCAATTCCAATTAAATTCCCAATGATGTACCTTACAGAAATAGAGCAAGCAATCATGAAATTCATCTGGAAGAATAAAAAATTCAGAATAGCTAAAGCAATCCTTAGCAGGAAGAATGAAACAGGGGGTATTGCAATATCAGAACTTCAACTATACTACAAAGCAATAGTAACAAAAGTGGCATGGTATTGCACCAAAATAGATAGGTAGATCAATGGTACAGAATAGAGGACACGGACACAAACTCAAATGAATACAATTTTCTAATGCTAGACAAAGGTGCCAAAAATATGCAATGGAGAAAAGAGCCTTTTCAACAAATGGTGCTGGGAAAACTGGAAATCCATATGCAACAGAATGAAACTAAACCCCTATCTCTCACCCTGCACAAAAATCAACTCAAAATGGATCAAGGACCTTGAAATCACACCAGAGACCCTGCATCTTATAGAAGAAAAAGTAGGTCCAAATCTTCACCTTGTTGGCTTAGGATCAGACTTCCTTAACAGGACTCCCATAGCACAAGAAATAAAAGCAAGAATCAATAACTGGGATAGATTCAAACTAAATAGCTTTCTCTCAGCAAAGGAAACTATCAGCAATGTGAAGAGAGAGCCTACAGAGTGGGAGAATATCTTTGCCATTCATACTTCAGATAGAGCACTAATTTCCAGAATATATAAAGAACTCAAAAAACTCTACAGGAAGAATACACATAACCCAATCAACAAATGGGCTAAGGATATGAACAGACACTTCACAGAAGAATATCTACAAGTAATCAACGAACATATAAAAAATGTTCATCATCTTTAGTAATAAGAGAAATGCAAATCAAAACTACACTAAGATTCCATCTCACCCCAATTAGAATGGTGGTTATCAAGAATACAAGCAACAATAGGTGTTGAAGAGGATGTTGGGAAAAAGGTACACTCATACATTGCTGTTAGGGCTGCAAATTAGTGCAGCCACTCTGGAAAGCAGTGTGGAGATTCCTTAGAAAACTTGGAATGGACCCTCCATTTGACCCAGCTATCCCACTCCTTGGCCTATACCCAAAGGACTTAAAATCAGCATACTACGTAGATGCATCCACATCAATGTTCATAGCTGCTCAATTCACAATAGCCAGACTGTGGAACTAACCTAGATGCCCTTCAATTGATGAATGGATAAAGAAACTGTGGTATATATATACAATGGAATATTACTCAGCCATAAAGAATGATAAAATTATGGCATTTGCAGGCAAATGGATGTAATTGGAGAATATCATGTTAAGTGAGAGAAGCCAATCTCAAAAACCCAAAAGGTGAATGATCTCACGATAAGTGGATGATGACACATAATGGGGAGTTGGAGGGGGGCAAGAATGAAGGAAAGAGGGACTGTGTAGTGGGAAAAGAGAGGTGGGAGGGGTGGGGGGAAGGAAAAAATAACAGAATAATTCAAACTTCATTACTCTATGTAAATGTATGAATATGCAAACGGTATGCTGTTACTCCATGTACAAACAGACACAACATGTATCCCATTTGTTTACAATAAAAATAAATTTAAAAAAAGAAAAATAATCTGGAGATTAAAGAAGAGGGAGATGGAATGCAAATTGTGTGATGTAATTTAACCATATTAAAACTATATGAAATAACCTCACTGAATCGAGTAGGAGAAAAATGTGTTGACTTACATAACTGGAAATGTGTGGAGTCTCTAAAGTTAATAGCGACAGTAACTGTACATGCACTATGTATTCTAGTTGATCAATTTTTTTTTATTGTAGTACAGGGTAAAATTCTGAAACCAGCGCATACATATAACAAATTTAGCAATTAAGTAAATAAATGGAAGTTTTGGGGAGTCAGGTTTCTCAGTGTTTGGAGTGGGAGGTATCAGACTAGCAAAATGAAGTTAGAAGGACCCATCTGGTATTGGATTAGAGTTGGAGCCATCATTACTACCTCAGATTTAGTTTAACATAGATTCAGATGGATATGGGTATTGATATTTGTGGGAATATATGTATACATGGGTATAAATAATATTAACATATATTTTCATGCTTTGTCAGCTGAAGGGGCCTAGAAGTAATGACACCCAGTAATCATGAACAAACCCATTGCCCAGACTGATTTCTAATAGGATTCTCCAATAGAAAGGAACTTTGGTCTCCTTGGAGAAATGACTGAATCTAGGGCCAGAAGAAGATATACATATATTGATCTTAAAGCATCTTACAACTGTTAGAATGAAAGGAAGTGCAAAAAAATCAAATAATGATGAGAGTATACATGTCAAAGCAAAACAGGATTCAACTGAGCAATATATTAGTGATCAAAGCTGGAATAACAATACGAACAACAAAATAAATAATATAATAATGGGTTCTAACTCAAAGTAAATATAAGTATCCAGCATGCATACTGATATGAGTAAATGAATGAATAAATGGGGGAATGACAATTTTCACATGCAAAATTTTCCATATAATCTATGTAACATTCCCTTTTAAAGGAGTTGGAGCATACACCTGTCTACCCATAAGTATAGCCCAAGTACAGTGAATTTTTTCTAAAATGTATAAGATGAAAAGAGTGAAAAGTAACTTTGCAGTGGAAAAGCCAATCAAGATCAACATATATCAAGAAAGGTTTTATTGTTCATATGTACATTTGATAGAATTTAATGAGAACAGCCCCCTATTTTTGTAGTCACCCTCCTTTCAATCTTATAACTGGGATCTCAATGTGAGAAAAACTTGAAACCTCAGTTGAAGAACATTCTGAAAAATACCTGAACAGAATTAATAAACATATGTAGGCAAACATGGCATGGTGGCATACACCCATAGGCTCAGCTTCTCTGAAGGCTGAGGTGGAAAGATCATTTGAGCCCAGTAGTTTAAGAGTGGTATGGGCAACACAGCTACTGTCTCAAACAGAAAAACACAACCAAAGAAACAATAACAAAAAAATCAAAACAATAACTATGTAGGTAATCAAAATCAAGGTAAGCTTGAGAACTGTCATAGTAAAGAAGAGCCCACGGAAACATGGTGAATCAATGTTATATAGTATACTAGAAAGGATCCTGGAACAGGAAAAGGGTAGTAGGGGGAAAAAAAACTAAGAAAAGCTGAATATAAGATACTTTATTTAATGATAATGTATTCATACTGGCTCATTAATTGTGACATGTGCTATTGTAATTTAAGATGTTAACAACTGTTGGAGAAACTATTGAGTATATGAGAACCTGCTGTGCTATCTTTCAAACTTTTCTAGAAATCTAAAACTATTCAAAAACAAAAAGTTTAAAAAAACTATAAAGAAATTTCAGAAACATCAGTAGAGTGGGGAGAAGGGAGCAGGGGGAGGGAGAAAGAAAGGGGAAGTATTAGGGACTGAATGAAAGCAAATTGTATTCTGTGATTTTTGTCAAAGTGTGTCCAAAAATTGTGTATAACTAAAACAAATCAATAAAAAATGTTGAAGACTGAAAAAATAGAAGAAAAAGCTTATTAAAGTGAAACACTGTACCAAGAATAAACTCTAAAATATTCAAGGTCTGCCCTGTCCTCTTATTATTCAAAATTTGTTCCTCATATGAGAGAGCTAACCATGAAAAGTTACAATAAAATATTGTTCCTCAACTTACATCTTTGGATATTTGCATATGCATTTTTGTTTATGTCTAAGAAATTTACCTCTTAGTTCATAGCTGCAAAACTGACCACCAAATATCAGTTTTAATTTTCTCCCATATCATCTCCCCTCTATGTAAAACTCAGATTTAGGGAGACAGTGTTAAAAATTAAAATGATTTTGTGAGACCATTATAGTTACTTATTAAGTCCTCCTGTTACTGCCAAATTCTAATGGGTGAATGGTCTCCAGAATATTGTGATTCCCCAACCACCTGTATCTCTAACCATTATTTCTTTATAATTTCTTCCTCTTGTAGTTTCAAGAAATATGCCACACTCTTAAGTCAGTATGTTTTTTTAATATGATGATCAAATATGCATTTTATCTCACAGATACTCTTTTTTGTTTGGTTGTTTCTATGAATTTTGTTTTATAGTTCAGGAAAAATTGGGGACAGTTGACTGAAAATGTACTTACACCACAATCTTCTCCAGTTCATTGACTACATGACATTGCATCATTTGGTTCTATCATAATATATTTAAACATTCATTTACTTTTAGACATTGAAGCTATAAATAAGGTTATAAATACTATATTTTAAAATTTGATATTGTCTAAATAATATGCCATTATGAACAAATATTTGATGACTTTTTAAATTATTTTCTTAGGGTAAAGATAGAAACTATTTTTTTAACTCCATTGTTATACATATTCCAAAGACTTTATTTTTCTTTATTGCCAATTTTCTTTCCAAAGTGCTCTACTTCCTAAAACCTTATCAGTATTTTTATTTTGAATCCTTTATTTATTAATAGTGTTGGGGCTGGAGTTGTGTCTCAGTGGTAGAGCACTTGCCTCGCAAATGTGAGGCACTAAGTTAGATTCTCAGCAACACATATAAATAAATAAATTAAAGGTCCATTGGCAAATAAGAAATATTTTTAAAATTAGTGTGATAGGTTGAAAAATTAGCGATAGGTTCTTAGGTTTGAATGCTACATTACATTTGACATTCTATAATGTTCTTTTCACAAATTTTTATTTTGCCATCTCTATCTGGCTAAGTTATACTCTTTTGATATTAACTTTCCTTTGGGGATATGAACTATAAAGTAAGTGATTTTTCTACTTTAATCTTTAATTTTTTTATTGTATTTATCAATTATTAAAGTTTTTTTTTATTTTACCCAATTATACAAAACAAGTGATTTCTAAAATTCCCTTACTAAATAGACTAAGTATTTTTCAAATGCAGATGTGTTTTCTTTATTTATTGACTATAAAGTCTTTTTGAAGACCCCACATTGGTGTTTATTTCTGTTTCATTGATTTTTAAATAGAGAATTCTATTCACCTCTGTGATTTTCCATTAAACAATGTAGATTATTTCTCTTTGATTACTCTTATATTCCACTTGATTGCTCTGTGTATTCTTCCTATTTGATATTATATTGAAATTTTCCTTTTTGTCTCTCCCTCTCTTTTCCTTTCTCTCCCCCTCTCTTTATTTTGAGACAAGATCTCAGTATGTTACCAAGCTGTGCTAGAACTCAAGCTGATTATAGGGATGAGTCGTAAAGCCAGAATGGATTTTTCCTTGATATATACTGGCTTTTATCGTTATTTCTGAAGTGAAGTCTACAAGACTTTAGTAGTGTAGTACTATTAGACTGAGGGATAAGTATCTTCTCTCCCTCCAGCGCTGTTTATCTGGTTCTACAAAGGGATATCAAAGTGCCTGACTCACTGATTTTACAAAGGATTATTAATATCTGGATACTTTGAAGCAGTCTATAATGTCGTCCTTAAAGAAATCCATGCAGGACAAACTACAACACATAGAGTCTACCTCTTCCGGAATTTGTCCACTGTCAACACAAATGCAGGACAACCTTTTGAACTGAGAATGCTTTAAGATATGTTTGATATATTCTATTACTGTCTTCCCTATTTTATGCTTTGGTATATAATTAGATAATGGAAATGGTCATAATGGAGGCTAGGAGAAGAAACAGGCTTACCTTTTCTCAGCAGTTCTGATAAGGTCTCATTTAGAGAAGTTGCCTACTTACTGTATACGAAGTTCTCCAGTCCTTGGAGTGTATACACAGTAGAATATAATTTGGAATCTCTTTTTATCTTTTTTAATGTCATCTTGAAATTATATATCAGTCCCCAATGCCTACTTTACTTTGTGTAATTTTTTTTGGAATCTCTTAGGACTTGAATTAACATTTCTGATTTGTGTTTCTAAAGCTACTTTCGATATTTTATGTGCTTCTACAAATAATTCATATGAGAATCAGAGACCTATCTGTCACCTTTATGTGAAAGTCAAAGGAAATTATTTTATAGTTAACACATGAATCATGAGATGAGACCATTGCAAATGGCACCACAGTTATAAAATATCTTCTAGGCCAGAGGCAGGGGAAGCAAGATTACAGAGAAGCATGTTTGTGGCCTTAGTTATATTATGACCCTAGGATATGTTTTGTATGTTTACATTAAGCATTACAATTATGCATAGTATTTGGGCTCATTTTCACAAAATATTACATGAAAGGAATTTGATTTTGTCCCCATTTTCCTCCTCCCATTTGTCCTCCTTCCTCTAGCCCCCTAGTTTCTCTCCTCTATTGATCTTCCTTTTATTCCCTTATTTAATTATTGTTGATTGGTATTTTCTACATATATATGCACACATGTGGAATTCTCTTTGGTACATTTACATATGTCTATAGCATGCTATTTTTAAATTCATTCCATATTTCTACCCCTTTCCCTTCTTTCCTCCCTCCCTCTTATTCTCATACTACCCTACTGACCTACATTGTATCTTTAAGATATCCAGTCTCCTTCCCTGACACCTTTTTTTCCCTTATTTTGTTCTAGCTTCCACATATGTGAGAAAACATTTGGCTCCTGATTTTCTGAGTCTGGCTTATTTCGCTCAGCATGATTTTCTCCATTTCCATGCATTTACCAGCAAATGCCATCATTTCACTTTTCTTTATGGTTGAGTTAAACTACGTGTGTGTGTGTGTGTGTGTGTGTGTGTGTCTGTTTCTGTGTGTGTGTGTGTGTGTGTGTGTGTATCACATTTTCTTCATCCATTTTTCTGTGGAAGGGTACATGGGTTGGTTACATAATTTGGTTATTGTGAAATCATGTACCGTTATGGTATGCTGTTTTTAGTTCTTTTGTATAAATACCAAGTAGTGGGATAGCTGGGTCATAAGGTGTGCTCCATTTGTAGTGTTTTGAGGAGTCTCCACAATGCTTTTCATAATGTTTGTACTAATTACAGTCCCACCATCAATGTATGCATACACCTTTTTCCCCACATCCTCATCAGCATTTATTATTGTTTTCAGTTTTCAAAATATTTTTAGACTTTATTTATTTTTATGTGGTGCAGAGGATCAAATCCAGTGCCTCACACATGCTAAGCAAGTACTCTACCACTGAGCTACAACCCCAGCCCTGTTTGTGTTCATAATTGTCAGTCTGACTGGGGTGAGATAAAATCTTAGTGATATGCATTTCCATGATTGTTAGAGATGTTCAGCATTATTTTCATATATTTGTTGACAATTTGTATTTCTTCTATTGAGAAATTTGTTTAGTTCTTTGGTATGGTTATTCATTGGATTGTTTTTTGGTATTTATTTTTTTTTTAGTACTTTATATATTCTGGATATTAATCCCCCATCAAAGGAGTAACTGGCAAAGATTTTTTTACCGTTCTGTAGGCTCTCTCTTCATTCTCTCAATCATTTCCTTCACTGTGCAGAAGCTTTTTAGTTTGATGGCATATCACCTATTGATTCTTGCTTCTATATGTTGAGCTTTAGGGATCTTTAGGAAGTCAGTGCCTATACCTGTATGATGGAATATTGACCCTATATTTTCTTCTCTCAGTTTCATGGTTTCTGTTCTAATTCCTAAGTCTTTGATCCATTTTAAGTTGACTTTTGTGCAAGGTAAAAGATATGGCTATCTAGTGTTTGCAGCACCATTTCTTAAAATGGTTGTCTTTTCTCCAACAAATATTTTTGACATCTTTATCAAGTATCAGATGGCTGTAAGTATTTGGGTTTCACTTGGTGTTCTTTATTCTATTGACCCTAGAATATCATGCTAAGTGAAATAAGCCAATCTCAAAAAGTCGAAGGCCAAAGTTTTCTCTGATAAGTAGATGATGATACATAATGGGCGGAGGGGGTAAGGGAAGAATGGAGGAACTTTGGATTGTGTAGAGGAAAATGAGGTGTGGGGAGGGTTGGGGGGAAGGAAAGATAATGGAATGAGACAAACATCATTACCCTATGTACAGGTATGATTACACAAATGGTGTGACTCTATATCATGTACAGCCATAGAAATGAAAAGTTGTACCCCTTTTGTGTACAAGGAATAAAAAATTAAAAAAAAGTTTTGTTGAATATGGAAAAAATAGAAAAATGTTTCTTCGATTCCCATCCAAGACCCACCAAAGCCCACTCTATCCACCAACAATCTCCTTTTTATCAATATAGATGTATTAGTATTTTATAGCTTTTATCCATTAGTTATACTTTTAAAATTTGTTCTAAATAGTTATACACGACAGTAGAATGTATTTTCATACGTCATACATAAATGGGGTATAACTTCTCATTCTTCTGATTATGTATGATATAGAATTACACAGTTCATGTAATCATATATGCACATAAGGCCATAATGTCCAATTCATTCTACTGTCCTTCCTACTCCCATCTCCCTTCACTCTCCTCTAGTTCAAAATACCTCTATCCACCCCCTTATTGTGAATTAGTATCCACATATCAAAGAAAACGTTTGATCTTTGATTCTTTGGGACTGGCTCATTTTGCTTCTTAGCATGATATTCTTCAGCTCCATCCATTTACCAACAAATATCATAATGTAACATTAATTATTACTAGATATATCTCTTTATTTTCATTCATAGAATGTTCTCATTCTGCCCTCTTCTCACTTTGTTTTTCATCATAACTTTATTTTGATAAATAGGCAGATATATATGATGCCATTTTCCATGTGAGTGCAAATGAGTTAGTCAGAATTTGAAGCAAGTGTTGGACTTATTTACTTGTCATATCTGTCTCATAATACCTGGCTGCCTTTCTTTGGACAGCTTTCCTTCATTCCCCCCCACCCCCCGGAATGGCATAATATAGTACTTTTGACTTAGATTTTAATATTTAAATAACTTTTGCAGGAGACTCATTTTAATTTTTATTATATTAACTATATTTTTAAAGTATGTTTTATTTGTAACATCATTTGGTTGTATATCAAAATGCTTTGTATGTAGGTACCATTCATGAAATACTAAAATGAATGAATAGGTGAATATATGAATGAGCAAATGGCAGTTCAAGTTGTTATTGTACATGATTTTAAGCTAATACAAGTATTGATGGAACCCAAATAACTTTTATCTCTTGAAGTGTTACCTATTAAGCATTTGACTGGCTATCTCAATTATTTCAAAGTTTATGAATTTCATTCATTCCCTCTCTCCAACATGCTCTGGTTTCTAAAAATATAGTATGCAAAACTATAAATATATCTATGGTACCTCAAATTGTCAACTATAATCACTGAACATCATTTACTTGAATGATCTGCTTGATCTTTTTATTAGAGTATATGATCCCACAAAAATTATTGTAAATGGCATCTACTATTCTAAGGAAATTGTACAGCAATTCAAAAGAGTAGAAGGTATAAATGCTTGCACAGTGAAATATCTATTTCCAATCAAAGTTACTAGATAGTAATCTGTGAAGAATGATTGCACCATTGCTTAAAATGAAGTGCAAAATACTTCATAGAAAATGCCAAAATTTCAAATAAATTCCTTTACTTCTTACAATTTAGGCAAAGGCTGATGTATATTTGAATCTCACTTCTAAGAGCTTTCTTGAAAAGGATGTCAGAAACTATATGTGTACAGATGCGTTAGAGGTACATTTGTCAGTGAAATATTTTTCTTGATTAGACACAAATCAAAATGAAAGGCTTAACCTTTAGATAGAATTGTAACAAATCACAGGCATTTAATTTCTGCATCATTAGTTGTCAAAAGAATGAAATCACTGAGCCTGGCAGATGCCAGCTTTGCTTTTCCATTTCTGCTAATGCATATGAGATATGATTAACACACAGTACTTTATTGTTCTTTTTGTATCCATTTTTCCATTTTCACTAAATAAGTTATGGTATTGGGGTCCTTATATAAGGAAAACCTAAATTAATAAATTTTGCAAGTGTATTTGTTATCATGTATAATATATGCTTTTGGTACCCTTTAGCCCATACCCAGTCCAGAAGTTGAATGGTCTTCCTATTCTGGATTTTTAATTTATAAATTTAAAATAAATTTTTTGCTTTAAACACTTGCTACCGTTTTAAACAACTGTCAACCATAATAAGTTTCAATCTTACTCATAAGTAGAGAGGAAGGTTCAATGAATGTCATAAGCCCATAACCTAACCATGAACTCCTATCTCTCTTTATTCATTTTTCCCATTTTTAATAGGATAATTCACACATTGTATAATTTAAAATGGACAATTCAGTGGGCTTTAATATATTCACAAATCTGTGCTTGTATGATTGCTATTTCATTGCAGAACATTTCTTCACTTCAAAAAGAAACTCCATACCACTAGCAGTGCCCACTCTCCCAGTCCCAAGCAACAATAAATATATTTTTGATCTCTGTGGAATTTTCAATTCTGGATATTATATGTAAGTATAATAATAAAATATGAAAACTTTTTAATGTTTTCTTTCATTTAGCATAGTGTTTTTAAGGTTCATCTATGTTGTAGCCTTTGTCAGTACCTCATAATTTATGATCAAATCACAATCATTGTTCACATATAACATGATTTGATGGATATTTGAATTATTTTCACTTTTTGGCTCTTATGACAAATGCTTCTATGAACATTCATTTACAAGTTTTCAGTGGCTTCATGTTTTCTTGTTTCCTATGCATAGGTTTAGGAGATAAATTACTAGGCCATATGCTATTTCTGTGTTTAAACTTTTGGGGAATTGCCATAATGTGTTATAGTGGTTAAATAAATTTTAGATTATCACTTGAAACATAGAAAGGCTCTAATTTTTCTACGTCCCCACTAACACATGGTATTGTACACTATTTTGGTCATAGCAAACATAGTGGGTCATAATGTGGTACCTCATTGTGGTTTTAATTTTATTTCTCTAATGGTCAATGAAATTCAACATCTTTTCATGAGTTTATTGGTTATTTTGTTTAATAGTATTTTAACCACTCTAACTCCCTTTTTTGATACTATTTACATGGCATATCATTTTTTATCCTTCGCATTCAATCCTTTTTGTGTCTTTGAATCAAATTTATCTTTCAGGTTGGAGGTATGGCTCTGGTAGAGCATTGAGTACATGTGAGGCACTGAGTTCAATCCCCAGCAAGACAAAAATAAATGAAATAATATGTACTTCTTACTAACATCAAATATTTGGATTGTGTATTTTTATACATTCTATGTCTTCCTTTTGAATAGGCTAATCCATTTATAGTTAGTGTAAATCATGATAAAGTAGGATTTATTTTGTTTTACTGATTGCTTTTATACATGTTTTATCTTTTTTGTGCTTTCACTGTTGTCATTTGTGTTAAGCAGATGTTTTCTAGAATTCCATTGGAGTAAACTTCTCCTTTGTCTTACTGTATTTCCATAATTATGTGATTAATTGTTGCCCTTAGGATTACAATTAGCATATTAAATTTCACAACTTAAAATAACAAAAAATATTTTATACATTAATACCAGAAGCATACAAAAACTTAGCTCCATATTCTTACTCCTTTCCTGTCATTGCCTTGCAAATTGCATTGTTACATATTATAAGCCCATCAACCCAGCTCTACAATTAATACTTTATGCCATTATCTTTTTTCAAGTCATAACCTTTTATTTTAGCTTATTTTATATTTTTATTGGCTCTTTTTAGTTATATATAATATTAGGATATATTTTGACATGGTTATGAAAGCATGGAATATATTTTGTTCTAATTCAGTCCCCAGGACTTCCCCTTTCCCTACCTTTCTCCCTCACCTAGCTCCCCTTCCCTCTTCTTAACTGATCTTTCTGCTATTTACAATTTTTTTAAATTAGTGTCTTAGGGATGCTATCTCTTAAATCATAAGGACTACAAGCAAATTTACGTTTATAATTTTAAAAAATATTTAGTCATTTCTTACCTTTCTTTCTTCATGTGAATTTAAGTTACTGTGTAGTATATATTGCTTCAGCCTGAATAGCTGATATGGGCTGATATATTAGTGATTAACTGTTATCGATCTTGGAATGTTTTAATTTCTCCTTCATTTCTGAGCAATAATTTTGCCAAATGCAGCAGTCTTCACTGAGAGTTTTTTATTCTCTCAGAATTTCAAATACGTCATTTTACTACCTTCTAGTCTCCATAATTGCTTATGATAAATCAGTTGTGATTAAGAAATCATTTTTTGAGCACACCTTGTGGAGACACAATTCTGATTGTTTTCTTTAGTTCCTTAAACATGGTTTTATTTCTTTGAACTTGTATAAAATATCTGATTTAATTTTTTGTTCTAAGTCCTTTGTGTAAGATTCCTTGAGTATAGATTTTATTAACAGCTTTTACTGCCCCCTCTATTAATGGCCAAATTTTCTAGTTTGTGTATCTCATAATTTATTATTATTAGTGAGGAGGAAAACAAGATGAGTCACAGTCTGTTTTTTCAAGGGATAAAGGTGATCTTTTAATTGTATCTGTTAAATATTAAATGACCATTATTCAATAACTTGGTTTATTCAAGCATTTATTCTGTAATGTGCACTCAATGACTGGAGATATAGCAGTAGACAAAACAAGTCCTTGCTTTCAAGTAACTTACATTCTAGTGATGAGACATAACCAAATAAATAAATAAATAAATAGTGAGCCAGATAGTGGTACAGTAATAGAAAATTTAGACAGGATAAGGTGGTTAAAGAAATACTTGAGTCTTCAGTCTCAGGTTTGCTTGTTTGTTTATGTTTTAAATCTCTTCCAGTGCATGCCTCACCAGGAAGGTGAAATTCAGCAGAGTCCAAAGGAAAGGGAGTACTCCATTTAGCAGAAGCAAGTGGTACAAAGATTCTGGGTTGAGAGAGTACTTAAAATGTTATAAGAGCAACAAATTGACTGGTGAACCTGAAATAAACTAAGCAGAAGGTGGGGGGATTCTAGAAGTTGATATCAAAGAAATAGCAAACATAGAACACTCTTTTCCTCGAATTTTTTTTACAAAGGATTAGAAAGATAGAGCAGTAGCTGATGGGACAAATGAGAAAAAATAAAGCTTTCTTTTGAAATTATAATGGAAGAAATAATGGAAATTTTGTGTGCTGAAAAATGTTCCAATTGGAGATGAAAATTCATGATGTAGAAAACAGAAAAAATATAGCAAGAGGAGGTATAGTGTATAAGGTGAGGAAGTCTTATGTAAGTCAACATATTTAAATCCTATATGACATGAAAGCCAATGGAATCATTTACATAAGAAGACTGAGGCAGGGCCGAGCTCATAGGAAATGATAAATGAATGGTTTTTACTAGTTCTATATCTGCACTTCAGTAGCAGTAAGCACATCACTTGCATTCTTAACTTCAGTGCCAATTCATTAGGTGCATTCATTTCACTAGGAATCACCATTTGTTGATTAAAAAAGAAGATATTACCACCTAAATACCAATAAAGCCTAGTTGCAATTCTGCAATTATACAAAATGAGTGAGATTTAATGTCATGCTTTTTTTAATTCTCAGTTTGATTGTGAGTCATGTACTTGAAGAATGCAGTGTATTTAACTGAAGTTTTAACCATATACAATTGAAGTTTAAGGAACCTTGGAAGGAAAAGCTTTTCTTTTACCATAGATTTCACTGTGATGGTAATCACTGATAGTTTATAGATAATTTATACATACTCTAATTTTGGTGAGTTTGACATTGTCAATTATAATTACTCCCCAAAAAATTATCAATGACATACAATGTTACTAAGAGAAGCCAGTGTTGCCAAACTAAATACAAATGCTAGGATTTTTATTTTGATAATTCATGCATCAAAACAAGCTACTAGCATGATTAACATTAATCTAGGCTACAACTTTTACTGCTATCTTCTCAGAAACTCATTTAATCTTCTCAAAAGTAGACTATATTTTAGGACACAAAAACTTAGCAAATACAAAAAAGATATGATTCTCTGCATCTTTTTGTATCAAAATGAAATGAAATTAGAAATCAACACCAAAAAAATCAAGAAACTATATAAACACAAAGGAGATCAAAATAATATACTTTTTGAATGATGAATGGGAGATAGAAGAAATCAGGGGAGAAATTAGAAAAGTCTTAGAATCAAATGAAAATAGTGATATAACAGATCAGAACCTCTGGGACAATTGAATAACCTTGGTTCTAAGACGAAAGTTTAAAGTTATGAGTGCCTACGTGAGAAAAACAGAAAAATCCCAAATAAACAACTTAATACTGCATCTCAAGACCCTTGAAAAAGGAGAACAGGTCAATTTCAAAACCTGTAGAAGAAAGGAAATATTACCACAGCTAAAATCAATAAAATTAATTACCAAAATGCAAATAATTAAGGAAACAAAGAGTTGGTTCTTTGCAAAAATGAACAAGATTGATAAGACCTTAGCCAAACTAACCAGAAGAAAAAGGGAAAAGACACAAATTAATAACATTAGAGATGCAAAAGGAAAAGTCACCACAAACATCACAGAAATCCAGAGGATCATTTGGGACTATTTTGAAAAATTATACTGCAATAAATTGGAAAACCTAGAAGATGAATACACTTCCAGACAGTTAGCCTGCCAAAATTCACTCAGGAGGATACAGACAACTTGAACTGACCAATAATCAGCAATGATACAGAAAAGTCCAGGATCACCTAGATTCTCAGCTGAATTTTACAAGACCTTTAAAGAACTAATGTCAATGTTCCTTAAATCAGTCCATTAAACAAAAGTGGATGGAACACTTTCAAATTCATTCTATGAAGACAGAATCACCCTTTATCAAAACCAGATAAGGGCCATACTACCAAAAGTGCTCTATAGATTCAATGCAATTCCAATTAAAATCCCAATGACGTACCTCACAGAAATAGAGCAAGCAATCATGAAATTCATCTGGAAGAATAAGAAACCCAGAATAGCTAAAGCAATCCTTAGCAGGAAGAATGAAACAGGGGGCATCGCAATACCAGAACTTCAACTAGACTACAAAGCAATAGTAACAAAAAAAGCATGGTATTGGCACCAAAATAGATAGGTAGATTAATGGTACAGAATAGAGGACATGAACACAAACCCAAATAAATACAATTTTCTCATACTAGACAAAGGTGCCAACAATATGCAATGAAGAAAAGATAGCCTCTTCAACAAATGGTGCTGGGAAAACTGGAAATCCACATGCAGCAGAATGAAACTAAACCCCTATCTCTCACCCTGCACAAAACTCAACTCAAAATGGATCAAGGACCTTGAAATCTGACCAGAGACCCTGCATCTTATAGAAAAAAAAGTAGGTCCACATCTTCACCTTGTTGGCTTAGGATCAGACTTCCTTAACAGGACTCCCATAGCACAAGAAATAAAAGCAAGAATCAACCACTGGGAGAGATTCAAACTAAATAGCTTTCTCTCAGCAAAGGAAACTATCAGCAATGCAAAGAGAGAGCCTACAGAGTGGGGAATATCTTTGCCACTCATACTTCAGATAGAGCACTAATTTCCAGAATCTATAAAGAACTCAGAAAACTCTACACCAAGAATACAAATAACCAATCAACAAATGGGCTAAGGAAATGAACAGACACTTCACAGAAGAAGATCTACAAGCAATTAACAGATATATGAAAAAATGTTCAACATCTTTAGTAATAAGAGAAATGCAAATCAAAACTACACTAAGATTCCATCTCACCCCAATTAGAATGGCGATTATCAAGAACACAAGCAACAATAGGTGTTGGAGAGGATGTTGGGGAAAAGGTACACTCATACATTGTTGGTGGGACTGCAAATTAGTGCAGCCACTCTGGAAAGCAGTATGGAGATTCCTTAGAAAACTTGGAATGGACCTACCATTTGACCCAGCTATCCCACTCCTTGGCCTATACCCAAAGGACTTAAAATCAGCATACTACAGAGATACAGCCACATCAATGTTCATAGCTGCTCAATTCACAATAGCCAGACTATGGAACCAACCTGGATGCCCTTCCATTGATGAATGGATAAAGAAACTGTGGTATATATATACAATGGAATATTACTCAGCTATAAACAATAATAAAATTATGGCATTTGCAGGCAAATGGATGAAGTTCGAGAATATCATGTTAAGTGAGATAAGCCAATCTCAAAAATCCAAAAGGTGAATGATCTCACTGATAAGTGGATGATGACACTTAATGGGGGGTGGGAGGGGGACAAGAATGGAGGAAGGAGGGACTGTATAGAGGGAAAAGAGAGGTGGGAGGAGGGGTGGGGGGGAAGGAAAAAATAATGGAATGAATCAAACATCATTACTCTATGTAAATTTATGAATATGCAAATGGTATGCTGATACTCCATGTACAAACAGAAACAACACGTGTCCCATTTGTTTACAATAAAATTAAATTAAAAAAAAAAGATAAGGACACCTCAAGTAAAGAAAACTACAAACCAATAAAATTTAAGCAAATTGTATTCAGTATATATTAAGAAGTTTGCACATCATTACCAAGTTGGTTTTATCCCAAGGATGCAAGGGTGGTTTAACACACACAAATCAATCAATGTAATTCATCACATAAATAGAATTAAGGACAAATATTAGTCATCTCAATAGATGCAGAGAATGCCTTCCACAATATTGGGAAAACATTCATGATACAAAGCACTGGAGAAATTAGAGCTAGAAGGAATCTATCATAAAGGCTATAGATGACAAACCCAAAGCCACCATCATAGTGAAAGGGGAAAAACTGAAAGCATTTACTTTAAAATCTGAAACAAGACCAGGATGTCCACTCTCACCACTCATATTCAATATAGTACTTGAATTTCTAGTTAGAGCAATTAGGCAAGAGAGGGAAATACAAGTGATAAAATTAGGAAAGGAAGAAGTCAAATTATCACTGTTTGAAGATGATATGATCCTACACTTAGAAGATCCAAAAAGTGTCTACCAAAAGACTCCTAGAGCTAATAAACAAATTCAGTAAAGTAGCAGGTGACAAAATCAACATAAAAAAGCAATAGTGTTTCTATGCAACAAAAATTAATCTACTGAGAATGAAGTCAGGAAAACAATTCCATTCACAATAGTATCAGAAAATACCTAAAAATAAATCTATCCAAGAAGGTGAAAAATAGAGAACATTGAACAAAGAAACCAGAGAAGATACAGGAAGATGGAAAGAACTTCCATGTTCATAGGCAGAATTTATATTGGCAAAATGGTCATAGTATCTAAAGCAATATACAGATGCAAGACAATACCCATTAAAATAACAATGACATTCTTCATAAAACTAGAAAAAAATAGTTCTAAAATTTATTTGGACATTTTTTCATGTATCTGTTGATTGCTTGTAGATCTTCTGTGAAGTGTCTGTTCATTTCCTTAGACCATTTGTTGATTGGGTTATTTGTATTCTTGGTGTAGAGTTTTCTGAGTTCTTTATCTATTCTGGAGATTAGTGCTCTATCGGAAGTATGAGTGGCAAAGATTTTCTCCCACTCTGTAGGCTCTCTCTTCACATTGATGATAGTTTCCTTTGCTGAGAGAAAGCTTTTTAGTTTGAGTCTATCCAGAATGAATCAAACACCATTACCCTATGTAAATGTATGATTACACAAATGGTATGACTCTATTTCATGTACAGAGAAACAAGTTTTACCCCATTTGTTTACAATAAAAAATAAATATAAAAAAATTTATACAGTAGTTCCTCACAAATGGTATGCCTTTACGCCATGTACAGAGAAACAACATGTATTCCATTTGTTTACAATTAAAAAAAAAAAAAAAAAAGAAATCTGCCAGCAGCTGTGATCTGTTCTGGTACCATACATCCTTTGGAAAATCATAAAAATAAAGTACATCTCAACAACAAAACAAACAAACAAAAAAAAAATTTAAAAAAATTTATTTTGAAAAATAAAAGACCTAGAATAACCAAAGGAATTCTAAGAAAAAAGCAATGCTGGGGGCATCACAATATCTGAATTCACATTATACTACATAACTATAGTAACAAAAACTGCATGGTATGTGCATAAAATATGCACATAGATGAATGGTACAGAAAAGAAGACACATAGACAAACCTACACAGATACATTTATCTGATTCTTGACAAAAGTGCCAAAAAAATACATTGGTGAAAGGAAGCCCTTTTAACAAATGGTGCTGGCACAACAGGTCATCCACATGTATAAAAATGTAGAAGAATGAAACTAGACCCTTATCTCTTACCCCTGTATCCAAATCAACACAAAATGAATCAAAGACCTTGGAATTAGACCATAAACTATGAAACCCCTGGAAGAAAATGTAAGGTCAACACTTCAGCTTTTAGGCACAGGCAGTGACTTTCTCAATAGAACCCCTAAATCTCAGGAAATAATGGACAAGAGCTAATAAATGGGAAGGTAAAAGGCTTCTGTGCAGAAAATGAAACAAGAATATGAAGAGGAAACCTATAGAAAGGGAGAAATTCTTTGCTAGCTGCTCTTCTGACAGAGGATTAATATCCAGAATATATAAAGAACTCAAAAAAAATTAATGGCAAAAGCATCCACAAATAATTTAATTAATAAATGGGAAAATGAAATAAATATCTCATTATTCCATTCCTGTCCCTTCTCTGCCAGAACATATACCGACAGAGCTGTTGATGATTTTGAGATTTATATGAAAATTTATATTTAAATTTATATTCATATTTTTTATGAAAGCAGGTCAAAAACTTCTTTTTGGACAATAGAACATTCTTTGCACAGAGATTCTCCTTGAGGCCTAAATGTACTCCCTATATCATGGATCAGAAAACTATAGCTTGCAGGCCAAATCTACTAGTCACTTTCTGTTTTATAGCCTGTGAGCAAAGAATTCATTTTGCAATGTTAAACAGTTATAGAAATACCTATACAATAGCTTCATTTTCCATTTTCACTCACAAAACCTGAAGGATGTATTTGGATTGCTGGTATCTGGTCAATAGAGACTACAAGCTGCCTACAGTCTTGGTTGGTATATTTTATCAGATTTTAAACCATTCATCCAAGTGGCCACGTAGTAGAATTCTAGAAACTTACACTAAGAAAATAATCAGAGATGTGCTTAAATAATTGTTATATGGAATTTCTTTGTAACATTACTTATAATTGTGATGCACTGTAGATTATAAAAATTTATAGAATTGCTAAAAGTTATCTTAGAAATCAGAAATCATCTATGATTTTGAATAAAAATCTTTTAAATGGAGATATATTTAAGGGTGAAATATTGCAGGTGTTTTTCTGTGTGTGTATGTGAGCTGGGGAATAAAACCCAGCATCTTGTGCATGCTAAATGCATGCTCTACCACTGAGCTATATCCCCAGTCCACAGCTATTTTTAAAAATCAAACTTTTTAAGCTGGGGTTTTGACTCAGTCATGGGGCACTTGTCTTTTGTGTGCAAGGGCCTGGGTTTGATGCACAATATTAAAAAAAACAAAGCTTTAGAAAATTATTGAATGACATACAAAACTTTTATAACATGGAAGTAAACTAAATGAATATAGGAATGGATAGACAATTTGATATTGAAAAACACTGGATCTCTTCCAAATCCCTATGGTAAAGACCAGATAAGAAAATGTGTTCAGCTCACCCTACCACAACAGAATAATGTCAAGTTCTTTTCTTTATGTTTTTATTATTTTTTTATTGTAAACAAATGGGATACATGTTGTTTCTCTGTTTGTACATGGAGTCAAGGCATACGATTTGTGTAATCATAAATTTACATAGGATAATGTTGTTTGATTCATTCTGTTATTTTTTCCCTTCCCCCCACCCCTCCAACCAGTCTTCTCCCTCTACACAGTCCCTCCTTCTTCCATTCTTACTCCCCTCCTTAACCCTAACCCTAAACCTAACCCTAACCCTAACACTAACCCCTCCCACCCCCATTATATGTCCTCATCTGCTTATCAGCGAGATCATTCATCCTTTAGCTTTTTGAGATTGGCTTATATCGTTAGCAAGATATTCTCCAATTTCATCCCTTTGCCTGCAAATGCCATAATTTTATCATTCTTCATGGTGGAGTAATATTCCATTGTATATATATGCCACAGTTTCCTTATCCGTTCATCAACTGAAGGGCATCTAGGTTGGTTCCACAATCTGGCTATGGTGAATTGAGCAGCAATGAACACTGATGTGGCTGTATCTCTGTAGTATGCTGATTTTAAGTCCTTTGGGTATAGGCTAAGGAGTGGGATAGCTGGGTCAAATGGTGGTTCCATTCCAAGCTTTCTGAGGAATCTTCATACTGCTTACCAGAGTGGCTGCACTAATTTGCAACCCCACCAGCAATGTATGAGTGTACCTTTTTCCCCACATCTTCGCCAACACCTATTGTTGCTTGTGTTTTTGAATGTCGCCATTCGAATTGGGGTGAGATAGAATCTTAGGGTAGAATTGATTTGCATTTCTCTTATTACTAAAGATGTTGAACATTTTTTCATATATCGGTTGATTGTTTGTAGATCTTCTTCTGTAAAGTGCTGTTCATATCCTTACACCATTTGTTTATTGGATTATTTGTATTCTTGGTGTAGAGTTTTGAGTTCTTTATAGATTCTGGAGATTAGTGCTCTATCTGAAGTATGAGTGGCAAAGATATTCTCCCACTCTGTAGGCTCTCTCTTCACATTACTGATAGTTTCCTTTGCTGAGAGAAAGCTTTTTAGTTTGAATCTATCCCAGTTGTTGATTCTTGCTTTTATTTGTTGGGCTATGGGAGTCCTGTTAAGGAAGTCTGATCCAAAGCCAACAAGGTGAAGATTTGGATCTACTTTTTCTCCTATAAGATGCAGGGTCTCTGGTCTGATTCTGAGGTCCTTGATCCATTTTGAGTTGAGTTTTGTGCAGGGTGAGAGATAGGGGTTTAACTTCAATCTGTTGCATATGGTTTTCCAGTTTTCCCAGCACCATTTGTTGAAGAGGCTATCTTTTCTCCATTGCATATTTTTGGTCCCTTTGTCTAGTATGAGAAAATTGTATTTATTTGGGTTTGTGTCCATGTCCTCTATTCTGTACCATTGATCTACCTATCTATTTTGGTACCAATACCATTCCGTTTTTGTTACTATTGCTTTGTAATAGGGTTGAAGATCTGGTATTGAGATACTCCCTGCTTCGCTCATTCTGCTGAGGATTGCTTTAGCTACTCTGGGTTTTTTATTCTTCCAGATGAATTTCATGATTGCTTGCTCTATTTCTGTAAGGTACATCATTGGGATTTTAATTGGAATTGCATTGAATCTGTATAGCACTTTAGGTAGTATGGCCTTTTTGACAATATTAGTTCTGCCTGTACAAGAACATGGGAGATCTTTCCATCTTCTAAGGTTTTCTCAAATTTAGATCTTTTTAGTTCTGTAGTTCTCATTGTAGAAGTCTTTCACCTATTTTGTGAGATTGATTCCCAAGTATTTTATTTTTTTTTGAGGCTATTGTGAATGGGGTAGTTTTCTTAATTTCTCTTTCTGAAGATTCATCACTTATGTATAAAAATGTGTTGGATTTATGAGCATTGATCTTGTAACCTGCTACTTTACTGAATTCACTTATGAGTTCTAAAAGTTTTCTGGTAGAATTTCCAGGTTCCTCTAAGTATATAATCATGTCATCAGCAAACAGGGATAGTTTGAGTTCTTCTTTTCCTACTCCTATCCCTCTAATTTCTTTGGTTTGTCTAATTTCTCTGGCTAGAGTTTCAAGGATGATGTTGAATAGAAGTGGTGAAAGAGGGCATCCGTGTCTTGTTCCAGTTTTTAGGGGGAATACTTTCAGTTTTCATCATTTAGAATGATATTGGCCATGGGCTTAGCGTAAATGGCCTTCACAATGTTAAGGAATGATCCTACTACCCTAATTTTTTCTAGTGTTTTGAGCATGAAGGGATGCTGTATTTTATCAAATGCTCTTTCTGCATCTATTGAAATAATCATGTGATTCTTAGCTTTAAGTCTGTTGATAGGTTAATGACATTTATTGATTTCTGGATGTTGAACCAACCTTGCATCCCTGGGATAAAACCCACGTGATCATGGTGCACAATCTTTTTAATGTATTTTTGTATGCAATTTGCTAAAATTTTGTTGAGAATTTTTGGGTTGATGTTCATTAAGGATATTGGTCTGAAAATTTCTTTCCTTGATGTGTCTCTGTCTGGTTTAGTTATCAGGGTGATATTGGCTTCATAGAATGAGTTTGGGAGGGTTCCCTCCTCTTCTATTTCATGGAATACTTTGAGGAGTATTGGAACGAGCTCTTCTTGAAAGGTTTTGTAGAACTCAGCTGAGAACCCATCTGGTCCAGGCTATTCTTTGTTGGTAGGCTTTTGATGACCTCTTCTATTTCATTGCTTGAAATTGATTTATTTAAGTTGAGTATGTCTTCCTCATTCAGTTAGGTAATTCATATGTCTCTAGAAACTTGTTGATGTCTTTGAGGTTTTCTGTTTCATTGGAGTATAGATTTTCAAAATGGCTTCTAATTATGATTTGTGTTTCACTTGTGTCTGTTGTGAAATTTCCATGTTCATTCCGAATTTTAGTAATTTGAGTTTCCTCCCTCTTTCTCTTTGTTAGTGTGGTTAAGGGTTTATCAATTTTGTTTATTTTTTCAAATAACCAACTCTTTACTTTGTTAATTTTTCCAATTGTTTCTTTTGTTTCAATTTCATTGATTTTGGCTCTGATTTTATCTATTTCCTGTCTTCTACTACTTTTGGTGTTGGTCCGCTCTTCTTTTTCTAGGGCTTTGAGCTGTAGTGTTAAGTCGTTTATTTGTTGATTTCTACTTCTTTTGTTGAATGCTCCCCATGGAATAAATCTTCCTCTAAGTACTGCTTTCATAATGTCGCATAGATTTTGATATGATGTGTCTTTGTTCTCGTTTACTTGTAAGAATTTTTTTATTTCCCTCCTGATGTCTTCTGTTATCCATTCATCATATAATAGTGTACTATTTAACCTCCAGGTATTGGAGAAGTTTCTGTATTTTATTCTGTCATTTATTTCTAATTTCAATCCATTATGATCTGGTAGAATACAAGGTAGTATCTCTATGTTCTTGTATTTGCTAACATTAGCTTTGTGGCATAGAATATGGTCCATTTTAGAGAAGGATCCATGTGCTGGTGAGAAGAAAGCGTATTCGTTCTTTGTTGGATGGTATATTCTATATATGTCCGTTAAGCCTAAATTGTTGATTGTGTTCTTGAGATCTGTGGTTTCTTTTCTTTTTTTTTAAATTTATTTTTATTGTAAACAAATGGGATACATATTGTTTCTGTTTGTACATGGAGAAACAGCATACCATTTGCATATTCATAAATTTACATAGAGTAATGATGATTGATTCATTCCATTATTTTTTCCTTCCCCCCCACCCCTCCCACCTCTCTTTTCCCTCTATACAGTCCCTCCTTCCTCCATTCTAGTCCCACTCCCACCCCCCATTAAGAGTCATCATCTGCTTATCAGTGAGATCATTCACCTTTTGGATTTTTGAGATTGGCTATCTCACTTAACATGATATTCTCGAACTCATCCATTTGCCTGTAAATGCCATAATTTTATTATTGTTTATAGCTGAGTAATATTCCATTGTATATATATACCACAGTTTCTTTATCCATTCATCAATTGAAGGGCATCTAGCTTGGTTCCATAGTCTTGCAATTGTGAATTGAGCAGCTATGAACATTGATGTGACTGTATCTCTGTAGTGTGCTGATTTTAAGCCCTTTGGGTATAGGCCGAGGAGTGGGATAGCTGGGTCAAATGGTAGGTCCATTCCAAGTTTTCTAAAGAATCTCCACACTGCTTTCCAGAGTGGCACTAATTTGCAGTCCCACCAGCAATATATGAGTGTACCTTTTACCCCATATCCTCTCCAACACCTATTGTTGCTTGTGTTCTTGATAATCGCCATTCTAATTGGGAATGAGATGGAATTTCCTCATTTCCCTTTCAGCTGTTTCTACGCTTGCATATAAAAATGCTGTAGATTTATGCGTGTTGATTTTATAGCCTGCTATTTTGCTGAATTCATTGATGGGTCTAGAAGTTTTCTGGAGGAAGTTTTTCGATCCTCTAAATATAGAATCATGTCACCCGTAAATAGTGACAGCTTAAGTTCCTCTTTTCCTATTCGTATCCCTTAATTTCTTTAGTCTGCCTAATTGCTCTGGCTAGAGTTTCAAGGACAATGTTAAATAGAAGTGGTGAAAGAGGACATCCCTGTCTTGTTCCTGTTTTTAAAGGGAATGGTTTCAGTTTCTCTCCATTAAGAATGATGTTGGCCATGGGCTTAGCATAGATAGCCTTTACAATGTTCAGGTATGTTCCTACTATCCCTATTTTTTCTAGTGTTTTCAGCATGAAGGAGTGTTAAGGAGTGTTGTATTTTGTCAAACGCTTTTTCTGCATCAACTGAAATAACCATATGATTCTTATCCTTAAGTCTATTGACATGATGGATTACATTTATTGATTTATGGATGTTAAACCATCCTTGCATTCCAGGAATGAACCCAACTTGTTCGTGGTGCACAATATTCTTAATATGTTTTTGGATACAGTTTGCCAATATTTTGTTATGGATCTTAGCATCTATATTCTTTAAGGATATTGGTCTAAAATTTTCTTTCCTTGATGTGCCCTTTCCTGGTTTGGGTATGAGGGTGATATTAGCTTCATAGAATGAGTTCGGTAGGGTACCCTCCTTTTCTATTTCCTGGAAGACTTTGAGAAGTATTGGAATGAGTTCTTCTTTGAAGGTCTTGTAGAAATCGGCTGAGAATCCGTCTGGTCCTGGGCTTTTCTTGGATGGTAGATTTTTAATGGCTTCTTCTATTTCATTGCTTGATATTGATCTGTTTAAATTGTGTATGTCCTCCTGGTTCAGTTTGAGAGGCGCATATGTCTCTAGAAATTTGTCAGTGTCTTCGGTACTTTCTATTTTGTTGGAATACAGATTTTCTTTTCTTAATTTATTTTAATTAAAAATCATAAACTTACATATTACAATGTTGTTTGATTCCTTCTGTTATTTATTCCCCTTCTCCCCCACCCCTCCCACCCCTCTTTTCCCTCCATACAGTCCTTCCTTCCTCCATTCTTACCACCCTCCTTATCCCTAACCCTAAACCTAAACCTAACCCTAACACTAAACCCTCCTACACCCCTTATACGTCCTCATGCGCTTATCAGCGATATCATTCGTCCTTTGGTGTTTTGAGATTGGCTTATCTCACTTAGCATGATATCCTCCAATTTCATCCATTTGCCTGCAAATGCCATAATTTTATCATTCTTCATGGTGGAGTAATATTCCATTGTATATATATGTCACAATTTCTTTATCCATTCATCAACTGAAGAGCATCTAGGTTGGTTCCACAATCTGGATATAGTGAATTGAGCAGCTATGAACATTGATGTGGCTGTATCTCTGTAGTATATGATTTTAAGTCCTTTGGGTATAGGCCAAGGAGTGGGATAGCTGGGTCAAATGGTGGTTCCATTCCAAGCTTTCTGAGGAACCTCCATACTGCTTTCCAGAGTGGCTGCACTAATTTGCAACCCCACCAGCAATGCATGAGTGTACCTTTTTCCCTACATCCTCTCCAACACCTGTTGTTGCTTGTGTTCTTGATAATCGTCATTCTAATTAGGGTGAGTTGAAATCTTAGGGTAGTTTGATTTGCATTTCTCTTATTACGAGAGGTGTTGAACATTTTTTAATGTATCTGTTGATTGCTTGTATATCTCCTTCTGTGAAGTGTCTGGTCATTGCCTTAGCCCATTTGTTGATTGGATTATTTGTATTTTTGGTGTAGAGTTTTTTGAGTTCTTTATAGATTCTGGAAATTAGTGCTCTATCTGAAGTATGAGTGGCAAAGATATTCTCCCACTCTGTAGGCTCTCTTTTCACATTACTGATAGTTTCCTTTGCTGAGAGAAAGCTTTTTAGTTTGAATCTATCCCAGTGGTTGATTCTAGCTTTTATTTCTTGTGCTATGGGAGTCCTGTTAAGGAAGTCTGATCCTAAGTCAACAAGTTGAAGGTTTGGACCTACTTTTTCTTCTATAAGATGCAGGGTCTCTGGTCTGATTCTGAGGTCCTTGATCCATTTTGAGTTGAGATTTGTGCAGGGTGAGAAATAGGGATTTAGTTTCATTCTGTTGCATATGGATTTCCAGTTTTCCCAGCACCATTTGTTGAAGAGGCTATCTTTTCTCCATTGCATATTTTTGGCACCTTTGTCTAGTATTAGAAAATTGTATTTATTTGGGTTTGTGTCCGTGTCCTCTATTCTGTACCATTGATCTACCTGTCTATTTTGGTGCCAATACCATGCTGTTTTTGTTACTATTGGTTTGTACTCTAGTTGAAGTTCTGGTATTGCGATACCCCCTGCTTCATTCTTCCTACTAAGGATTGCTTTAGCTATTCTGGGTTTCTTATTCTTCCAGATGAATTTCATGATTGCTTGCTCTATTTCTGTAAGTTACATCATTCGGATTTTAATTGGAATTGCATTGAATCTGTATAGCACTTTAGGTAGTATGGCCATTTTGGCAATATTAATTCTGCCTGCACAAGAACATGGGAGATCTTTCCATCTTCTAAGGTTTTCTTAAATTTCTTTCGTTAGTGTTCTCTAGTTGTCATTGTAGAGGTCTTTCACCTCTTTTGTGAGATTGAATCCCAAGTATTTCATTTTTTTTTGAGGCTATTGTGAATGGGGTAGTTTTCCTAATTTCTCTTTCTGAAGATTCATCACTTATGTATAAAAATGCATTGGATTTATGAGCATTGATCTTGTAACCTGCTACTTTATTGAATTCACGTATGAGTTCTAAGAGTTTTCTGGTAGAATTTCCAGGTTCCTCTAAATATATAATCATGTCATCACCGAACAGAGATAGTTTGAGTTCCTCTTTTTCAATTCGTATCCCTTTAATTTCTTTGGTTTGTCTACTTGCTCTGGCTAGAGTCTCAATAACTATATTAAATAGAAGTGGTGAAAGAGGGCATCCGTGTCTTGTTCCAGTTTTAAGGGGGAATGCTTTCAGTTTTTCACCATTTAGAATGATATTGGCCATGGGCTTAGTGTAGAAGGCCTTCACAATGTTAAGGAATGATCCCACTACCCTAATTTTTTCTAGTGTTTTGAACATGAAGCGATGCTGTATTTCATCAAATGCTTTTTGTGCATCTATTGAAATAATCATGTGATTCTTAACTTTTAGTCTGTTGATATGGTGAATGACATTTATTGATTTCCGGATGTTGAACCAACCTTGCATCCCTGGGATAAAACCCACTTTATCGTGGTGCACTATCTTTTTAATATATATTTGTATGCGATTTGCTAAAATTTTGTTGAGAATTTTTGCATCAATGTTCATTAAGGATATTTTTCTGAAATTTTCTTTTCTTGATGTGTCTCTGTCTGGTTTAGGTATCAGGGTGATATTGGCTTCATAGAATGAGTTTGGGAGGGCTCCCTCCTCTTCTATTTTATGGGATACTTTGAGGAGTATTGGAATGAGCTCTTTTTTAAAGGTTTTGTAGAACTCAGCTGAGAACCCATCTGGTCCTGGACTTTTCTTTGTTGGTAGGCTTTTGATGACCTCTTCTGTTTCATTGATTGAAATTGATTTATTTAAGTTGTGAATGTCCTGCTCATTCAGTTTAGGTAATTCATGTGTCTCTAGAAACTTGTTGATGTCTTTGGGGTTTTCTGTTTTGTTGGATATAGATTTTTAAAAATAACTTCTAATTATGTTTTCTATTTCACTCGTGTCTGTTATGATATTTCCTTGTTCATTCCGAACTTTAGTAATTTGAGTTTTCTCCCACTTTGTTAGTGTGGCTAACAATTTTGTTTATTTTTTTCAAAGAACCAACTATTTATTTTGTTAATTTTTCCGATTGTTTCTTTTGTTTCAATTTCATTGATTTGGGCTCTGATTTTAACTATTTCCTGTTCTACTACTTTTCGTGTTGGTCTGCTCTTCTTTTTCTAGGGCTTTGAGCTGTAGTGTTAAGTTGTTTATTTGTTGATTTCTACTTCTTTTGTTGAATGCGCCCTTTGAAATAAATCTTCCTCTAAGTACTGCTTTCATAGTTTCCCAGAGATTTTGATATGATGTGTCTTTGTTCTCGTTTACTTCTCAGAAATTTTTCATTTCCCTCCTGATGTCTTCTGTTATCCATTCATCATATAATAGTGCACTGTTTAATCTCCAGGTATTGGAGAAGTTTCTGTTTTTTATTCTGTCATTTATTTCTAATTTCAATCCTTTATGATCTGATAGAGTACAAGGTAGTATCTCTATCTTCTTGTATTTGCTAACTGTAGCTTTGTGGTATGAGACATGGTCTATTTTAGAGAAGGATCCATGTGCTGCTGAGAAGAAGGTGTATTCGTTCTTTGTTGGATGGTATATTCTATATAAGTAGGTTAAGTTTAAATTGTTGATTGTATTATTGAGATCTATGGGTTCTTTATTCAATTTTTGTTTGGACGATATATCCAGCGGTGAGAGCAGTGTGTTATAATCACCTAGTATTATTGTGTTGTGGTCTATTTGATTTCTGGAATTGAGAAGGATTTGTTTGACATACATGGATGAGCCAATGTTTGGGGCATAGATATTTATGATTGTTATGTCTTGCTGATTTATGCTTCCCTGAAGCAGTATGTAATGCCCTTCTTTATCCCTTCTAACTAGTTTTGTCTTGAAGTCCACATTATCTGAAATGAGGATGGATACTCCAGCTTTTTGCTGTGTCCGTGTGCATGGTATGTTTTTTCCCTTCCTTTCACCTTTAGTCTATGGGTACCTCTTTCTATGAGATGAGTCTCTTGCAGGCAGCAAATTTTTGGATTTTTCTTTTTAATCCATTCTGCCAGTCTGTCTTTTGATTGATGAGTTCAGGCCGTTAACATTCAGGGTTATTATTGTGATATGATTTGTATTCCCGGTCCTTTGACTCATTTTTGTTTTTTGACATGATTTGGTTTCCCCTTTATTTGGCTATTCCTTTAGGCCAGTTCCTTCCGTTGCTGATTTGCATCGTTGTTTTTCATCTCTTCCTCATGGAATATTTTGCTAAGAATGTTCTGTAATGGCAGTTTTCTTTTTATAAATTCCTTTAGCTTTTGTTTATCATGGAAGGATTTTATCTCATCATCAAATCTGAAAGTAAGTTTTACTGGGTATAAGATTCTTGGTTGGCATCCTTTTGCTTTCAGGGCTTGGTAAATGTTGTTCCAGGCCCTTCTAGCTTTTAGGGTCTGGATTGAAAAATCTGCTGATATTCTTATTGGTTTCCCCCTGAATGTAATTTGATTCTTTTCTCTTGCGGCCTTTAAAATTCTGCCTTTATTTTGTATGTTAGGTATTTTCATAATAATGTGCCTTGGTGTGGGTCTGTTGTAATTTTGTATATTTGGGGTCCTATAAGCCTCTTCTACTTGGTTTTCCATTTCATTCTTCAGATTTGGGAAATTTTCTGATATTATTTCATTGCATAGATTGTTCATTCCTTTGGTTTGTTTCTCTAAGCCTTCCTCAATCCCAATAATTCTTAAATTTGGCCTTTTCATGATATCCCATAATTCTTGTAGATTCTGTTCATGATTTCTTACCATCTTCTCTGTTTTTTCAACTTTGTTTTCAAGATTAAATATTTTGTCTTCAATATCTGAGGTTCTCTCTTCCAGGTGTTCTATCCTATTGGTTATGCTTTCTATGGAGTTTTTAACTTGGTTTATTGGTTCCTTCATTTCAAGGATTTCTGTTTGTTTTTTTATTCAGTATCTCTAACTCTTTATTGAAATGATCTCTTGCTTCCTGTATTTGCTCCTTTAACTGTTGATTGGTGCGATCATTTAATGCCTGCATTTGCTCTTTCATCTCCTTGTTTGCTTCCCTGATTGTTTTAATTATGTACATTCTGAACTCCCTTTCTGACATTTCTTCTGCTGTGCTGTCATTGGGTTTTATTGATATAGTATCTAGGTTTATTTGGGACATTTTATTCCCTTGTTTTCTCATATTGGTCAGATGTCAGTGGGACTTTGTGATATTGCAGATTTCGTCTATTGGCTTATAGTGTCCCTGTAGATTTCCAGTATATCACCCCCTAGCCTTCCATAGCCTGAAGTCTTGGAGGAACTTGATAATGCTGTGCTTCTGAAGAAAGCTGCCCCTAGCCCGCTACTGGTTCCAGGGCTTGGAGCTGGCTCTGTGCAGAAAGGCTCTCACTGGGCTGTCTGCTCCAAGAATCTGGCCGTGAAAGGAGCCTGCCACCAGAGGGAGTAGGGCTGCTTGGGGAAGTCCCTGGCTGCCCTGTCTGGTCCCTGAAGTTGCCTACGGGCCAGAGCTCGCCCCTGGCTCCAGGACTCAGAGCTGGTTCTCTGAGTGCAGAAAGGCTCTCTCTAGGGGGCCTGCTCCGAGAAGCTGGCCGTGTGGGAGGAGCCCACCACTTGAGGGAGCAGGGCTACCTGGGGAAGACTCTAGCTGCCCTGCCCTGCTCAGAGAAGCCGCCCCTATCTGGGGCTGTCACCCAGGCCGAGCTTCACAAGGTGGGGGAGACTCACCCCGTGGTTCTATTTTAGTCCGAGTCTCTCAATGCCTCCCCTTCTTGAATCCTGTGTTCTGGAGCGACTGGAGATGCAGTCACCCTCTAGTCCACCATCTTGGATCTAATCTCAGGTTCTGAATTTCCCAGGAGATGAAATTGGCAGAATCAAGTCTATTGTTTGTAAAAGACAAAGAGCTCACCTATGGAGTTTTCTGCCCTATACTGTAGTTATTCTTATAGAGGATTAAATTCGTAGGTGTTTTTGTGTTTCCCCAAACCCAGTATGGTGTTTGATGGTGTTTCTCAGGAGTCTTAGTTTTCTAAGAAGAGTGAATTCTGTGAACAGTTCTTCAGAAGCATCTTACTCCTGTCTGAGAAATGATGTTGAAAAAAAAATAAATAAATAGATGGCCATTTCCATAGCTCAAGCTAGTTCTTGGGCATGAAAAGCAGAGTTCAGCTTGACTCTGTTTTATACTTGCACTGATCTAGAAGATAGATTCCTTACAACTGTGAACAAAATAGTTCCTTAATAAAGACAGTTATAATAATAGAACCTTAAAAGTGTATAGGGTAGAATTCATTCAAAGTCTCAGTAATTTTGATCCTGGATTGGAAGGGCTCTACATTCTACCCTCTACATTGTGTCTCTGAGAGCACTTGGCAGCTCCCCACTGGAGATCCGTTCTCCTCTTTTACCTTTTGTGGGCTGTCCTTGTAAGTGGAAGTCATAGCAATGCTACTGCTCTTAGCTGGGTAGGCAGAGCTCTTGATACTGTGAAGAGATGCCTGTTGTTTTCCTAGACATTTGAAAGGAGGAAAAACATATGCAGCTTGTGCAGGGCTCTCTTGTGAAGGATCCATATTAGCCAAGATGAAGACTGCTCTATTGCTGGTATCTTCAAAACATACACTCTTCTGCCTTTTTCTCCTTAAGACCCTACTTTATACCCGTAATTTCATTAAGTCATCCTGAACAGTTTTAAATCCTCCACAGTAAATAGGAAAACAACCCAATTTAAAAAGCTTTCTGGGTTGTGTGTGGTGAAGCATGCCTGTAATCCCAGTTACTCAGAGGCTGAAGAAGGAGGATCACCTCAGCCCAGGTATTCAAGGCCAGCCTGGGCAACATAGCAAGATCCTGACTCAAATAAAAGCTTATGTAGTACTTTAAAAAGGCAATAATTCAGTGAATCCATCCAGGAACACCATACTTTTAGCCTTCTAGGAAAACTTTTTCTCAAGTTTTATTAAATGTACCCAGAAAAAGCACATTCTTAAAATTAGGGCCACATTCATGTATGACATAAATAGGGATAAATGTTTTAACTCTATCATTGAAAACATTTGTTATTCTTTCCAATGCAGTTACATACCCTTTCCCACACAAACACCTCACTCAAATTGAACAGACATTATCTCATAAAATAAGACCAACATGGTTTTCTTATGACATCACATCTCATCTCAATTCTGATGTAGATCAGTGCATATTTCCTTGTTCATTTTCAAATTTTTATACTAAAATTATTATTTTAGATTAAATTACATTGTTTTAAAATATAGTTGTACTCTTATTTAACAAATTTCAGAAGGCTCATATTACAGTCTTAAATGCTTCATTATTATTGTAATATATACAGAATCCTCCAGGACTCCTTCGTAGATTCCAAAATCTGTGAATACTCAAGACCTTTATATGCAATAGCATGAAATTTGAATATGACTCATGCACCTTTTCACTTATTCTTAATCCATCTCTATATCACTAATAATACCTAACACAATGTAAATGATATGCAAATGATTGTTATACTGTATTGTTTAGGGAAATATTACAATAATGTTTAAAAAATAGAAAGCAATGATCCTTTATTAATTTTTTGTCTTTCCATCAGAATGATATCTGTAGTTCTAGGCAAGGACATCTTCCTTATTTGATAAGTGATATTCTCTTGGTAGGTTGTACAGAACAAGAGTAAAACAAACATCAATGACTTCATTATATTATTAATTAATGGAATGGTTTGAGAAAGAATCAAATAAGTCAGATACCTGAGAGTTAGAAGGGTCAGAGAAATTTCTTGATTTTTGACACCAGAGATCAACATACTTCTTGTGTGTATAAAGGATAAATAGTAAAGACTTTGCAGGACTTATGACCTCTACTAGGACTCTACAGTTCTGCCATTATAGGTAAACACAATCTGATATACAATACAAAAAAAGGATGATAATGACTATGAGGTTAATAGTTTATGTACAAAAATAGGTATAAGGCTAAATTTGATTTTTTGACTATAGTTTTCTCACCCTTATAGTAAATAACCATGAATCTTTAGTGATATTGTAGAGAAAATGCTAGTTGTCCCTAAACATATGTTCTCTCTGCCTTTTTTTATTTGTAGAACTCTCTATTTTTAGATGGATGCGTATTTTTCCAGAGTAATTATTACATTTTTCAGACTACTGTGTCCTTAGATGTGGACATTTTATTAAACTTTTCCGAACAGAATATAAGTAGGAATGCCATGAGCAATTTTCTGGGTGTGTTCATAAGTGGAGAAGGCATACCAGTATTTGCCCTACATTCTTCCTGCTGACTGAAATGTGGACATAAATTTAGGAGCTTAGATAGCCATCTTGAATCATGGCATTGAATTCATGGTTTTAGATGGACAGAATGACTTGCTCAGTTCTCAACTTCCTTTATGTAAGACAGAGTTAAATCCGTCCATGCTATTTTGTTCTTTTTATTTGGGTCACTGGATTCTGAATTAAACCAAACTAAATCAGGAGCCATTCACACTGGTGCATAATGTTTTTGTCTTAATGCTCCATATCATAGATTATGAAAGAAGTCAATAGTTGGCTTGATCTAAGTTTTGGTATATGCAAAGTAGATATAGAGGAAAGCATAGCGGAACAAATGACTCAAAGAGGACAAATTTTTGCATGTATATAATGCTACAAGTTGAAAAGTTGTCTTATGTTATTTGTTTTTTTATTACAATTTTTCCCAGTCTGCCTTTTTAGCTTCTCACTTCATTCATTTCTATTTGATCTCTGTATTATGTGACTTTTCTTTTGTTTTGCTTTTTTATCTTCAAATTTCTCTAGCATATACAGTTTTATATCGCCAGGTTTTTGTACTATAGGCATCCCCTACAGAATGTCTTTCTGTCAAAATTTTTCTATATAATAACATGGCTTGACTTGTAATATCCAAACTTCATTAAATGTAGTTATTTTGTAATATATATTTTTGTTTTCTGTCCATTGCTTTTATAGAAAATTTTCATGTTTAAGTAACAAAAACTCAATATAGTATCTGTGTATGTGTGTGTGTATGTGTGTGTGTGTGAGAGAGAGAGAGAGAGAGAGAGAGAGAGAGAGAGAGAGAGAGAGGAGAGAGAGAGAGAGTGTGGCATTAGAGATTGAAATCAGGGCCTGGTGCATGATAGACAAACTCTCTACTACTGAACTATGTCTCCACCCCTTCAATATAGTATCTTAAAGAAAACTTTCAAGTTACATTACAAGTACAATTTGCAGAATGTCAGGGTCACTCAGGTATTTTAAAAACTACAATATGTCAATAAAGAGGATGTGGTTCATGAAAGTTCATGGTACAAATAGAAGCCAGGTTACAGCATACACAGCAGGTATTTAAAACCAGTTTTACCATTTCAAAATAAAAAAGATAATGAACTTCAAATATATCACCACAAAAAAATATTAATATGAGTGATGAATTTAACTAGTTTGATTTAATCATCTTACATTACTGTGTACATATATCAAAACACTACTTTGTACCCCATAACTGAAATACAATTATGATTTTTTTCAGTTAAAGTAATATTAGTAATAAAATCATTGTAACTGTTGATCAGAAAGAAATATTTTAAACATTTTATCATGTTATATGATTGTTATTTACATGTGTGTGACCATTTTTAATCTTTTTAAAGGAAGTTAGGGGATTGAGTTTGATCAGAAATGATTATAATTTTTCCCATTTAAAAATAATGAAAAAATAAGTCCTGGTTGGTTTTCTCAGACTGGATGTTTTTCATGAATGGATTACAGTATACAGAAGGAGATGATTCTACTTGAATCCTTTCTACACTCAAAATACTCCCTGGAACTTTGATTTGACTTAGGGTCTCATCAGTGTTAGCTCTTTTTATACTTCCACTTATAAACTTACCAGATATTTCAGTATTTTATTGTTTAAATTTTGTTTTCTGAATTTTACTTCTTTGGACATAGCGTTACTTTATCTGAAATCATTGTGTACATTATCTCTATAACACTAGTAGAGAAGCGGCAAATTCGGTCAAGCTATATTTTGGTGATTATCTGCCAAATATCTGGTTGACATTATTTATTTGCTTTTCACTGAAATGGATATATAAAAGAAGAAACCAAATTAAACCTAAAGTATTAGCAATGTTACCAATGGAGAATATCTTAACTCTTGTCTGAGGAGTTATGTAATGCAACTATGCCATACTTCTGTGGCCAAGACAGGAACAGAAATTCTCCTGATATACCTACTGTCTAAGCATATAAAATACCTCAGTATTTCCATACAGAATTTTTGTTTGTCTGAAATACTTGAGGCAGTGCTAGAAATGGACTGCAAATTTCAGCCACAAATGAAAAATAAAATAAGAAAAATATCTTTCTATTCAATTCTCAGTTCACTCTATGCTGGGTGTATGATAGATATAATAAACTATAATAAATCTCCTAGGGAGAAAATGGCCCTTAAAGTACTATTTTTGCTATAGCTCACAAAAAATGTCTTTCACTTTCTCTGAGTTCCTTCACCCTGGGATCAAATACAAAATAAAAATCTTGGTGTCTTAGGTGACTTTGAAGGTAAAAGGAAAATGCAGGTTCTTAAAAATAATTCACATAAATGACAAAGCATAGACTTAGTACTTAATATAGTATTTAAAGATGGTCCTGTTCCACTTCTATGAATATGAGACAAGTTATCAATTTTCCTTCAGAGACAACTTAGATCACCAGTTGGTTCTATAAGTACTTGAAGACTACACCCTCCCACACACACAAACCTAATTTCACAAAGCCTGTCTTTGTATGCAGGCCATTCTAAAACATAGAAATCAAGTCATTAGAGAAATTCATTTTGTACAGCTAAGAAATTACTTTTCATGTGAGAGTTTGAAATACAGTGCACTTATTCTAGAATTCAATGGCATTCTCGTTTCTCCAGATGAGATTCACAATTTCATTTCCTTCTTAAAGTATTATTATTTAAATATGAAAATACAACAATTTGTTTTAATGATCATGACATTTAGGCTTCCCCCTGGGTGTGGAAAAATAGCCATAAAGATTTACATATATAATTTTTCTTCTTTTATTTCTATTTCTTTATCTTTGAGAATCCAGTATTTTCCAAGGGAATCTTTAGGTGAACACTGGGACATTATTTAAAATGTTATTAAAAATGAAACCATAGTTATTAGGTTGGTAATATAAATTAGCTATGGAGCCGGTTGCGGTGGTGCACACCTGTAATCCCAGTGGCTCAGGAAGCTTAGGCAGGAGGATTGTGAGTTCAAAGCCAGCCTCAGCAAAAGTCAGGCCCTAAGCAACTCAGTGAGACCCTGTCTCTAAATAAATACAAAATAGGGCTGGGGATGTGGCTCAGTGGTCAAGTGCGCCTGAGTTCAATCCCTAGTACCAAAAAAATAAATAAAAATAAAAAATAAATTACCTATGGAATATCACTTTTTATCTTCATGAGGGTTTATCCTTAAACACTTTCTTTTATATTTTCTTAAGATTTAATACTGATAGGTCAAAGCCCCATTTGGTCAAATCAGTGGGCACACTGAGAGAAAACAACCAGTGCTATGAGGGCATAGCTTTTGGACCCAAAGATAAGCTGAAGGAAACCATGCAAATTTCTGATTAGTCAGTGATACTGATTTAAAATTTTCCATTCTCTGTTTGTTTCAGCTTGGCATTGTGGCATTACTCCCTCCTGACTTAATATGAAAGGTTATAGCAAAAGTTAAGGCATTTAAGATTCCCAGATGTTTCCTAGGCCAAATTATCCACCAGAGCTTTGTGTATACAGTCTTGACTGTTAGAAAACATACAGACTGTGGTCTGTAGTCCACTTTGAACTATTTTGTTTACATGGTATGAGATAGGGAGTTCATTTTTTTTTGTTTTTCTGTGTAGATGCTCAGTGGTTCCAGTGCTATTAATTACAAAGCTTCCCTTTCTCCATGGAGTTAATTTGTACAACTGTATAAACAGACACACACAAAAAAACCAGATCCCTCCACACACATATGTGATTGGATGTATTTTCAGAAATTTCTATTCTGTTTCATTAATTTATTTCTCTCCATATATACCATGAAAACATTTTCTCAGTAACTATAGCTTTATACTAACTCTTGAAAAGGTATGAGTTTCCACTGTTTTTTTCCAAAAATTTTAGTTACTTATATATGTTTAATTTTAAAATTGGGTTTGGATTCAACTTCTTGATTTCTGTAAAATTACTGTGTTTTTCTTTCAGCAGTGAGAGGGGGGCAGATTTTGTATGAATCTATAGATCAGTTTGGTAAGAATTGACCACTGAGCATTTTGATATTCCCAGTACATGATCACACTGTACCTTTCCACTTATTAAGTCTAATAAAATCAATCATATCAGTGTTCTGTAGCTTTTACTTTAGAGCACTTTTATCACTTTTATTAAATTTATCACAAATATCTGTGTTTTTGATGTTACTGAAAATGTTAGATTTTGAAATTTTCAGTTATACTATGCTTTGACATTACAGAGATAGTTTATTGCTTATTATTGTTGACAGCTTGCTGAATTCACTTCTTCTAGTAGCTGTTGACATATAAAATCATGTTATTTGCAAATAGTGTTAGCATTATTTCTTTCTTTGTAATCATAATTAGTAGTTTATTTTTCTTCCCTTATCACCAAGGCAATACTCTTTTTACATGTTAAATAAAAGTCATGAAAAAGATGTATTTACTTTGATGCTGATATCAGGGGATAATCTTACAATGTATCACAGTGTAATAATATTAGCTGTAAATTTTCATGGGCAAAGGACAGGTGAACTTTTTCATTCTATATTTTCAATAATAGTGTGTAAGGCTTCCAATTTTTCCATATACTCTCCAGAACTATTTTTTTGTAGTAGCCATGCAAATGAGTGTGAAATTTTATCTAATCGTGGGTTTCATAAGCATTTTCCTAAATAATAATAATGTTGAGCAGTTTTTCATGAGCTAATTGATCATTTGTATATCTCCTTTAGAGGTCTATTCAAGTCCTTTATTTTTAATCTGTTTTTGTTGTTGAGTTGTATTTTCTTAGAAAGTAAAAATGTATTAATTTATAATCTACATTAGTCCATTAATTTCAAACTTAGAACAAAAGAAATCTGCTGACCTAAGGAAATCTTGCTTTGCATGCCTGCCATTCAAGCCTCAGTCACCAACGTTAGAGGAATCTCCCTTCTCCACAGATTTCCATGATCCACCCTCTAGTTACCTATTTCCTCTAAAACCTTGCCCCACAGATTCCAGCACCTTGAGCAGTCTTCCAGTTTAATTTTTTCTCCCTCATTTTACTAGGACTGTCATGTGTTACTTGAGTTCCAACTTCCTTGGGCTCTTTTTTTGGAAATTTTCCTCAAACAGAAAGCCTGAGTGAACATGGATCTCACATCTTGTTTCTTTTTCTTAAATATTGCATTCTTAGTTGTATTTGTCCAATACTTAAACACTTGACTCAGCAATTTCATCCAGTTTTATTGTTTTTTATGGTGAAAAGTCACATCAGGTACTAGTTACTACATTGTAACTGAGAGGGGAAGTCCAGTCAGGGATTTTTGATTAGGTAGTTGCAGATTTAAGTGTTCATAAAGCATTTTATAATCATATACTCTAATACTCTATAGGATGGACATAATTATTACTTCCCAATTGAGATAAATCATTATGTTAGATTAAAACAAAAAGCAAAAACAATATCCTCTGCAAACTTCTGGTTTAATATATCAGATAAACCTGTTCATACACAAACCCCTCCCTCATAAAATACCATCATTACCACCCACCTGGATGTTTACACTAGGAATTGTATTGATATCTTTTTCTCACTCCCCCATTGTCACCATATTCTGTCTATTCTCTCTTTCAAATCACTCTCAATTTGCTCCATCTCTGTAGTAGAGAAAGAAAAATCACTTCTTATGCTTACAAGTAGAAGGGCATCAACTTGGTCCCATTTATCACTGAGTATCTACAAATGCTTTGTTGATGGAAAGAAATGGTCTTTGGTCTCTTGGGGGAGATAAGTGACTCCAATGTGGATATGTCACTCTGGGGCACACACAGAGGTCTTTTCAACTGTTTGGGTGGTTGTGTGTTACTGATTGGTGTGAAGTTAGTGGTCTCCACCATCTGGGGCTTGAGTGCCCATGCAGACCTTGCTTGGCTCATTGTGCAGTAGTAGTTGGTGATAGTAAGCTATCTACACAGTTTAAGTCTTAAATAACTGTTTTGACCTTGATTGGGTCATTTTGGGGTAAGATTCAGAGGGTGAAGAAATTCCCAGCTTTTGTTCAGAAAATTAGTTTGGAGAATACTTGCTTTTTTGGTTTAATCTGGCTTTTACTTTCTCATCTTGTAAGTACTTTTATTTCTAAAATGAACAAAAGTTCCAATACTATCTTGTCCTCTGGTCTGTTCATTAGTTGACTGGACAGCTTCAGCTATATTCCTATAACTACAAGGGAATTGATAACCCAGACATTTAATTCTAGTAATCTTGCCACCTTTAAGTATGTATAAATCAATTTCCACAGTATTTTGGGTAGATGCACATAAAGGAAATGCTCAAACCCTGTCCCATTCTGCTACTTGCATCACGTATCAAACACTTTCCTGCATTCAAAAAGATCTATTATACTCATCTTTCACCTAAAATTCTTCAAAATAATGTCTACTTGGAGACTTGAGTTTAAAATAGTCCTTGACATCATACTCATCTTAGGTCATTTATTTTATGTATCCTCAACACAAATTTTAATTGTTATCTGTGTGCTTATATATTTTGTTTTTCTCACTATACCACATATACCATATGGTTACTAAGTGGATTGTTATTGTTCATTTATCTCTAGCAACTAGCATGGTACCTGAATACACAATTGACCCTCAATAAACATTTATTAAATTAATACAAGTTGTGGTTTGAAGAAAATGATTCTTTGTCTAATGTTTTCCATCACTGTCCATTTTATTTACTTTGTAATAATGTTCCTATTTATCCTTGATACTATCTAGTAGAAAACTCACATAAGTATTATTTGACAGTTTTCATATCCTTTCTTACAATGATTGCCATTATTTTAGGGTTATATGTTCAGTAGATTAGGGAAAATTAAAAGAATTACACTGAATATATGTTAAAGAAATCATGTTCAAGAACTAAATATTTTTTTTCTTAGTGACTGTATTGGTTTTCCTATAGTTGTCAGAACAAAATGCTATAGAAATTTCCTGTTTTGTTTGCTTGCTTGATTTTCTTTTGGGGATGGTGCTTTCCTTATGTTGCCCAGAAAGGTCTTGAACTCCTGGGCTCAAATAATCCTCTCACTTCAACCTCCTGTGTGGCTGGGACTATAGCTGAATGCAAACACACCTGGCCAGAAATTTTTCTTTCAGAAATATCAAATCAAAGTGTTGGCAGGTTTGCTTTCTCCTGAATTCTCTCTCCTTGTCTTGCAGAGAGCTGGTTTCCCACTGTGTATTCATATATATATGTATGTATATAGATATATAATATATATAATATTTCACTGTTACTGCTTCATCCTTTCACAAGGATGCCAGTTATGTCAGATTAGGACTGCACCCACAACTCCTTTGAACTTGACTTCTTTAAAAGTTCTATCTTCAAATACAGTCACTTTGAGGTACAGATTTCAGCATATGAGTTTGAGGAGCATACAATTCAGTTCATAGCAACAGCTGGCTTGTTTTAAAACATGCCTATATTAAGTATCCTAAATCCCACTTCTTTGTCTAATGAATACAAAAATGGTCAGCACTTAGATGGAGATAAAGGAGCATTCAATTTTTTTGGTATTTAATTTTTTATAATTTTATTTATTTTTGCAGGCTGCATTTTGATTCATTGTACACAAATGGGGTACAACTTTCCATTTCTATGGTTTTATGCAATGTACATTCACATCATTCATGTAATCAGACATGTAAATAGGGTAGTGATGTTTGTCTCATTCCACTATTTTTCTTTCCCCCGGCTCCTCCCCTCCCCACATTTTCCTCTACATAATCCAAAGTTCCTCCACTCTTCTCTTACCTCCACCCCAATTCTGTATCATCATCCACTTATCAGAGAAAACATTCAATCTTTGATTTTTGTGGATTGGCTTATTTCACTTAGCATGGTATTCTCCAACTCCATCCATTTACCTATAAATGTCATAATTTTCTTCTTCTTTATGGCTGAGTAATAATCCATTGTGTATATATACCACAGTTTCTTTTTCCATTCATTGACTGAAGGGCACCCAGGTTGGTTCCACAATCTAGGCATGTGAATTGACTGCATCACTGTAGTATGCTGATTTTAAGTCCTTTGGGTATAAACCAAGGAGTGGGATAACTGGGTCAAATGGTGTGTCTATTCCAAGTTTCTACAGACTCTCCATAATGCTTTCCAGAGTGACTGCACCAATTTGCAACTCCACCATCAATGTATGAGTGTGCCTTTTCCCCCACATCCTCACCAGCACCTATTACTGCTTGTATTCTTGATAATAGCCATTCTGATTGGAGTGAGATGAAATCTTAGGGTGGTTTTAATTCGTATTTCTCTAATCACTAGAGATGTTGAACGTTTTTTCATGTATTTATTAACTGCCTGTATATCTTCTTCTGTAAAGTATCTGTCCAGTTCCCTGGTCATTTATTGATTGGGTTCTTTGTATTCTTGGTGTAAAGTTTTGTAAGTTCTTTATAAATTTTGGAGATTAGTGCTCTATCTGAAGTGTGTGTGGAAAAGATTTTTCTCTCACTCTGTAGGCTGTCTTTTCACAATATTAATTATTTCCTTTGCTGAGAAAAGGCTTTGGAGTTTGAATCCATCCCATTTATTGATTCTTGCTTTCATTTCTTGCACTCTAGGAGTCTTGTTAAGGAAGTCTGGTCCTAAGCCAACATGATGAAGATTCAGGCCTACATTTTCTTCTCTTAGTGCAGGGTCTCTGGTCTAATTCCTAGGTCCTTGATCCACATTCAGTTGAGGTTTGTGCAGGGTGAGAGATAAGGGTTTAAAATGATTTTACTGCATATGGATTTCCAGTTTTCCCAGCACCATTTGTTGAACAGGCTATCTTTTCTCCATTGCATGTTTTTGACACCTTCGTCTAGTAAAATAACTGCATTTATATGGGTGTATCTCTGTGTCTTCTATTCTATACCATTGGACTACCTGTCTATTTTGGTGCCAATACCATGCTGTTTTTGTTACTATTGTTCTGCAGTATAGTTTAAGGTCTGGTATTGTGATACCACCTTTCTCTTCCTGGTAAGGATTGCTTTGGCGATTCTCAGTCTCTTATTCTTCCACATGAATTTCATGATTGCTTTCTCTATTTCTATGGAATGGCATTGGGATTTTAATTGGAATTGCATTGAATCTGTATAGCACCTTTGGTAGTTTGGCCATTTTGACAATATTAATTCTGCCTATCCAAGAACATGGGAGATCTTCCCACCTTCTAAGGTTTTCTTTAATTTCTTTCTTTAGTGTTCTATAGTTTTTGTTGTAGAGGCCTTTCACATCTTTTGCTAGATTGATTCCCAAGTATTTTATTTTTTGAGACTGTTGTGAATGGAGTGGTTTTCCTAATTTCTCTTTCAGAGGATTCATCACTTATGAATTGAAATGCATTATATTTATGAGTGTTGATTTTATACCTTGCCACTTTGCTGAATTCATTTATTAGTTCTAGAAGTTTTCTATCTATACGCAAACAAAATAAAAAGTCTCAAAGACATCAATAAATTTCTAGAGACATGTGATCCTCCCAAACTGAATCAGGAGGATGTACACAATTTAAACACATCAATTTCAAGCAATGAAACAGAAGAAGCCATCAAAAGTCTCCCAACCAAGAAAAGCCCAGGGACCAAACAGATTCTCAGCTGAGTTCTACAAGGCCTTCAAAGAGAAACTTAATACCAATACTTTTCAAAGTATTTCAGGAAATATAAAAGGAAGGAACCCTTCCAAATTCATTCTATGAAGCTAGAATCACCCTGACCCCAAAACCAGACAAAGACACATCAAGGAAAGAAAACTTCAGTACAATATCCCTGATGAACATTGGTGCAAAAATTCTTAACAAAATTCTGGCAAATCATATACAAAATCATATTCAAAAGAGCACACATGATCAAGTGGTGTTCATCCCAGAGATGCAAGGTTGGTTCAACATCCAGAAATCAATAAATTCTAATTTATTGTAATTCACCACATCAATAGTTTTAGAGTTAAGAATCACATGATTATTTCAATAGATACAGAAAAAGTATTTGATAAAATACTGTACCCTTTCATGGTCAAAATCCTAGAAAAAATAGGGATAGTAAGAGTATTCCACAACATTGTAAAGGCTACCTATGGTAGGGCCATGGGCGACTACATTCTAAATGGAGAAAAACCGAAAGCATTCCCCCTAAAAACTGGAACAAGGCAGGGATGTCCTCTTTAGCCACTTTTATTCAACATCATCCTTGAAACACTAGCTAGAGCAATTAGACCAAAGAAATTAAAGGGATACGAATAGGAATAAAGAGCTCAAGCTATCACTATTTGCCAAAGACATGATCCTATATTTTTTTTGGTATTTTATGGCTGGCTCTTTTTTCATTTTGTTGCTGAATGCAAGATAGGGCTTATATATCATATTTACAAAATTTTCCTGACGTATCTTCAAATATATTGAAAGTATTTTTTTTCTATTTAGATATTGAATATAAACATTTACAAGAATTTCACAGATAATATTAATTACATTTATTATTTTCCCTAACTGGGACAGATTATTTTAAAAATCCCCATTTCTAAGTCAGTTGCTTCAGCTATTTATTTTAGTGATATACAATGAGAAAGTACTTAGTTAAAATCTGAGTCCCTCTGAGATATTTTGAAAGGTATTTACTTGAATGATTGCTAATGTATACAGTGCTTCTTTTTGGGTTGATGTGTTCAAAATATACTACAAAGCTATAGGAATCAGAATGTCCTGGTACTGGGATAAAATCAGACACATAGATCAATGGAACAGAATAGAGTCCAGAAATAAATCCATCTCTTCACTTACACTTAATTGATCTTCAACAAAAGCACCAAGAATCCATAATGAGGAAATGACAGTCTCTTCAATAAATAATATTGGGAAAAGAGGATATCCACATGTACAGGAATGAAATTGACCATGATTTCATATCACATAAATTAATCAACTCAAAATCTTTTAAAATGTCAAGTAGAAGGTCTGAGATGGTAAAATTACTAGAAGAAAACATACAAAAACTTTTTGACATTAGTCTTGGCATTGATTTCTTTGGATATGGCCTCCAAAGTTCTGGCAACCAAAGCAAAAATAGATAAGTGGGATTATATCAAACTAAAAACCTTCTTCATAGAAAAGGAAACACTGAACTGAAAACAGAGACAATCCAAAGAACATATACCCCTGGCAAGGGATTGATATCAAGATTATATAAGGAACTCCAAAAACTCAACAACACATAAATAATTTCAAATTCTGCTGATGACATGGGAGAAAGGGAGCCCTCACACACTGTTGGTGTAAAACAGTATGGTGGTTCCATGAAAACTAGAACTACTAAATGACCGAGCAGTCCCACTACTATGTGTGTGTATGATATCATTATGTTGAAGAGATATCTGCATTCCCATGTTTATTTCCATGTAAGCAAAACTTGGAAAAAAAAACTGTCTATCAACTGATGAGTGAATAATAATATTCAGTTATTAAAAGGAATGAAATACTGTTATTTGCAACATCATGGATAAAACTGGAGGTCATTGTGTTGTATTACATGAAATAAGTTAGGCATAGAAACACTAGTACCACACAATCTCATTCACATGTGGAATCTAAGAAAATGATCTCATAGAAGTTGAGAGTGGAATGGTGGCTACCAGAAACTGGATACAGTATTTGGAGGGAGGAATGGGAAAATGTTAGTCAATGCATCCTAAGTTACAGTTAGACAGGTGCAAGAGGCTCTGAGGTGCTATTGCACAGAATGGTGACTATAAGTAACAATTATGTACTGTACCTTTCAAAAACCTATAAGAAGTGAATTTGCAAGTTTGTACCATAATAGAGAAATGTATAAATATCTTACATATTATTCAAACACTGTGTAAAGTAAAATATGCTGAACATTAATAGTATCCCATTAATAGTATAAGGTTTTTGGTTTTGTGTATCAGTTAAAAATTTTTTAAAAATAATAAAAGTAACAATAAAAAGGAAGCTTAGGTACAGTGAAGAAAATAATCCCAAGAGTGCCAGGTATGGTGGTGCATGCCAGTAATCCCAGTAGTTGGGGGTTGAAGCAGGAGGATCGTAAGTTCAAAGTCAGTTTCAAAAACTTACTGAGGCCCTTAAAAACTTGTCAGAACACTGTCTCAAAAATAAAAACAAAAATGACTAGGGATATGGCTCAGTGGTTAAGTGCCCTTGGATTCAATTCATAGTACAAAAAAAATATATCCAAAGAGTTAAAGAGACAACTTCCAAAAGAAGAAATTATGTGTGAACCATATGTCTGATAGATACTGCTATCATTTGAATTTGGTTTGCCTCCCCAAACTCATGCTGGAGTTTAATTCATATTACTAGATATGAATAGAGTAGAAATTTAATCATACTCTGCTATTTAGAGGTGCAGTTTCGGAGAGCTTATTAGGGTTAGAAATGACCAGTAGCATAGGGACCCCATTCCTGGTCACTTTGAGAAAAGAGGCAGTGAGATACACATTTGTTCCTTGTCTCTTGCCATGTGGTGTCCTAACTGCCTTGGGAGTCTGCAAGCAACAAAGGCATGCAGCTCCTGGACCTTGTACCTCCAGAAATATGAACCAAAAATAAATTTCTTTTCTTCATAAATTACTTTGCCTGTGGAATTGTATTATTGGCAAGAAATAAATGAACTAATATTAGGGGTTAAGTATGGAATATATAAGGAACTCTGAATAGCAAGAAAATTAATAACACAATTAAAAATAAATTTCTCAAACAAACGCAAAGAAGTAGCCAACAGGTATATGAAAAATGTTTAATAGCATGAATCATCAGAGAATATACAAATCAATACCACAATGATGTCATGCACCATGGTATACACATAATCTCAGTGACTTGGGAGGTTGAGGCAGAGGAAAGATTGACAAGTTCAAGGCCAGCCTCTGCAATTTACTGAGACCTTCAGCAACCTATATATGGGTGTGCTTAAAACTTATGGATGAATGAACATATTTGTACTCTTATGTTCTTTGTAGCAGTGTTCAGAATAAACTATTTATCCATTTACATATGTGCACATACACAATGGAAATATTATCCAGCTTATAAAACTAATGAAATCATAATGACTACCTCACCCCACTAAGACTGATTATAAATTCAAATGATTTTTTTCCTTTTAACCAAGGAAAAAAATTATTTCAAGCCCCTGGCAAATCATATTCCTCCCTAGTTATCAGGTTGAATGAATTCTGGAGATCTATTTTATATCATTGTTATACTACGGATCTGGAATTTCCCCTAAAAGCTTATGTGTTGAAAGTTTCTTCCCAATAGATAAATGTTCAAAGATGGGATTTTCGGAACATGATGTGATCATGAGGGCTGTAACCTCATCAATGGTCTAATCTATTGATGAATTCATAGATAAATCGACTATTGGGAGATCATGGAAACTAGGAGGTGAGATGCAGTTGAATGGATTGGGTCCTTGGGGATGTACTCTTGAGGACTATATCTTACCTGTAGCTTTTTCTCTTCCTCTTTCCTCCCCCTCCTCTTACCTCTTTGCTTTCTGGATTCCATGAGGTGAACAGCTTTTCTCTACTCTACCCTCTGCCCTAGTGTTTCTGCCTTGTCATGTTTCTAAAAGAGCTAGCCAAACATGAACTAAAACCTCTGAAACTATGAGCCAAAATAAATCATTCCTAGTGTTGTTTTTCTCAGGTGCTTTATCATAATAATGGAAAGCTCGCTAACACAAGCATGATAATATTACTTATCAATTAGATATCATATACTTGAAAACTACTAAGAAAGTACATTATAAATGTTCTCACCACCACAAAATGTGAGGTGATTGATATGTTACTTGATTTAGTAATTTCATGATGTATGCATATATCAAAATATCATATTAAAAAATAAATATGTACAATTTTTACTGACAATTATACCTTAAAATAGAATAAAGAGAAAATATTCTAAGCTTATACTGCGGTGAAAATTGCACAACTTTTTCAATACACTAAAATAATCTAAATTGTGTGCTTTAATTGGGCAAATTTTTCTATGAACTTATAGCTCAATATGTTTTCAAAAGGAAACCCTTTATGTTTTATTAATTCATTTGTCATAAATGATTTTCAACTAGAAAATTTCTTAGTTTACTAAATTCAGATTAGAATTAACAATAATTTTGTTGAATTTTTTCTTTTAAATTCTTAAAAATTTTGTTCTATATCTATCAATTTCTCATTTATTCTATTCAACTTTGTGACCACAATTCAATGAGTTATTTAAAATTTTTCCTTTTTTAATAAGAGAAATTAAAATGCTGATTGGTAATCATCTCTAAATTTGAATCATTAGTCATAAGTAATTGAAAATCCAGAGGCAAGGAAAGGCAAACAAAAACAACTCTTCAACTTCATGCAACTCAGAAAATTTGGAATCTTACTGCCTCATACTTCTTTAACTCTCAGGTTCCTTTCCTGTAAGATGGTGAACAAATTCCCGAGGTTTGATCATGAGAGTAAAATTCTCATTTTCTGTCAGACATGCTATGGCAGAAAATGTCTTTAAAAATTTTTTTTTTCTTATGATTATAAGCAAAGGTTTGACTACTATTCTTAACTAAATCTATAGGAAATTTCAAGTGACTTATCATTGCTTATTGTTCATGTTCATAATTTGGTATGTGAATCTTGATTTGACTTTTTCTAGAACAAAGTCATGGTCTTAACTCAGGGTGATATTTAAGCATTAAAATTCAAAGAACAGTGAATTTGTATCAGTTTTGTAGAATTTTTCTCATTTCTTCATTTTCTTTGTCCTTGTCAAATAAACCATATTTTGAAAGAAGTATTGCACCTAAGTAACAAGTTATGCTTAAAATTTTTAGTTGTAAAATAATCTTCAAAAATAATTTTTAAATTAATAGCAGTTACTGTTATTAGTGTTTTTTTCTATCAACTGTCAGCATTGGCTAACTCTGTGCCATTAGAGATGAGAAAACCTCAGTCTGAAACTTAGAGCTCTGCCTTTTTTGATGAGCAGAGTTGTAAATGCAGCTCATGTCTACTCACCATCAAATTCAATATGTTAAAGAATTTTTTGTAATGTCTAACAAATATCATCAGTTAACAATATATACTGAAATATCTATATTCCCTCTTCTTGCTGCATGTAGACAGAATCTATGAATTCCTATCCAAGAAAGGTTTGGCTATTCTGAATGATCTTTTTTCATGATCTTCAATTGTGTTCTATTCTTTGTTTTTCTGTGAATGATACATAAGCTTGGGAAAATGTTGCTGGATTTCTCTAAGCATAAAATGCAGAGATTCCCAGAGTTCTCACAGCTTGGTTACAATGCCTACTTCAGTCTGGCAGCATGCCTAAGGGGCTGAGGGCTCAAGGCTGCTTTTGAAAGGAAATACCTAGAGAAGCCTAGGAAGACGAGAATCAGTCTACAATTTTAAAAGGGTTCCAGTTTGATCAGTTACACTAGCCTACTGTGTCTACATGTGGTCACAGAATCTAGTAAAAAGCTGATTAATCTGAACTATCCATCGGTTTTTGCCCGGCCAATCACATTAGCCATGAAATGGATCTCATTCAGTCATTATTAAAATGCATCTAAATCAGACCCATTGCAGAGTATGAGGAAAATGGCATTTGAAAAGAGAGTCTTAGAGCAGCTGTGTGAAGTATGGTTGGTAGGGGAAAATTCGGGTTGTCTCTGCTTTTTCTACTGCTACCCCCATGAGTTAATAGCCTTCTCAAGCTACTTGGTGCATATGTACTATGCTATATTCTTTTTCTTTCCTACCACAACTAATTAATTTTTAATGCAAGTACTAGCTTCACCTCTTAATTCAGCTTCTTAGATTGCCCAGCTTAATGGCTCTGAATAGGCAGTGCTCCTTGATAAGAAATCATATTAATGCTAATTTGAGCTTGCAGTTTGGAAGAAAAATGAAATTCTGTTCAGATTGGTTTACTCTACTCAGGTGCATATGTTGCCTTCTCTTTCAACTAAAAATACTTCCCTGATTTATGTTTAAAATTCTCCTTTTACCTGATACACAGATATTTCTAAGGTTAAGAAACTTTTTTTTCCTGTCATTTCTCTTAACTCCATTTCCTTTGGCAAATCACAGAATCATAGAGTGTCAGAGTCTTAAGGTAATCTCAAAAATCATCTGCTCATATACCTATATTCTCCAGAAAAACATAGGGAGAGAAATTTTCAGAGAGAGAAATTATAAGATAAAGTTGGGTCAAATTGTGAAGGTATTGTTTTGCTCTGCCAAGGAATTTGGACTTTGTCTTGGAGGTGATTGTGTTACATTCCTGTTGCCATAATACCTGAGATATCACCTTTAAAGGAAGAAAGGTTTACATGAACTCACAGTTTCAAAGGATTCAGTCTAGGATTGGCTGGCTCCATTGCTGTGGGTCTGTGGTGAGGCAGAGCATCATGGCAGAGTATGTGGTGGAGCAGAGCTGCTCACCTCATCATATTCATGAAGGAAAGAGAGAAGCAAAGAGCCAGTGTTTCAATATCCCCTTCAAGGGCATGCTCCCCAATGATCTAACTACCTTTCACTAGGCCCTACCTCTAAAAGGTTCCACCACCTTCTAAAAGCTTCACAGGCTGGTGACCACACAGGCATTTGGAGAACCCTTCCAAACCATTGCAGTGATAAAAGGCAGTAGAGGGTGCAGTGTTCTGTGTGTAAATGTAGAAGTCAGAATGTAGAACAATCATCCTGACAGAAGTTTGGAGTGTGGTTTGGGGAGGGTAAAACTATAGCCTATAGAGAGGAGTTAAAGGTGTGTTTACTTTTACTGGGGAAAAGTAATGAACCACTAAAGTAGGACACTATGTGTCAGGATGAAGATAAGAAACAAGATAGGTGCTATTGATGAAACAGAATCTATAGGCCTTTATGAATGATTGAACATGATGGGTAAAGGAGAGAGAGGAGCTGGAGGTTATCCATTAGTGGGCACATTGAGAAAGCATCCCATTCAATGTGATTAGGGCCAGAGCCAAAGGAGTTAGCAAAATATTTAGTGATGTGAATAGAAATATTAACAATGGTAATATTAATTATGATAGTGTAGGGTATAGAAATATGGAGAAACCAATTGGGAATTAATAGATTTCAACACAAAATATATGTTTTGATATATCTTCTGATCCCATAAATTATCAACTATATTTATCTTCTCAGACTATTTCCTTTCATCTTTAAAAAGAGAAATCAGTCTTAGAATAGTACTTTTTCTGTATTTCTTTCATCTCCTTGGGAAACTCATTTCATCTCTCCAAACCTAAGTTCCTTATCAAAACATGGGGATAATAATACATTTTAATCTTACCTTAATTTTAGTGTATTGATCATATGAACTGATAAGGGAAAGGATTTGAAAATCATGGAAGTTTAGTAATTTTTTATTAGCAAGAGACTTAAGGAAGAAGGACATGTATCTTCCTATTGCAGAGATTTGACCTTTTTCCATTTTTAAAAATTTGTTCTAATTAGTCATATCCTTGCATATTCCTCGTGTGCAATGGAAATCCCCCAAATATATTCAAAACTTAGATAAAACATTGGCATTCTTGAGTTTTATCTATCTTATGGATGCCTGCATTTCTAAGGAAAAGCATCTACACATTTTCACTGGATAATTCAATTATTGCTGGGGAACCACTAAGACAACTTTGACATCCAGGAATTTCCTTCAGTGATCTATGTCAGGGGAGATATTTGTGCCTGGTTAGGATGGAGGACATGAATTCTGTCATTTTATTGGAGAAATTGCTAGCAAGTATAAAATTTGTTTGATTCAAACTTATACTGCCAGGAACTTATAAATTCTTTTTCTAAGATTTATAAGATAATAGTTTTAACTGGAACTATTACAAACTATTCTTATAAATTTCTCAGAGAAATCTCTTTCTAGGTTTAATAACTTTCATTTTGACCTACCATAGGCTTAGAAGACAAATTGAAGGTGCATTTAGAAACTGTGGTATAGGTTTAATATATGTTGGTTTCTATTCCTGTGGACTATAAGCTGACCACCAGCAAAAACAAAACAAAACAAAACAGAATGTCTTAAATTTATGACAGGAACATTGGTGGCCAAGAAATGTACATTTGCACAAAAAAAATAAGTCCCTTGGAATTACTTTTAAATTAGAAGCCCTTTATTTTTATTTAAGTTATTTAAATAATGCTTCCTCAAACCAGGGATAGAAAGTTCACTCTCTGCAAAATGCTTAATTGGAAACGTGTTGGCCTCGATGCCACAAGCTTGTTATTTTGTCCTAATTCTGACACTTTCATGCAAATAGGCAAATCTCTGTACCACTGTGAGCCTCTGCTTACTCATGTGAAATATGAGGAAGGAATTGATACGATTATACCTGGGATTCTTTTAGCTTTCAGATTCTGAGTATTATGTCTTTTTACAAGTCCTAAAATCTTTCCAGTTTGATTCTGTAGAAGGTATTACACCAAAGGGGACAATTTTGTCTAATAAAGTAACGTTCAACCTTGAATGAAACTGACAATTTTCAGTGTTGTATGAAGCAGTGAGCTTAAAACATTTAAATATAAAGTCTTTTTTTGTGGTTCTGGACAGGCATTTTCAATTATTACATATTTGATCATTATTGCTTCCTATCTCTTCTGAGTAGTATAAGGCCAAAATAGTTTATTTGTCTTTGAATGGTCATCTTTGGATTGTAGATATTTAAATTAAGCATTTGAAGGGGAAAACTACAACCATAAAATATTAAGGATGCCTCTAGCACTGTGATCAGATTATATTTTTGGCCAAAACTATATAGAAATAGTGACTAAGCTGAAATAATACTATTCCTCTACACTATAATTCAGTTTAATTAAAACACTTTTTTCTATTTGTTAATTTCAGTTTTGTTTTATTTTTGTTCACATAGAAATCGTGAGTTCATCAATTAATCCATAGACTAATCTCTCTATCCTTCTTACCTCTATGGGATGCTTCTTCATTAGATGAAGTGAAAATAAGAACAATCAATACATTCCTACTACATATTTTTCCATTACATTGTTCTGGTCAGTAGTCAGTGTTCCTGTCTATATCATTTTGTATACAAGTGCCTCATTTTACTAACTAATTGTGAAGAAATTTAGGTGGAAATTTTGCCATTTGTTAGCTTCAGGCACATGTAATAATGACCTCAGTCCTTTGGTGGCCATAACACTACAACCGAGGAATTCCGGTTAGAAATAGACAATGCCAGATAGAAAACAATGTGTGTGATACCCAACAATCCTGAAGAAACAGTTATGCTGGTGTTAGTACTATGTTATTTCCAGTTGGCTGGCCACAGACACAAAGTTTCAGGTAAATTGATTTTATGTACCATATAAAAAGGTAGTTCCATAGGCTCTTCAAGGAATACCAGGGAATGTGGAGCATAGTCTAGAATCTGAACGGGAAGGACATCTACAGTCCGAGAAAGGTCTGTGGGGAAACTTTCCTTTGATAGTGATCACATCACTATTCTGTACTGATTTGAAAGATGCTCCTATGTCCCACCTAAGTCTAATTACAGTGAAATAAATATATGCAGCTCTGACACTAGCTAGGCCCATTCCACAATTAAAAGTAATACAATCAAAAGTAATCCAAGATTGACTATTCAACACAGTTATAAAAACCTCCATACAGATTGCTCATGGTCAGGCGCTTATCATCCACCATTTGCTTGCCTCTGGCTGGTCCATCATCTGCCTTACACCTATCCATCATCCTAACGCACGAGATTCACCTCCCCATCTTCGGACAACAGTCAGCAAACTGATTGCCAATCGCCAGTGGAGCGCCAGCTGCCTGCTGTTGCCTGGAAGTTCACTGTTACAGTAACTGCAGGTTTGATTACACGTGGCTGCCGCCATTTTGAGACAACAGCCTGGCCCCACAGGACCCCTTGCCGGACTGACTGAGCTCCATCTCCAGAATTCCTCAGCCCGACCTATCACTCCCTGCCTCTGGGGCCCTCACATCGACTGACTGCTCCCTGCTGCCAGAACCCCCAGACCAACTGACTGTGCCCTATCACCGGGACCCCAGACCAACTGATTGCACCCGGCATCCAGGATCCCACAACCACACTAAACACAACCGACCTCCAGGACCCCTCCCTGAACAACTGCATCCTGCCTCCAGGACCTCCTGCTGACCACAGCTACACCCTGAGCTGCAGCTCCCCATTTGCCAACATATTTCGAAGCCAGAGCAGCCATCTTGGATAATCCTGGAAGCCGGAGCTCCCATCTTTAGGTGGGGCAAATCCCATCCTGAGACGCCTGCTGGAGACTTGAAGCTCATTGTCAGGTACCTCTCATGCATCAGGCTACTGAACACTGGGAGGTTTCATTACTATATGACTGTTATACTGTAGATTTTCTTATTTCTCCTTATTGAAAAAATTTAAGTTTTTATTTCTTTACTTTTCTTACTCTCTTTTCCTTTTGTTTACTTGTTCCCTCAGAGTCTCTTTCTCCCTTTTTTGCATGCTAACATTCAATTTCTTTTGATTACACTCTCACCCTTTCTATTATCTAGAACTTCTGTATATTCTTTTCTTATCCCATTAACAGCCGCATTCTACATCCCTCTGCATCCTCTTTGTCCTCCATTAGAAACTGCAGACCTTATCACAAACCTGTATATTTTACTGAAGATAATATTTGAACTCATTCTGTTTATTATGACAATTTTGTTATTGTCCTCATAGGGGCTATTTGGTCTAGGATTGCATAGTGTCTGATTTGGGCACTGCTAATATTGATCTCCCCTTAAAGAAAGGGTTTTGGAAACCTATAGGGCCACTATAAGCCTATAGGGGGAAATCTGCAATATCCCAGATCTGCAGTGCTAGAGGGGAAGATACATGAACAACATGAAAAAACAAGGGAAGAAAATGATCCAAACAAATCTAGATTCTATATTAATAGAATCCAATGACAGTATGTTAGAAGAAATGTCAGAAAAGGACTTCAGATTGTACATGATTAAGATGATTCACAAAGCAAAGGAAGAGATAAGAGAGCAAATGCAGGCAATGAATGATAATACCAATAAGCTGAAAGAGCATCTGTAGGAAGCAAACGATCATTTCAACAAAGAGATAGAGATTCTCAAAAAAACCAAACGGAAATCCTTGAAATGAAGGAAACAATAAACCAAATAAAAAACTCAATGGAAAGCATGAGCAAAAGACTAGAGCACTTGGAAGACAGAACCTCAGACAATGAAGACAAAATATTTAATCATGAAAATAAAGTTGCCCAAACAGAGAAGATGGTAAGAAATCATGAATAGAATCTCCAAGAACTATGGGACATCATGAAAAGACCAAATTTAAGAATTATTGGGATTGAGGAAGGCACAGAGATACAAACCAAAGGAAGGCACAGAGATACAAACCAAAGGAATGAACAACCTATTCAATGAAATAATATCAGAAAATTTCCCAAACCTGAAGAATAAAATGGAAAATCAAATACAAGAGGCTTACAGAATACCAAATGCACAGAATCACAACAGATCCACACCAAGGCATATTATAATGAAAATGCCTAACTTTCAAAATAAAGATAGGATTTTGAGGGTCACGAGAGAAAAGCATCAGATTACATATAGGAGGTGACCAATACGGATAGCAGCCGACTTCTCAACCGAGACTCTAAAAGCTAGAAGGGCCGGGAACAACGTATTTCAAGCTCTGAAAGAACATGGTTGCCAACCAAGAATCCTATACCCAGCAAAACTAACCTTCAGATTTGAAGATGAAAAACCTCCATACAAGGCACATTTAGAGAGTTTTGAGAATGGTGTTCAGGAATGGGCAGAATATTGATAGGCCCAGATAGTTACAACAGAAGAAGGAATAACCTTAAGTAATAGAGTGTTGACAGAAATTTAAGAGTGAGGGGAGGGTTCTGGGAAGTACAAGTGATGTAATTTGGCTGCAATGGGAGATGAGTTTAATGACAGCTTTAGTGAGAGCTTGAACATGGAACTTGCAGCAGTATAGCTGGCATAGTGAGAGTGGTGAGAACCTAGAGGAAAGAACAGTGAAAGCGATAATCAAGATCTGAGAACCTGAATTGATACAGAGCTTTGCAAATAGTTGGATTCAGGATGTATATGAAAGGGCAGACTGAAGAAAAGCTGTTTTGGTGAATTTGGTCATGGTTATTATTGTTTTGTTTCCTTTTGTTCTCTTATGAATGCATTTCTGACATTGCTATGGAAATTCTCTTTACATTGGATATTATGAACTAGTATCTATCTCTAGTTTAAATGTAAGAACTTTAACATATATAAATTTGAAACATTAATAAAAATAGATACAAGCCTGCCAACTCTTGTTCAGTTTTTCTTTTTACTTGACAGCTGGAATGATAGAAGGATTTTATAAGGGTTAATATACACAGATAAAAATCAGGCAGGATATTTGTTCCTTTCTGAGTATATACCAAAATGTTTCTCTGTGTTTTATGTTTGAAAAATTTATGTTATAGTTAACTAACCTGATCCCTTGCTTGATTAAAAGTCTTTAAATCAATCCTCTAATAATAAGATGTAGGATAAGGGGCACTGGCTTACAGCCATTTTATCCATTTATCCATAATCAAAAAATGAATTATTGTTGGAGAACACTTGGAAAATGTTATACTCAAGGGGCTCTAAAAGAAGCCCTGAGTGAAATCCCTCAGTCTTGTACTTATCATCTATTTCTCTGTCTATATTTCTCATGTAAATACTAACACCATTCACTTCCTCCCCAAGCTATAGTCAATGAAGCAATTTTATACACCTCACAGACAATAAGTTAGCAAATTTTGTTTGGCAAACCTTCTGAATATATCTGAAATCCTTCTGTACTTTTCCTTACCAAGTGTTCTTCCTTTTTTCTGATAGTTATTTTCTGCATAACTTTTCCATTCACACTTACCTTTTCCTCTTCTTGTCCTTCCCCCATATTGTGTTGATTTCAATAAAAACATTTTATTTAAAATAAAATACTAATTTTATAATAAATAGCTAAATATTTTGATAATTAAAACAATGCATCAGTGTTTCTCAATGTGTTCAGTGAAAGAATTAAGCCCAAGAGAAAATAATGGGATAACTGTTTTCTCAGTTTTCCGAGGATAGTACACAGTTACTGCCATTCTAGATACACAAGAGAGATGCTGTGGCATATATATATATAATGGAATATTACTCCGCCATAAAGAATGATAAAATTATGGCATTTGCAGGCAAATGGATGAAATTGGAGAATATCATGCTAAGTGAGATAAGCCAATCTCAAAAAACTAAAGGACGAATGATCTCACTGATAAGCGGATGAGGACATATAATGGGGGGGTGGGAGGGGTTATTGTTAGGGTTAGGGTTAGGTTTAGGGTTGGGGTTAAGGAGGGTGGTAAGAATGGAGGAAGGAAGGACTGTATAGAGGGAAAAGAGGGGTAGGAGGGGTGGGAGGGGTGGGGGGGAAGGGAAAAAAATAACAGAATGAATCGAACAACATTACCCTATGTAAATTTATGATTACACAAATGGTATGCCCTGACTCCATGTACAAAGAGAGAAACAACATGTATCCCATTTGTTTACAATAAAAAAAAAAAAAGAGAGATGCTATAGAACATGGTTTGTAAACTGATAAATTCTTTTTAAATATCAACTGGTAAAAGTTTATTTTACAAGCAATAGAATTGGACTAAATGATTATTATAAATCAGAGGAAGTGTTTTATAAATAGCAAATACCATTACACATATTGCAAATACAAGTTTAATAGATGATATTGAACTCTACAAGAATATTTTATTTGTACTTAATCTCAAAGCTATTTTTAGTAGTACAAAAAGTCTTATTAACATTTTACACTCAGAAAAAAATTTAAACATACCTACATCCATTAATTTTTTGGGAGTTTATTTCATTGTCTACCACTGCCTTCAAAGTGAAATGGAAAAGTTTAGTAGTTGTTGTGACAGAGACCACATAGACTGCAAAATCTAAAATAATTACTCTCTGATGTCTTATAGCAAAAGATGGCTGATCCCTGCATTAGAACATTAAGCATTAATGGTTTTTTAGGAAGTTGACTGACAAGGGTTGCCATATAGGAGAGTTTAATGAAAATATGAAAACACACATAATCATACAAACCAAATATAACTGCTACTGACATTTTAATATATTTCTGGAAAAAGCCATTTTTATATGCATATAGGCATAATATAATAATGTAACAAATTTCACTGGGATCATTACTTTTATCAAATCATTATGTTACCACATTAATAACTTTGGGGTTCTAATATCTATCAAATTTATATGCTATATCTATGTTATTAGATATCTCTCAATTACAATTGCTGGATACTATTCCATCATATAGAATTTAGCAATTCTTCTAATGTTGGACATGCATGTGATTCCTATGCATTTGTTGTGATATTAAACTTTTAGATAGGAAACTTAAATACAATGAAAATTACTAAGGTAAATGCAACATGAATTGTGTCCCAGGATGGAAAAAAATATTAATGTAAAAACCCATGAGACTGAGCATAGTTTATAGCTTAGTTAATAGTATTGCCCTAATATTTATTTCTTAGTTTGGATAAATGAAACAGCTAGATATTAACTTTAGGAGAAGCTGGGGGAAACATACACAGGAACTATTTATTTATGAAACTCAACTATAAATCTAAAATTATTCTAATAATAATATTTTAGAGGAATTATTAATGAAATATAACTTACATATAGAAAAGTACAGAAATAATAATAAATGCATAGTTCTATTAATTTTTGAACAAATAAACACACTTATATAATCTACACCCAGATCAAGATACAGAACATTAGCAGTAGTATGAAAGCCCCAATTCCCTTCTAGTTACTGTCTCCTGGTAACATAACACTGTTCTGATTTCTAACAGAAAAGATTGGTTTTTGAGACTGGGGATATAGCTCAGTTGGTAAAGTGCTTGCCTCAAGTGCACAAGGCCCTGGGTTCAATCTCTAGTACCACAAAAAAGGATTGGTTTTGGTGGATTTTTCATTTTATAAAGTGGACTTGTAGTGCACCCCTGTAATTCCAGCTTTCTGGGAAGCTGAGGCAGGAGGATTGCCCATTCTATGCCAGCCTTAGCATACTAATGAAACACCATCTCAAAAAATAAAATAAAAAGAGCTGGGTATAGCCCTATGCTAGAGTACTTACATAGTACTTGTGAGGCCTTGAGTTCAATCCCCTTATGATAAAAACCAAAATGAAATTGGGTACTATATGTGCACATTTGTACCTGGCATCTTCTTCCCAATATTTGGTTTATGAGATTCATCCATGTTGTTGCAAATAATTATAGTTTGTTTATTCTTATTGTTTTACATTTACTCATTGTTTAAATATAGCCCAGTTTATTTGTATGTTCAACTGTTAAAAATATTTGAGCAAGACATAGGTTTTGGCTATTAGTAAAAATGCTGCTGTGGCAATCCACATACAAATATATTCTGGTTGACAAATAAACTTCTTTGAATGTATTTCATACAACTAGTCCTTTGGAGTCAGAGTATGCATTTGTTTGGCTTTAGTGGTTAGCTTTCATGGATCTTAATGAAAAGTTGTTTAAAATATTTGTACCAATTAAGATTCCCACCAGCAGTGTGAAGCACGTTTTTCATTATTTGCCATTCTGGGGAAGTTGTAGTCATATTGGAATGAAGTTATTTAAAGCCAGAATTAAGGACAGGTAGTTAGTGTAGAAATAGGGAATTGGGTCAATTCGAGGAAATGAAGCCATGAAGCCATCTGCCTCTGGAAGTTGGAGACAGCCCCTGGAAGAATGGAATGTCAAGGATCTCCGGAGCTCATTGATTACCAAATTTACCTGCCTTTATCAAGGACTGCAAGCAAGGAGCTGCTAATTAATTAATGCCCCCCCCCCCCGCCCTTGCCTGGCTGAATCACCTTGGCCTTCCCCCTGCCCATGGCTTCTCACTTAATGCAAAACCAGGCCTCTATAAATGGATTTGTGTCACTCCTTTGAAGGTAGATAATGACACTAATTGGGAAAAGGTAAAAAATCATCTTAAAGGAGTTTGGAATAATACTAATATAGCTCCGGACATTCAGACTTTACAAAAACAAATAAAAATGTTAAGTCAAGCTCATCTTTCTGTGGTTCCATCAAATAACCTGGCTACTCAAACGTTTAACAATATTAAGCCCACTATTTTCAATAGTACTTTTCTAAATACTATTAATCAATATGTATTAATTGGTGTTTGTATTTTAATTCTTATCTTTTGTTTTTCAGTCATCCTCCAAGCAATCCTCAGACTGATCCGGAGAGTTAATGTCAAAGAAGGCATCGATTTCTTACAAAATAAAAAAGGGGGAGCTGCGGGGGCACCTGGCTCTCCTTACAGTGCTTGACAGAGTTCCACTGAAGGATGATTGCAAAGACTCATCCTAAAAGGATTGTAGCCAGATGTATGCCTCCTAGCTTGGATGTTATTCTGTGGAGTTTTCCATAATATATTACTCACTTCAGTCTGAGGATCTTGCTAGAGGTGATGGGAATAATTCTACAAATTTCCAGAAAAACATTACGGAGACAAAACACATGTTGAAACCCTGTGATGTTAACCTCACTACAGGAGAATGTTTTTATTGTGTTAACAATCAAACACTGCATTTACTGACACAGCCAGAACCTGTTGGGGCACAGAAACTTATATATAATAATGTTTCCCCAAGTTCTAAGCACAAAGCACCTCCCACAGTAGCTACTAGATATGGACTAGCTTATTTTATCAATGGCAAGCCCTGGTACCCCCCTAAAGGCAAGCCCTTAGAGAAGGTAGATATAGATCTCCCCCTGTCTCCTACAGGGTGGTTTAATCCAGATGATGGTTTTGTTAATGTGTGGTGGTAAGGTAAAAGAATAAGGTTTCACAACATTCCTTCCTTCCTACAAAGAATATGTCACCCCTATAATAAACGTTGGTACACAATAACCATTGGGACCACTGCCCTCCTGTAACCCTTAATTCAGCAATTTAGATATTAACCAGAAGGACCTAGTAGAGATGGTCACATGAGATTATTTGTCTATCGCTTTACCGCAAAAAGTAATAAAAATAGCCTTAGGTCATATAGAGTTTAGATATTAAGGAAATAAACATTGTATTAGCTCATTGATGTAATTAGATATTTTTAAAATAATTGTGATTAAGTAAGGATAATCTGTAAGGTTACTGTTTTCTCATAATCTTTCGGTAAAAACAATTTCTGCCTATGTTTTGGAAACTTCTTTGATTTTATTAATCATAAGCCTGTCATCGTAGCCTGAAGAAAAGTTTATATAAACCCAGCCTTCCCCAGAATAAAGTGGGATTGATTGCACTGTAAGGCCCCCAAAAAGGAAACCCCAACTCTGTCCCATTGATTTACGGCAACCCCAATCAGCCGCAGGAGGCGTCACTTGATGCAAACAGCAAGAGGTGTTTATTCCAGCGCGCTGGGACCCAACTCGAGGAGTCGAGGAGTCGAGTTCCTAGCAGAAAATCTTGTAGGTTTATAAAGGCAGAGACCACACATCGGGAGGGGTCGCACATGAAAGGGAAAAGGGGGACAAAGCTGCCGGGAAATTTCAAAGGGGGTCTGGGTTTGCTGATAACATACAACATGTTTCACAATGTTTTACAACAGGGCGTAGATTCTGGTCAATAGTTTCTGGTAATCCTACTGTTTGAGCACTGTCTGGCTATCTGGCTCAATTTACCCTTTTATTCTCTGTTTGGGGCTGTTTCTTGGAGCAGCTTTAAGGGCTTTGTTCCCATTACTGGGAGGGTGACCTTAGGGAGTTGAGACAATGGGAGGGAGACCTTAGGGAGTTGAGATAACTGGGAGGGTGACCTCAGACAGCTTAAAAAAATGTCCATTCTTTCAGCACCAGAACTAGAGTCTGTGTCTTTCATTCTCCATCCATCGCCGACGCTGTCTCCCCGCGCCCCGTTTGCCAGTGTGGAACCCATGGACTCCTGCTAGGGCTGGACCCCGGCAGTTATTATTAATTTTTTTGATGACTAATAAAGTTAATCACCTTTTTTATAATTAATTGACTCTGGCAATATTCTCTTTTATGAAGTACCTGATCAAATCTTTTTCAGATTGACCTACTTAACTATTGTCCTCATTTTAAATGTTTTATTAGTCATTATAGTTAAATCTAATATTGGGGCTAATTTTGACATTTTCATACATGCATATAATAGAATTTTCCCCATTTTGAACCCAGTACTTTCATTTCCCTTTACTCTGTTCTACTGGTTCATTCATTCATTCACTTATTTTTATTGGTGCATTGTAGATAAACATGGAATTCATTGTGACATATTCAAACATGTACGAGCAGAACTTGTTCAATATCATTCTGCAGTTCTTCCCCTTTCCCATCTTTCCTCCCTCCCCCTGAATTACCTTTGTCTGCTTCATTTATCTCCTGTGTATGTTCACAGGATTTCCCCCTTTTTAAATTCCTTATTTCTCTTTAGCTTCTGCACATGGGACAAAATATTCAACCCTTGACTTTCTGTGTCTGGCTTATTTCACTTAACATGATGTTCTCTAGTTCCATCCATTTATTATCAAATGACATAATTTATTTCTTCTTTATGGTTAAGTAAAACTCCATTATATATATATATATATATATATATATACACACACCACATTTTATTTGCCTATTTGTCTGTTGATGGGTAGCTTCCATAACTTGGCTATTGTGAAATGTGTTGCTATTAACATTAATAAGCATATATCACTATATTGTGCTGATTTTAGTTCTTTTAGATAAACACCAAGGAGGAGGATAGCTGTATCTTATGGTACTTTCATTCTTAGACTTTTTTGTTCTTTTTGAATATTTTTGTTGCTTCTTTTCAGTTATATATAACAATAGGATTCATTTTGACAAAATTATAAAATGATGGAATATTATTTGCTCATATTCCATCCCCAGTACTTCCCCTTTCCCTCCCCGCCTCCCTCTCCCTGTTCTCTTTCCTCTACTTTACTGATCTTTCTGCTATTTACTTTTAAATGTTTTTTTTTTTCCTTTTGGTTGTTGTCTTGTGGATGTACATGATGAGATCCATTGTGATATATTCATGTATGTACATATAAAAGTTATGTTAGATTCATTCCTCTATTCTTCCCTTATCCCATCCCTTCTCCCTCGCCCACTTAGTCCTCTTCATTGAGCCCACTGGTCTTCCTTCTTTTTAATGGAATCTCCTCTCTCTCTCTGTCTTCCTTATTTTGGACTAGTTTCCACATATCAGAGAAAAAATTTGACTTTTGGGGGCTGGGGATGTGGCTCAGTAGTAAAGCACTTGTCTACCACATGTGAGGTACTGTGTTCAATACTCAGCACTACATAAAAATAAATTAAAAAATAAAGTTATTGTGTCCATATACAACTAGAAATATTTTTAAAAATTTGAACTTTGGCTTTCTAAGTTGGACTTAATTGACTTAACATGATAATTTTCATTTCCATTCATTTTCAAGCAAATGCCATAATTTCATTCTTCTTTATGGCTAATACTCCATTTGATATACATATATATGTATATATATATATACATATATATATATATGTATATCATATTTTCTTTAACAATTCATTTGTTGAAGGACACCGTGGTTGGTTCCATAGCTTATTGTGAATTGTTCTGCTATAAACACTGATGTGGCTACAGCAATATAGTATGCTGATTTTAGAATTTTTGAATATATACTGAGGAGTAGGATAGATAGTTCATTTGCAGGTTGCATTCCTAGTTTTCTGAGAAATCACCATACTGCTTTCCAGAGTGTGTGCACAAATTTGCACTCCCACCAAAAATGTATTAGTGTACCATTTTACCCACATCCTTGCCAACACTTATTGTTTTATTTTTGCTAATTCCTATTCTGACGAGAGCAAGATGAAATGTCAATGTAACTTTGATTTGCATTGCCCTGATTGCTAGAGATGTTGAACATTGTTTTACATATTTGTTGGCCATTTGTGTTTCTTCTTTTAGGAAGTTTCTGGTTAGTTCTTTGCTAATTTATTAATTAGGTCATTTGTTTTTTTTTATGCTGCAAATTTTTTTGAGTTCTTTATTCTGGATATCAATGCCCTATCTGAGGAGCAGGTGGCAAAGATCTTTCATTCTGTAGGCTCTCTCTTCGTGTTATTATTTCCATTGCTTCATTTGATGCCATCCCACTTGCTTTTATTCTTGTGCTTTTTGAGTCATGTTAAGGAAGTCAGTTCCTGTTCCAACCTATTGGAGAGTTGGGCCTACATCTTCCTCTAGAAGTTGCAGAATTTCAGGTCTAATTCCTAGATCTTTCATCCACTTTGACTTCTCTGTAGGATCAGAGATAAAGGTTGAGTTTCATTCTTCTACTTATAGAATTTCAGTTTTTCTAGCACTATTTGTTAAACAAGCTATATTCTCTTCAACAAATGTTCTTGGCAACTTTGTCTAGTATCAGATAATTGTATTTAGTGTGGGTTTCTCTCTGAGTCTTCTATTCAATTGGTATTAATGTCTTTTTTGTGCTATACCATGCTGTATTTGTTACTGTAGCACTGTAGTATATTTTGAGGTCTGGTATTATGGTTACTCCATCACTCTTTTTGCTCAGGATTGCTTTGTATACTGGTCTTTCATTTTTCCAAATTAATTTTAGAATTGCTTTCTACTTCTGTGACAAATGACATTGGTAATTTGATGGGGATTTCATGGAATTTGTATAATGCTTTACGTAGTATGGCCATTTTAATAATATTGTTTCTGCCTATCAAAGAAAATAGGATTTATTTCCATATTCTAAGGTCATCATCAATTTCTTTCTTCAGAGTTCTGTAGTTGTCATTGTAGAGGTCTATGACATCTTTAGATTAATTCCCATGTACTTCATATTTTATTTTGTTTTGAGGTTTTTGTGAATGGAGTAGTTTTCTAATTTCTTTTTCAGCAGGTTTGTTATTGGAGTATATGAAATCTCCATACTGCTTTTTCATGTCTTCTTTTTATTGATCTTTAGGGGTTCTTTATATATTCTGTATAATAGTCCTTCATTTATATTGCAAATTTTTTCCCACTTTGTACCTTGCCTTTTAACTTACTTAAAGGTGATTTTTAATGATCTATTCCTATTAGTTATTTTAATATTTTATTTCTATATTTAATTTTTTTATAGTAAAAAAATTGGTGCCTCTTTGAGAGGGAAACCAGCTATGTGTTTGTGGCCCACTGTAGTAGGCTGAATAATAGGCTGCCAAAGATGTCTGCATCCTAATTTCTATGAATATCATTTTATATGGCCAATGGAGCTTTGCAGATATGAATACTTGTTTTTTCAGATGGGGAGATGATAGAATTATCTGGTGGGATCAAAGTACTCACACAGATTCTTATAAGGAGGCAGAAGATAAATAGAAATAGAAAGCAATGTGACTACAAAAGCAGATACTGGAATGATGATGCAGTGAGTCAAAGACTGTAGAGATTCACTAGAAAGTAGAAGAAGCAAAGGACGGATCCTCTCCTAGAGTGAAGAAAATATGATAGCCTTGCCAACAGTTTGATTTAGCCCAGTGAGACTTACTTCATACTTATGAGCTGCAATATTATTAATAAAAAATTATTTTGCTTTAAGGCACTGAGTTTGTGATAATGTTGCAGCAGCAACAGGAAAACTAATATACATTCCCAAATCTCCTATTGTGTCACCTTAGTCCAATGAAACTAATGAAAGTTCCAAATGGTTGCTTTCATCCTCCTAGCAGTTTTCTCCCTGGACCAAATCCATCATCTGATCCTGGGATTGGTAAATAGCCCTAGGAATAACCATGGATCTCATTTTACTTTAAAAAGTTTCTCCCTCCTCAGAACTATATTCACTGTAATTCTTGTTGATTTAACATTTCTCTTCTATCTTTAAATGTAAAAGTTTTGAAATCCATTTGGCTCTTATACCTGTTTTTATCAGAAGCATTGACTACTTTATCTGGTTAGTAACAGAAATTCTGATCAACATTTTAAAGTCTTTTTTTCTTACATTGTCAATTTGCATTCACCCAAAAAAGAGTGAATAAAATATAAAAATGTAAAAAAAAAAAATTCCCAGAATGAGAGAACATGAATTTCTAAACCAAAAGTTTCTAACAAATGTACAAAGAGCTAAAAATGATCCACATTAAAGGATATTGCTATGAAATTATAGAACAGTAGCGATAGATGATCCTTTATGTTTCTGGAGAGAAAAGCAGGCTACAGATACTGTATCCCAGATCATGGTAGCATCAGAAACATTTCTGACAGAACTAGCAAATAAAAGATAACTGAAAATATACCATAAATGCCAAGAAAAAATTTCTAAATTATAATTTTGTACTTGGCCAAATACTGATACAAATGTGAAAGTAGAATTAATCTCTTTTAAAATGTATACCACTCAAAAATTCCCTTCATAGAGATTTTGTCAGAAAACTTATACAAAATGCAATCTACTAAAACAAGAGAATGAACCAACAATGAAAAATGTATCATCAGCCACAAGGAGAAATTGGGTGATGTTGAGAGAGAATCCTATGACCAGAGTGGTATTTTAGATCTAAGGAAAAACAAGCTTAGAGTGGAGCAGGCACATTGTATTCTGTAGGACAGATGCCTTACAAAACAAAAAGTTGAATTAATAGATTACCTGATACATTTTTCTTTAGTAAGAAAGTATTTTATAGCACACTTAGAAATTGACAGAGAAAAGTAAGAATAATTCCATAGAAAAATATCAAGCAAAAAACTAAGGCAATTGTAAAATCTCAAATAGTAAATTCATAAGAAAAGTAGTCATTGTACTTTATTTGACTGTGTTGTGAGCAATACCCTAAATAGTTCTAAGTATAAATGCTAAATGTTAATTCAATAAATATGTGATATGTTGATAGTTCTTAAAGTGTGATCATGGTGGGAAAAAAAGCCAGATACTTATTTTCCCTAATAGGACAAAAAGTAGAGAATGTTTACAATGGTTTCAAAAGAAAATATCAAGATATGTATAATATTTAGACATATAGAAAATAATAAAAAATGAGCTATGAGAGTTGAAAAATGCTCTCAGTAGTGGGACAGGATAGCAGGATAAAAATATTAAAAGTTTTAATGTAAGCCTAAGTGTTTTATAACTTTGGATGGAATTCAATTTTCTGTTTAGAGTGTTTCATTTTTTGATGTTTAATACTTCCAATAGTTCTTAATTGTGTTAAGAATATGTAAATAACTTAAAACTCAGTATTAATCTCAAAAATCCATATCAAAAAAGGTGTGAAACTTGGACACTTGACAAAAGAAGATAAACAAATGGGCAATAAATACATGAAATCATGCTGAATATTTGTCACTAGCAAAATAAAACTTGAAACCATTCTGAGATGTAATTTCACATCTATTTGAAGGTCTAAAATTGGAAAGACTACAAATATCAGTGTTGGAGAGGATGTGCAGCCAATGGAACTTATACAATTTACCAATGTGATTGCAAAATTGCATAAACATTTTGGAATAAAGCCAAATTATTATTCTTAGCATGATATTCTCCAACTCTATTCATTTATCTGCAAATGCCATCATTTTATTTTTCTTTAAGGCTGAGTAATATTCCATTGTGTATATATACCACAGTTTCTTTATCCATTCATCAAATGAAGGACATATAGGTTGGTTCCACAATCTGGCTATTGTGAATTGAGCAGCTATGAACATTGATGTGGCTGTATCTCTGTAGTATGCTGATTTTAAGTGCTTTGGGTATAGGCCAAGGAGTGGGATAGCTGGGTCAAATGGTGGTTCCATTCCAAGCTTTCTGAGGAATCTCCACACTGCTTTCCAGAGTGGCTGCACTAATTTGCAACCCCATCAGCAATGTATGAGTGTACCTTTCTCCCCACATCCTCGCCAACACCTATTGTTGCTTGTGTTCTTGATAATCGCCATTCTAATTGGGGTGAGATGGAATCTTAGGGTAGTTTTGATTTGCATTTGTCTTATTACTAGAGATGTTGAACATTTTTTCATATATCTGTTGATTGCTTGTAGATCTTCTTCTGTGAAGTATCTGCTCATTTCCTTAGCCCATTTGTCGACTGGATTATTTGTATTCTTGGTGTAAAGTTTTCTGAGTTCTTTATAGATTCTGGAGATTAGTGCTCTATCTGAAGTGTGTGTGGCAAAGATTTTCTCCCACTCTGTAGGCTCCCTTTTCACATTTTTCTTTCCTTTGCTTAGAAAAAAAAAACTTTTTAGTTTGAATCTATCACAATAGAGGAGCTGAAAAATTCCACCAGAAAACTTCTAGAACTCATAAATAAATTCAGTAAAGTAGCAGGATATATAAAATGAACAATCATATATCTAATGCATTTTTATTCGTAAGTGATGAATCTTCAGAAAGAGAAATTAGAAAAACTACCCCATTCACAATAGCCTCAAAAAATAAAAAAATAAAATACTTGGGAATCAATCTCACAAAAGAGGTGAAAGACCTCTACAATGAGAACTACAGAACACTAAAGAAAGAAATTAAAGAAAACCTTAGAAGATGGAAAGATCTCCCATGTTCTTAGATAGGCAGAATTAATATTGTCAAAATGGCCATACTACCAAAAGTGCTATGCAGATTCAATGCAATTCCAATTAAAATCCCAATGATGTACCTTACAGAAATAGAGCAAGCAATGATGAAATTCACCAGGAAGAATGACACAGGTGGTATCATAATACCAGACCTTCAACTATACTACAAAGCAATAGTAACAAAAACAGCATGGTATTGGCACCAAAACAGACAAGAACACCAATGGTACAGAAGAGAGGACACACAGACAAACCCACATAAATATAGTCACCTCATACTAGACAAAGGTGCCAAAGACATACAATGGAGGAAAGAATAGCCTGTTCAACAAATGGTGCTGGGAAAACTGGAAATCCATATGCAACAGAATGAAACTAAACCCCTATCTCTCACCCTGCACAAAACTCAACTCACAATGGATCAAGGACCTCGGAATCAGACCAGAGACCCTGCATCTTATAGAAGAAAAAGTAGGTCCAAATCTTCACCTTGTTGGCTTGGGATCAGACTTCCTTAACAAGACTCCCATAGCACAAGAAATAAAAGCAAGAATCTTTCCAACATTTTATAGAAAAGATGAAGTAGATGGGTGGACTGATTGCCAAGGAACAATTTATTTTTGTTTATAAATGAGGAAGCAGGAAGTTGTAATTACATCTTAATATGTAATAATTATGTGTTTAAAATATTACTTTATATTTAATCATACATTGTTATGTACAGTTAACAGTTTTATTGAGATTTTAAAATGTTTTAATATTATTAGTGTGTGATAGTAATACATAATATTAGGGTTCATTTTGACACAATCATAAAAACATGGAATATAATTTGCTCCATTTCAGTCCCCAGTACTTCTCATTTCCTTCCCTTTCACCCTCCCCCTGTTCTCCTTCCACAACTCTACTGGTCTTTCTTCTAATTACTGTTTTTAAATTAGTACTTTAGAGATATGTATAAATGTGAAATTGGCTGTGGTGAATTCATATATGGACACAGCATAATTTGATCAATTTCATTCTATTTCCTTCTATTTCCCATCTCTACTCCCTGCCCTTCATTCCCTCCTACTCCACTTATCTCCCCTTTTTAATTCTTAGGGTGCACCCCCCCTTCTACCCCTTGCTTTACTCTAGCTTCCATATATGAGAGTACACTTTTGACCCTTTTTCAGTTTGGCTTATTTCACTCAGCATGTTCTCTGGATCCATCAATGTACTGGCAAATGTTGCAATTCCATTATTCTTTATGGCTGAATAATACTCCTTTGTGTGTGTGTGTGTGTGTGTGTGTGTGTGTGTATCATATTTTCTTTATTCATTCATTTGTTGACAAGCACCTGGGCTGATTTCATAATTTGGCTATTGTAAATTATGATGTTATTAATATTGGCATGCATGTATCAGTATAGTATGCTGATTTTAATTCCTTTAGATAAATACTGAGGAGTGTGATAGCTGGGTTATATGGTGGTTCCATTCCTAGTCTTTTGAGGAATTGACATACTAATTTTCTAAGTGGTTGGACTAATTTGTGTTCTAACAACATTGTATGAATGTACCTTCCCCTGTATCCCTCCAGCATTTATTATTTGCCCTTTTGATGATTGCCATTCTAATTTGAGTGACATGTAATCTCAATGTAGTTTTCATTTGCATTTCCCTAATTGCCAGGAATGTTAAACATTTCTTCATATATTTGTTGGCCATGTATTTCTTCTTTTGAGAAATGCCTGCTTAGTTATTTTGCCCATTTATTGATTGGTTTATTTGTTCTCTCTCTCGCTTTCTCTCTCTCTCTCCCTCCCTACCTCTCTTCCTCTGTGCGTGTGTATGTGTCTTGAGTCCTATATATATTCTGGATATTAATGTTCTGTTGTAGTAGTAGCTGGCAAATATTTTCTCCCATTCTATTGCTTTCTGCTAGCAATTGCAGTTTCCAGTCTAATTCCTATGTCTTTTGAACCACATTGAGTTGACTTTTGTGTGGGCATAAGAGATAGGGATCTAGTTTCATTCTACATATGGATATCCAGGATTGCCATCACCATTTGTTGAACAGACTCTTTTCTCCAACATACATTTTTTTACATCTGTAAAGAATATAATTAGTATTTGAATGAAGATTGCATTAGATTTGTATAATACTTTTGCCAATATGGCCATTTTGACAATATTAATTTTTCCTATTCAAGAACAGGGGAGGTCTCTTTATCTTTTAGTGTCTTCACTTTCATTATTCAGTGTAAGTTTTTATTGTACAGCTCTTTGACCTCCCTAGTTAAATTGATTTCCAAGCTTTTTATTATTTTTTTAGTTTTACAGACTGCATTTTGATTCATTATACACAAATGGGGTACATCATTTCATTTCTATGGTTGTGCACGATATAGATTCATACCATTCGTGTAATCGTGCTTGTACATAGGGTAATTATGTCTGTTCCATTCCACCGTCTTTCATATCCCTCTCCCTCTCATTTCCCTCTACCTAAAGTTCCTCCTTTCTTCTCTCACTCCCCACCCCCCGCACCCCCATTGGATCAAGGACTTAGGAATTAGACCAGAGACCCTGCACCAAATAGAAGACAAAGTAGGCCCAAATCTTCATTATGTTGACTTAGGACCAGACTTCCTTAACATGACTCCCAAAGCACAAAATATAAAAGCAGGGATGAATAATTGAGATAGATTCAAACTAAAAAGCTTTTTCTCAGCAAAGGAAGCAATCAGCAATGTGAAGAGAGAACCTAAAGAGTGGGAGAAAATCTTTGCCACTCATACTTCAGATAGAGTACTAATCTCCAGAATCTATAAAGAACTCAAAAAACTTTACACCAAAAATACAAAGAACCCAATCAATAAATGGGCCAAGGAACTGGACAGACACTTTACAGAAGTAGATATAGAGGCAATTAACAAATATATGGAAAAGTGTTCAACATCTCTGGTAATTAGAGAAATGTAAATTAAAACAACTCTAAAATTTCATCTCCAATTAGAATGGCTATTATCAAGAACACAAGCAACAATAGGTGTTGGCGAGGATGTGGGGAAAAGGTACAGTTGTACATTGCTGGTGGGGTTGTAAATTAGTGCAACCACTCTGGAAAGCAGTGTGGAGAATCCTCAGAAAACTTGGAATGGACCCACACTTTGACCCAGTTACCCCACTCCTTGGTTTATACCCAAAGGACTTGAAATCAGCATATTACAGTAACACAGTCACATTAGTGTTTATCCCCAAGTTTTAATTGTTCATTTAATTTGTTTGAGGTTATTTTAGACAGGATAGTGTTCCTGATTTCTTTCTTAGAAGATTCATATGGAAATTTAGGGAAGCTATTGGCTTATGAATATTGAATGTGTATCCTGCTACTTTGCTGAATTTGTTTATGAGTTCTAGAAGTTTTCTGGTGGAGGTTTTTTGGGTCTTCTAGATATAGGATCATGTCATCAGCATACAGAATTTGACTTCTTCTTTTCCTGTTTGATTCCCTTTAAATTCCTTCTCTGGCCTAATTACTCTAACTAGTGTTTCAAGAATTAAATTGAACAGAAGTTATGAGAGTGGACCCTGTCTTGTTCCTGATTTTAGAGAAAATGCTTCCAGTTTTTCTCCATTCAGTATAATGCTGGTTTTGGGTTTTTCACATATAGGCTTTATAATATTGAGGTAGATTCCTTCTATCCCTACCTTCTCCCTGTTTTTAACCTAGGTGGGTGCTAGAGTTTGTCAAAGGTATTTCCTGCATCTATTGAGATGATCATATGATTCTCATTCTTAATTCTACTCATGTGGTGAATTACATTTATTGATTTGCATATGTTGAAACAAACTTGCATCATGGTGTACTATCTTCTTGATGTATTTTTGAATGACTTTTGCTGAAGATTTTCAATTAGTGAATGAGTTGCACATTTTTAAAAATAAATTGGTACACAATTATTAGATTTTCTCTATATGAAATGATAATTTTGATCTATCAACAATGGCTTATTAGGCACTTTAAATTTGCTGCCTATTTTTACTCTTATAGACAATCTTTATGGCAGAGATATTGGTACTTTTATTTTTTACAGAGCCACAGGTTAACATTCAGAGATTTTTAAATAACTTTAAGGAGACACAAACTGTGAGCACTAGAGTAAGGATTGAAACCAACATTTCTTTGATTTCAAATTCCACATATTTTCTAGTATGTAATGTCATTGCATTTTTGTAAGAAAATTATTGCCAGAGGCTAGGATCAAGCATAACTTAGAAAGAAATTCTATTTAAAGGAAATGTTTTATTAGAATTCAAGATGATGGACTGGGGGTACACATTGCATACTTAAATTCCCTGCACAAGTCCCTAGAAATGTCAGAAAATATATGTGGCAAATAAATCAATACCATTCTAAAACCAAGAGAAGTTGTAAGAAAAGCATTAAATATAATAAATCTCTAAATGCTATGAAGCAGATAAGATTATGTTAATGAAGGACATGCCACCCCAAATCACTTATAAGAGAGGGCTTTTATCAAAACTGGGCATCTGCTCTAGGACAGGGAAAAACAGGAATCCAAGAGTCCCACACAAAAATGAACTGGGAATGCTGAATTAGGATAATCTTTTAATGTAATGCTAAATTAGACTAGGTAATACTTCTACCTAAGGAACTACCTACCAAAGCAAATATCCCAGTAGCACATCCTGGTCCTTTCCTATTCTCTCTGAATACAATTTCCAACAGTACTCCACAATCTCCTATGAGAAGACTGCAAAAACAGCAGAGTACCATTAGGAAATGTCATATACAAAAGAGATGGGTCAAATAATGAAAAATAACCAACCATTTAAGGATAATCAACAACACACGAGAGAAGCCAAGCTCAAATAACAGAATAAAAAATATAACCTGAAAATAAACATTTTCTAAAAGAAGAAGAGACTACTTTAGAGTAACCATCATTAATATAATCCATAAATATATAAAAAATGCCCAGTTCATAAAATTTTATGAACTAGAGAACACAGGATAAAATAAAGATTTTTAAAGAAACTAAATAATTGGGACTGGGGTTGTAGCCCAGTGGTGGAGTGCTTGCCTAGCACATGTTTGCTTGATCCTCAGCAAAACATTAAAATAAATAAATGAAATAAAGATATTGTGTACATCTACAACTAAAAGATAAAACAAAACTAATTGTTGTTTGTAGTAGAAAAGAAAGGTGAAATTACAATTAGCGAAGTGAATATTGAGTGAGTACTAAATCTTGCAAACACAAAAATGGATGAGGAGGAGGGGGAGGAGGAGAAAGAAAGAAAGAAAGAAATTAAGAAGGAAGGAAAGAAAGAAAGAAAGAAAGAAAGAAAGAAAGAAAGAAAGAAAGAAAGAAAGAAAGAAAGAAAGAAAAAATATGATACCAATTAATTTCCAGCATAAATCCATGAGGAAATTCAATGAGAAGGTAAAATTTTGGAAACTATTTTTCAAAACAAGCACTTCTACCCGGTAGAAATAATCCTAGGAGAAAACACCAAACAAAGAAATATTTATTAAAGAAAATCCATAAAAATTGAGTAATAAAGGTGGGAATTTGTGGTAGTTGAACTAAAACTGCTTCTCCCCTCCCCTTTTCAAGTTCATCAAAATAGAGGTTCCATTCCAGAATTATGTAGCTGAGAATAGAAATATCCTTCCTCTATTGCCAGCCAAGATAGATTTCTTCCCAAGAGTAATATGACTTTGGCAATTTGCATCCTGCTCCAACCTGCCTGATACTGATGCTAAGTCCTACATCAGTGCAGTTGAGAAGTGGAGGCTCTTTTCTTCCCAACCTCCACCATGGAGTTGATTCTTTGTCAGGTGTGACACACTGAGAATACTGGATCACTGATGGTTCTTCTCCTGGCTTACAAGGTGTTGCTTCTATGTCAGGAGAGGCAATCAGTGAATATGTCATGTTACCCTCCCCACTGTCCAGCAAGCACTCAGCTTCTAGTGAACAGGTCTGACACTTAGAAAGAAGTGAAAAGAGCCACTTTGACTTCAATTGGTGGAGTTCTATAACTGAGTGTGTTAAGTGAAGGAAAGCTTTACCAATAACACTGTGTTCATTGGGAGACTAGAACATAAACAAAACTGTGATTCCCTGAAGAGAAATAGCAGAGGATTTACACTATGTGTATGTTTTGGGAAAGAGATCTCACTAAAACATATTTCATCACTATGTAAATAAAAATTGCTACAATAAATATACTGTACCCAGAATTGCTAAAATATATTTTTTAAAATGTCCAGTATCCTACAAATAAAGGATAGGAAAATAATCAGTAAAGTATAACCCATATATTATAAACAGAAGTGGGAAATAGAAACTATCCATAAGAGTAACCAAATATTAAACAGAAACATTTCAATGTAGACATAAGTATATTCACAGAATTAAAGAGAAAATATGATTAAAGTGGTAAAGAAATATATAATGACAGGTTCTGTCAGACACAGAATATTAATAAATGGATGGAAATTCTAAAAAAGAATCAAATGGAAATTTTGAGTTTAAACATTACAATTTGGTTGTGAGGTGTCCCCCATAAGCTCATGTGTAAGACAGTGAAAACATTTAAGGTGAAACAGTTGGGTTATGAGAGTCTTAACCTAATCAGTGAATTAATTTCCTAATGGAATTAATTGAGTGGTAACTGAAGGCAGGTGAGGTGTGGCTGCAAGAAGTGGGTCACTGGGAGGGTGCCTTTGAGTATATATTTGTACCTGGGGACTGGAGTCTCTCTCTGCTTCCTGATCACCAGGTGAGTTGCTTCCCTCTGCCACACTATTCTGCCATGATATTCTGCCTCACCTTGTGCCCTAAGGAATGGACCTGTTAATGGACTGAGACTTCTGAAACTGTGAACCCCCAAATAAACTTTTCCTCCTTAATATTTTTTGTCAGGTCTTTTAGTCACAGCATTGAAAAAGGTGACTAATACAATAACTGAAGTTTGAAAAAGAGAAAGACTAGAGGAGCTCAATAGTAGATTTGGACTATAAGGAGAAAAAATAGCAAACATGGAGTTTATGCATGTCAAAGAACAGAGAGAAAATAATGATGAACGAGGAACAGACATGAAGAGAACTGTGTGACATGGTTGAGCAAATAAACTTTCATGTAATGAAAACAGCAGAAGTAAAAGAGAGAGAAGGAAAAGAAAATATAATTATATGTGGCATAAAAACAGATATGTTCTGAGAAATATGTTAGAAAATTTTATCATTGTCAAAACACAATGAGTGCACTTTCACAATATAGATGTGTGTAGCCTAGATGGTGTAGCCCACTATATACTAAGGCTCTGTGATGTGTGTACATAGGTATAGCCTATTGCTCTTAGTGTTATGATGAACAAAGCAATATGAGATTAAAACAAGCACAAGAGAAAATGATGCAATTGAGGGACATGGTAAATAAGAGATGTGTGAGATTGTGGCCAGTGTAAGCATACTCTAATATAATATGTTTTTTATATAAGTAGAAGGGGTACACTTTAAAATAGCAGTAAGACATAGTACATACATGAATTAGTAACAGTTATTTATTATCAAGTCTTATGTGCCATGCAAAACTGTATTGCCATGAAAACTGTGTTGCCATATTTTATACAAGTGGCAATACAGTTGGTTGTTTTTACACCACTATCACCACAGACACGAGTAATATCTTATGTTGCAAAATTATTACACTTAAGATGTCACTAGATAATAAGAATTTTCCAACTCTATCATAATCTTTTTTTCTATCACAATCTTGAAGGACCACCGTCATTCATTTGGTTCATTTATCAGTCAAAACTTGATGCAGAATTGATGACTGTATTTAAAGAGTTAATGGCTAAAAATATTCAAACTTTACTGAAAATGATAATGTACATGTTCAGGATTCAAGGTAGCTTTAGAAAGGCACAGCACCAATTTAATAACCTGTAGCAACACAAAGAAGCAGGAAAAAAAAGCAAAAACCCCTGAGGTATCTGAAGAAAACTATTGAAAAAGAAGGCAGGGACTATCAGTATCAGTCACATGGCAGGAGCTTCCATGGTTTCTAATAATTAGCTCTGAAAAGATTCCAGCAAATAGTTATAGCTTCAATGGTTTATTGAGGAATACACAATATAAAAAGATGGGTGTCGTAACATCAATAGCATAAAAGGTGGGAGAGATATAAAAAGTGGAGGGTTTTTAGTATGTGATTAAAGTTAAGCTGTAATCAGCTTAAAATAGCCTGTTATAATTATAAGATGCTTTATGTAATTCTCATGGTAACCACAAAGCAAAAATCTATAGTAGATATAGAAACGCAAATATAAAGAAATCAAAGAATACCACTATTGAAAATCACCTAATCACAAAGAAAGATAGCAAAAATGGAAGAAAAGAAAAAAGAATCTATAAAATAACCACAAAATAATTAACAAAATGACAACATTAGGTCCTTATATATCAAAAATTACCTTGAATATAAGTGGATTAATTTCTTCAATCAAGCCAGGCATGGTGGCACACACCTATAATTCCAGTGGCAGGAGAGGCTGAGGTAGGAGATCATGATTTCAAAGCCCCCCTCAGCAACTTAGTTAGGCCTTAAGCAACTCAGTGATACCCTGTCTCTAAATGAAATATGAAAAGTGCTGAAAATGGCTCAATGATGTAATGCCCCTGAGTTCAATCCCCACTACCAAAATAAACATTTTAAAAAGACATAGAGAGGTTGAATGTATAATAAAAAAAAGAGTCAAGTATATGGTGCCTACAGGACACTCACTTTACCTTTAAGGACACTGTAATATTACAAAATATATATTGGATGTTCTTTCTGGTTTTCTGGCATACAGCTCCTAAATTCCTTGGAATCTCTAATGTGATATGTCTTTTTGTATGTTGGTGATTGATTGATGGCTATTAATCCTTAGGTAGCTTTGGAACGGGGATAGGTTAATGGAAAACACATGGCTTGGAGGCCCAGAGGCGAGCTGGCTTCCTCCTGGCCACTCGCGGGGGTGAGGGGTAGCCGGAGGAGTGCGGGAGGAAGCTGAGGCGAGCGCTGGAGGCGGCTCCCATCGGCCTCCGGCGGGACTGAGCGCAGGGAGGCCAGAAGGCGGGCGCACGGCTGGAGCATATTTAATGAAAAGTTTCAAAGACTGAAAAACTAAACATGAGGGTAGCAGGTGCTGCAAAGTTGGTAGTAGCCGTGGCAGTGTTTTTACTGACATTTTATGTTATTTCTCAAGTATTTGAAATAAAAATGGATACAAGTTTAGGAAATCTCTTTGCAAGATCAGCATTGGACACAGCTGCACGTTCTACAAAGCCTCCCAGATATAAATGTGGTATCTCAAAAGCTTGCCCTGAGAAACATTTTGCTTTTAAAATGGCAAGTGGAGCAGCCAATGTGGTGGGACGCAAAATCTGCCTGGAAGACAATGTCTTGATGAGTGGTGTGAAGAATAATGTTGGAAGAGGGATCAACGTTGCCTTGGCAAATGGGAAAACAGGAGAAGTACTAGACACTAAATATTTTGACATGTGGGGAGGAGATGTGGCACCATTTATTGAGTTTCTGAAGGCCATGCAAGATGGAACAATAGTCTTAATGGGAACATATGATGATGGAGCAACCAAACTCAATGATGAGGCACGACGGCTCATTGATGAATTGGGAAGCACATCTATAACTAGTCTTGGTTTTAGAGACAATTGGGTCTTCTGTGGTGGGAAGGGCATTAAGACAAAAAGTCCTTTTGAACAGCACATAAAGAACAATAAGGATACAAATAAATATGAAGGATGGCCTGAAGTTGTAGAAATGGAAGGATGCATCCCACAGAAACAAGACTGAAGGAAATGTGGAGAAAACTGAAGGAAACGCACTTTCAATATTATTGGGAGACTCAAAGAAGAAACTATGTGTAAATATTTTAAGAGCATGCAGCCATCTTGGTGTGTGCATGAGCATTATCTCTTTTGATATCAGGATTATTTATTGCTAACGTAAATAGATGTCTTTGTAAATAGTCCTCATGGGCAAATCACTGAACCATTTTTAAGCACATTTCCTTTGAAGTACAATGTTTAGACTGCTATGATAATAACACACATCAATTCTAAAAGTATACTCAGTGAGTTACTGATCAGATTGTGAAAAATATATCCATATATATGTGGTTGCTGTGAAAATTGGTCATGGAATAATATGGCTTTTATGGAGGAGATTTGTTTATAAATATATGTGTAGGTATGTATCTGGCCTTGTGATGACATTATCTTTTAAAGTCAAAAGAGATTTGGCTAGTTTTATGTGCAATGTCACCTTATAGTCCATTTCTCCCGATGTACCTGTTACTCTTTATTTTCCCTTCCGAAGAAACCAAGAAATAAAATTTTGAATATGAAAACTTATATCACATTTGTGAAAAGCACAACAAATTCTTTAATGCACACAGCAAAAAAGTCATTATGTAAATGTAGGTGGCCTTCAGGACCACAGCTTCTGAATTTTGTGTTAGTGATGTCAAAAACTCGATCTTGTATAAGCTATTTAGAGGGAAGCTGGAGGTGGAAACTCCACAAACCTGAGAACCAGGCCAAGTCCCCTCCCTGACCTAATTAGGTCACTTAGCACAGCTAAAACAGTATATTTAGAGCAATACAGGTATATGTTTTCCTTATTTGTTATTGGCATTGACCAAGTGGTTTGTAAAGGGGCATGCTTTAGTATCATGATAATTTTGACTTATAAACCAAGAAATTCATTTTGTATTTACTTCATCTAACTTCATAATGGCAATTATTGTCCAAAGCTGCAGTGGCATATTTAGAAAAGTCCTAATTACTCAATAGAATGATAACATTTTTAAAAATAATTTTTATTTGACCTAAAAGGACTTTATTCCCAATTCTACATAAAAATATAGGAGATCTCACTTTTTCCTTAACTTAAGATGTTTACTAAATTACTTAGTTTTGTTTTATTTTGCTTTCATTTTTCTAGGGCATTAAATACCTATTATGTCTGAAGTATCATAAACTGGAACATAAACAAATTTAATGATCAAACTGCCTTTCACAATATAAGGCAGCACCTAAATTTTGACTCTAAATTTTAGATGTCTTGTATAAAAACAACCTATAAGCAGTATTTGTTATTTTGCTGTAAGTTGGATGTGTTCTGGATATTTCATAACTATTGATAACCTTTGGGGTACTATTTCTTCCCTCCAACTGAATGTAATTCATAAGTAAATGCACCTTATGTGTTTAAACAATTTTTGTAAACTTTTTAGATTTTTGGTGCTTATATACTCAATCACATTCAGCATGTATATTTTGACATTTAAAATACTTTCCCTCAATTCTGTAAGTTAAAAGAATAGCTATTTTACAGTTCCAGGGATTGTACAATAAATGTTGCAGTTTTTTTTAAATAATGAAAATAAATACATCTTGTTTTACACATGAATTTTTTTTATTATCTGGCAAAGTAATATACTATGAAACTTCACATTAAGGTTTCTTGAAGTATTTATTGTACTGCTTAACATGCAAATAAATTAAGTCAGTGCTGTGGTTAAACAGCAGAGGATATATCATAATATGTATAGAACTTAAATATCTAGATGCCAGGATACCCCTTTGATTTTAAAGATTGTAAAAGAATGACTTTTGCTGATGCAAAAATGAAGTGTCAAGAGACGGGGTTAAGGTTAGTTATGTAACTGCTTTGGTGCAGTATGTTTTTGTTTGACTTCTATCTTGTATAGATTGTGCCAACTTGACTTTGGAAGCAATAATTTTACTACATTTTATTTCCAGATCTCTTTAAAGTCAGCATTATAAGTAAAACAATGCTCATTTAACATTAATAACTTTCTTTATTAAAGTAGAAATTTGACATCGACATTTCAATAGTTTACATGTATTTAAGGGCTGTGGATGCATATTTTTATTTGTAATCACAGATGATTTCCTGCTTTGGAACATTCAGCTATACTCACCCAACACCCCCCTTTTTTTTTTTTTTTTTTTTTTTTTTTTTGCGGTGCTGGGGATCGAACCCAGGGACACCCAACCTCTTAATAAGGGAACAAGACTGTTGCTTAAATTGATCACCAATGGCCAAAGACTTAACCAATCATGCCAATATAATGAAGCCCATATAAAAATGCAAAAGGACTATGTTTGGAGAGCTTCTTGTTATCTTAACATATGGAAAATCCTGGAGAGCAGCACCCACAGAAAGAGCATGAAAGCTCCATGTCCCTTCCTGCGTAAGTCACTTATGCATTGTGTCATATGTATTCTTTTTTTTTTATTATAGTTAAACATTAAATATAAGAATTTTCATGAGTTCTGTGAGCCACAAAATAAGCCTCAACAAATTTGATAATTTTGAAATCATATCATGTTTCTTTTTTGAACACAATAAGATAAAATTATAAAGCGATAACAGAATGAATTATCAAATAATTGAAAATTACACAACCTGCTTCTCAATAGTCTATGTGTCAAATATGCAATTAAACGGAAATTTTAAGAAACAAAAATAGAAATAAAACATCCAACATATTTTGGGGTATAGCAAAAGCATTTCTAAGAGAAAATATTATAGGAATAAAAAATCATCAAATAATTAGATGTATGTCAAATAAACATCTGAAAATTGCCCCACAAGGAACTAAAAATGAAGAAAAAACAAGAACATCCTAATTTTGGGCCTCAATGATCTGAAAGAAGATAAGAGTCTAAAGCTTAGTGAAGGAAGGAAATAATGAAACTCATAGCAGAAATAAGTGAAAAGGAGATTAGAAAAACAACAGAAACGATCAATAAAATGAGAAAAAGTTTATTCTGTTGTTGAGTGGAATTATCTGTAAATATTTTAGCTTTAATTGCTTCATGGTATTGTTCATGTTCTGTATTCCCTTACTGATTCCCTTGCTATTCTGTTCATTGTTAAAAGTGGGTACTGAATCTCCTACTATTACTGTAGAACTGTATATATATCCCCTGAATCTGTTAATTTTCTCCATTATATATTTTGGAGCTCTGATGTTTGGTTCCTATGCATTTATAATTGTTATAAATTTTTGTGAATAGGACCTTCAATTATTAAATAATTTTGTCACTTGAAAAATTTTTTGAATTAAAATATACTTTTCTTTCTTTATTGGTACCAGGGATGAACCCAGGCTGCTTAACCACTGAGCTACATCTCCAGCCCTTTTTATTTCTTTATTTTTAAGACAGTGTCTTACTAAGTGACTCAGGACCACATGAAGTTACTGAAGCTGACTTTGAATTTGCAATCCGTCCTGCCTCAGCTTCCAGAGTTGCTGGGATTACAGGCATGCGTCACCAAGCCCAGCTTACTTATCTTTTAATTACATAGCCACACCTACTCTCTGGTAATTAGTGCTATGGAATATATTTTTATTTCTTAAATTTTTATCTTCTTTGTGCCCATGGATGTAAAATATTTTTTTCGATAAATTAAAGTTGAATCTGGATTTTAAAAATCCAATTAAACATGTTGTGTCTTCTGATTGCTGACTTTAATCTACTTACTTTTAAAGATTAAGTCTTCAGCACTGTAGGACTTCTTGAGTGGTGACTATAGGGCAGAACTACATTCGTGATGCAGTAGTAATGGCAAAACTGATCCGAAGAAGTAACGAAGTTTGCAGAGTTCAAATATAACATGCTTTTGAAATCTTTAAGTCCCTAATTTCCATGCTTTTTGAAGTGAGTACCAGAGACTAATAATGATGAAACAGATAAAATGAACACATTGATAGAAATAAGTACTGTTTCTTGTTATGAACAGTGAAGACTTTGGTTAGACAAAAAAATCATAGTTCAATACAAAAGTCTAATATTTGTGTTATAATCAAAAGATCAATTAATTTTTGTAATTCTACATATTGACATAAAGAGGTTATTTAAAAGCATTTTATTTTCAGAAAGTACTTTGTCTTTCTGGTTGATATGGTTTTCTTTTCAGTAGTTATTAGGGAGAATCATCTGTAAAGATCATTAAAGTCTAGATAAACTTCATTATATATATATATATACTATACTTTATAATATGATATACTTTCTAGTATAGCTATAGATATGCTTTAAGATTGTTTTCAGATGATTCCCATTAATTTATTAATCAGAAGCATCTTCCTGCAATCTAGGTGAAACAGTACAGATATCTTTGAAATAACACATTGAAGGTAAGAGAGTAAGTTGCTAGAAGGCTTGATGAATGTTCATGTTTTATTTCCTTTCCTTTAACTTGTGTTAAAACTTAATAACCATTGTTTTTAATCATAGTGAATTTCTTATAGATGGCATAGTGTTTCCATGCTGAGTATTAATTCTGATCATACAGCAAGCATTTTGTTAAATAACTCCCACACCCTGATTGTCTGCACAAATCAGTCTTAAAGATTCTTCAAAAAAGGATTTATCTGATTCCAAGGTCCTTAATCCATTTTGAGTTGAGTTTTGTGCAGGGTGAGAGATATGGGTTTAGTTTCATTCTGTTGCATATGGATTTCCAATTCTCCCAGCACCATTTGTTGAAGAGGCTATCTTTTCTCCATTGCATATTTTTGGCGCCTTTGTCTAGTATTAGAAAGTTGTATTTATTTGGGTTTGTGTCCGTGTCCTCTATTCTGTACCATTGATCTACCTGTCTATTTTGGTACCAGTACCATGCCGTCTTTGTTACTATTGCTTTGTAATAAAGTTGAAGTTCGGGTATTGCGATACCCCCTGCTTCATTTTTCCTGCGAAGGATTGCTTTAGCTATTCTGGGTTTCTTATTCTTCCAGATGAATTTCATGATTGCTTGCTCTATTTCTGTAAGGTACGTCATTGGGATTTTAATTGGGATTGCATTGAATCTGTATAGCACTTTTGGGATCAGACCAGAGACTCTGCAGATTATAGAAGAAAAAGTAGGTCCTGATCTTCAACATGTCGGCCTAGGACCAGACTTCCTCAACAGGACTCCCATAGCACAAGAAATAAAAGCAAGAATCAATAACTGGGATAGATTCAAACTAAAAAGCTTTCTCTCAGCAAAGGAAACTATCAGTAATGTGAAGAACGAGCCTACAGAGTGGGAGAATATCTTTGCCAATCATACTTCAGATAGAGCACTAATCTCCAGAATCTATAAAGAACTCAAAAATCTCTACACCAAGAATACAAATAATCCAATCGACAAATGGGCTAAGGAAATGAACAGACACTTCACAGAAGAAGATGTACAAGCAATCAATAAACATATGAAAAAATGTTCAACATCTCTAGTAATAAGAGAAATGCAAATCAAAACCACCCTAAGATTCCATCTCACCCCAATTAGAATGGCGATTATTAAAAATACAAGCAACAGGTGTTGGCGAGGATGTGGGGAGAAAGGTACACTCATACATTGCTGGTGGGGCTGCAAATTAGTGCAGCCACTCTGGAAAGCAGTGTGGAGATTCCTTAGAAAACTTGGAATGGACCCTCCATTTGACCCAGCTATCCCACTCCTTGGCCTATACCCAAAGGATCTAAAATCAGCATACTACAGAGATACAGCCACATCAATGTTCATAGCTGCTCAATTCACAATAGCCAGACTATGGAACCAACCTAGATGCCCTTCAATTGACGAGTGGATAAAGAAACTGTGGTATATATATAGAATGGAATATTACTCAGCCATAAAGAATGACAAAATTATGGCATTTGCAGGCAAATGGATGAAATTGGAGAATATCATGCTAAGTGAGATAAGCCAATCTCAAAAAGACAAGGGACGAATGATATCGCTAATAAGTGGAGGATGACACATAATGGGGGGGGAGGGAAGGGTTAGTGTTAGGGTTAGAGTTAGGGTTAGGGATGGGGCAAGTATGGAGGAAGAAAGTACTGTATAGAGGGTAAAGACGGGTGGGAGGGGTGGGGGGAAGGGGAAAAAATAACAGAATGAATCAAACAACATTACTGTATGTGGATTTATGATTGCACAAATGGTATGCCTTTGCGCCATGTACAAACAGAGAGGCAACATGTATCCCATTTGTTTACAATAAAATAAAAAAAATAAAAAAAATTAAAAAAACTTTTTCTCACCTAAAAAAAAAAAAAAAAAGGATTTATCAATTGAAATAAGACTTCCATTAAAGCCAGTTTTTAACTTAGAAGTGGTAAACTTTTTACTAATAAGAAGTAATCTTCAGAAAACTAAAATATGTGTGCCTATTAGCACAAAAAACAATACAAATAAAATAAGTTAATAAATGATAGATATAACTAGTTTCTGATACTTTATAGAAAAGTATCAAAATTGCTATGTGCTTAGATCTTAAGAATCAGCACCTAAAAAATAACTTAATGTCAGTAAAGGACATGTACACTGCAGAGAGTATATGAGCTTTATCAGAAAGCATATATGTCTAATTGCTACTCACATGAACTTTGGAATCAAGCACATTTGATATTCCTGTTTTGTTAGTAACATTAGTTGTATCAACAAGATCGAGTTATATATGTTGTCTGATTCTCTGTCACTTATCTTCCAAAGTGGTGGGGGAGTAACTTAATTAATCAAACAATTATTTATATGCTTTGTTTAGGTACTATAGCTAAGCAAAGAAAAAAATGCCCTCATGAAGTATATATTTAAGTGGAAAGACAACATGCAAGTAAGTATTTAAAATAATTTTAGATTTTGAATGGTGCTGAAGGAAATGAGAAATAAGAAATATTATGAGAAAGAATCCTGATGTTATGAGAGATAGAAACAGGCATGGAGTAGTGTATTATTCTGGATAGGTTGGTCAGGCAATTTTTGTCTTTAGAAATGATATTTCAGACATTTTTTGTCTTTAGAAATTTTAGCTGATCCAAAGGATAATCATGTGATGCATTCTCTGAAGAATATCTGAAAAAAGAATAATTGCAAAATTCTGAGGAAAAAAAAAAGCTGGGCATCTTCAAAGTGCCAGAAAGCCAACATGGCTGTGGCATAATGAGAAAAGGATGTTGAGGTTTGGATAAAGGTGAAGATAATACTAATGAAAAATTCCAATTAATAAGGTGGGGAAACTGCAGGTTCTTCTCCAAATACCTTTCACAATTTATGTGTGCCTTGGTATACTTGTTTTCTCTTCCCTCTGAATAGTTTTTAAAGAATTTTGTCCAGTTCAGTAAACCCATTCATTGAGGCTCAAAGTAAATGTTATCTTTCTTTTAGGAAATCTCCCCTGCATCAGCTAGGCAGAGTTAGACATGATTTGTGCCCTTATAATACTCTGCAAATACTTCTATTCTGACACACCTTAAATAGAGCTAAGATAATTTCATCCTTTAGGCTAGTGAGAAGGAATTTACTGAAAAGAAGGCATTATGTTTAATTATGCCATTTCTAACTACATTTCTTGGTATGAGGCAGCTTCTCTTCTGTTAATGTGCTAAAATGAAAGAATATCATGTATAGAAAACATCTTAATATACTGTCATATGTTGTCCATATTTTAATACAGAATAAATCATGGAAGTAAATTTATCAACCAGTAGAACTAGCTTGATTTAGAAAGTCACAAAATTGAGGGCTTGAACAATTAAACACTGCAACTGTGAACTGTAAATTATCAAGATAAATTTATCAATAAGCAAGCATTAGCTTGATTTAGGAGATTATAAAATATGTTTTCCATTAAGGAACTAATACCACTATTATCTCTCATAAGAAATCAAAAGTGGTCATTGATTCTTATAATTATTTCACTGTATTTTGGTATAATCAATTTCATTTCATTTGTTTAATAGGCTGATAGTTCTTTAAATAGTGTCCTTATTTCACATTAGGCTAGCACACACAATAGATTCAGAATTATAAAACATAGCTTAACATTGAGCTCACCAAAGTTGTTATACTTTGCTCATATATATTTAACTATATGATGACAACAAAAGAACAAAAGACCAAAACTGATTTCTCACATCTCTCATACAACAGCTATCATGGTAGTTTCACCAAATCATGGAGACAAAGGATAACTGGGATCCAGGATGACCACTTTATATAAACACATCATGTCTACATTCGAATGAGAAGGAAAAAGGAAGACATAGAATATATAGGGACAAAAAATGTATTAACAATCTTTTAATTAATGTGCCTAGAAACTGGTACATGGCAATTCCATTTTAATTGGGTTGGCAAGAGCCTGTTTACTGTGAAACATAAATGACTGAGAAATATATCATTATTCTGGGTGGCCATTAGTCTACCAAAAACTCAGTGTATTTAACTAAAGAAGAAAAAGAACAAATAGTAGCATAAAAAGTCTCTTCTGAACCATTCAAAAGGGCATCTATTTCAACTATCAGTATCCTACATTTTGCCCTCATCTTTTCTCATTATCAATTGAATTCTCTGATTCTAGTCTATTTCATCAATTTTCAAAATCACCAGTGAATACACACATATGTGAATATCTGCACATGCACACTCACATTATTTTGGATATGTCTGCAAGTGTCTTTTTGGATGATATTAGTATTTAAGTCAGTAGATTTTGAAAACAGCAGATTTCTCTCCATAATGTGGGTGGGCCTCAAAAATTAGTTGAAGGCTTTAATACACAAATGACTGACCTCCTTAGAAGAAGGAATTTTTACCAGAAGATTGCCTTTGCATTAAAATGGCCACTCTTCCCTGGGACTACAGCCTGTTGGTCTACTTTGCAGATTTTGGAGTTCCCAAGACTCCACAATTGTGAAAAATAATTTAAAAATAGTTAAAATAAAACTGCGTGTGTGTCTCTGTGTAGTCATGCATCATCCAATGTTTCAGTCAGTAATGGCCCACATGAATTTTTATCACCTAGTAGTGTTGTATGTATCTAGTTTAGGTTTACTCTATGACATCATAGTTTGCCAACACGATCCCCTACAATGCATTCCTTAGAATGTATCTCTGTTGTTAAGTGGAACATAACTATGCATTTTTATATATACATGTATATACACATATATATGTATAGCTATATGCATAGTTATCTATTCCTCTATCATGTTGGTTCTCTTCTTCTGTAGAATCCCTGAAAATACACTAGACTCAGAAATTATCAGACCTGGAAATGAGTTGCCTAGTCAAAATGCCTAATTTCTCGTTTTCCTCTGCATGTGTTATTCACAGATATGTCACTGATAAGTAAATCTTGGATCTGTTTTTCACAGAGGCCATTAGTGGATACTCATATTATTATGAAATTACTGATCCTATCAAACTTTTCTCTCATTCCAAATTTGACCTCATTTTTAAAATTTCAAATGTTTTTAGTCTTTACTTCTTTGTTGTGATTCTAAAAATGGGCCTTGGCCTGGCCTAATCCACTACTTAGGACCATCTGTATTTGATTTGATGGTTTGAGGTCATCCTGCCCCCAAAGCAGAAATTTCAATACTAGCTACTCTATGTAAATATTTGAATTTGTTGGACTCGCCCATGTGTATCTCCTTGCAGCAGTTGATTTTTAGGAGGTTCCCTTTATTGCTAGTTTAGTTTCTCAGGTAAGTGCTTAGCTTATACTCCAAGTCACTCTGCCATTCATGAAACACACTTCCCTCCTTCCCAATAGATCATATATACTCTATCAACAAAGTTGTTCCTTCAAGAACCTCTAAATTCTCTTCTCTGTATAAAAAATTTGACCCCATACAGGAAAAAAAAAAAAAATGAAAAACAATCCTAGAGTGGGTCTCGTGGAAGATAAGTAATAAAGCTCCAAATTCCTGACTCTATCTTGCCTGATTCCAAAAAACCAGTAAATCTTCTGTAAAAAGTTTTATCAACAGGTAATAAATCTTTTTGAAACATTAAATTGCATTTATTGAAGAATATTTGGCTAAGAGTAAACATATGATTGCATTGGGTTTCTTTTTCAGTTTCAAATTTAAGTGGTTAGTTCCTTTCAGAATACTATTTACTTTGAGCTAAGAACAAACTTTTACAGTGACCTGACCTCTTATGTTTAATAAACCCAAAATATATATTCATTTTAAAATAGCACAGAACTATTAAAACAGAGCTAAATAATTGAGCACAGCAACTGCCTTCCAAGTCCTTGAAGTAGAATTCCACTCACACTACCTGCCTACTTAACTTTTTCTCATTTTTTTGACCATGCTTTTGATTTTTTGACAAACACCAAACCCATAAGTAAGGAGGTGTCAGCATTACTTCCAGTGGACAATTTTTACTTCCCTAATATGCCATTCTCTCTTAACTCTAGGTCTTTATAAATTTCTTCTACTTCTTAAAATATTTATTTCCCTCTGGCTAACTTCTAACTTTTAGCCATTTTATTTCTTAAAGCCTCAGCTGTAACTCCAGGCTGAGGTGGCTGACCTGTCTCTGTGTTCTCATCACTCTGTGTTTACTCACATCACGACTTGCCACAGGGAACTGTAATTGCTTATTTGCTTTCTCCATTAGACTCTAGGTGTCTTAAGTATAAGAATGTTGCTCAGTAGTAGCTAGTAGATGACAAATAGGTGTACAAATGGACAGATCAAAGGCTGAAATAAAGGAAATGGGATCTCATCTGGTTATTTAACATAGAAATAGCAGAATTGTGATGTAAGGTAGTGTTCTAATCCAGGAACTCAATACAATGATTATACTTTAGGTATCAAATTCAATGCAAGTATAGGATGTAAGGCCATTAGAGGGATTCTCAGCATGGAGGTGACATATGATTTATGATTAGAAGTTTTACTTCAGTTTCTATGAGGAGAATGGATATTTTCCAGTGGTCCGATGTTTGTGGCTTTTACCATGGTGATAGAGGTAGAAATACTGAAAAAGGATCAGATTTGGAATAGTTTTGAAACTACAGGGAACATTACATGCTGAGAGACAAAGCAAGGTAGGAGAGGGAAATAGGAGTTAAAGATGGTTCCAGGCATGATGATTGATTCTGGATTGAGAACTGATAAACTATACTCCTGGGTATGAATGTGAGGAAATTTCCATAGAAATAGCTGTGTGGGTCAGCTAAATGAATGGGAAGACAGCACCATTCAACAAACTAGGAGACCAGATGGAAAAGAAAAGCAGAGAGGAATATCACACTTTCACTCCCTTATTCTCTCATTCTCCCTATAGCTTTCTTTCTTGTTCTCACTGCTTGAGCATGTACATTTTCTGTTGCTGTCACCCTTCAATTCCTGTTTCCATGTCTTCTGACTTGGAACATGTTTTTATTTCAGATGGACCTCAAGGGGGTTTTCAGGCCTTTGGAACCAGACTGGGGCTGTGCCATTGGTCTTTCTCTCTTTGGAGGCCTCTGGCTTCTTGGGCTGATCAGCTACTAGTTTTCCTGGCTGTTCATATTGCAGTTGACAATCATGGAACTTTTAGCCTCCGATTTTGTGAGATAATCTGATAAACTCATTCTGTTCTTTTCTGTTATTCTGTTCTTTCCATTTACTTTCTCTGGAGAACCCTGACTAATGCACAAAGTTTATGGGGCCTGATGAAATTGATGAAGGTACTATTTTTTTGGAGAATTGTATTTAAGAAAATCAAGAGTGTGCTTGTAGACATCATAATGTTCAGATAATTATTAGATACCTGCTATGGTTTTGAAATAATTTGTTTGACTCCCAGGTGTTCAAGTGTTGGAAGTTTAATCCTCAGTGAGGTGATGTTGGGAGGTGGTGGACCCTTAAAAGGTGAAACCTAATAGGAAGACCTTAGGGAACTGGGGATGCTACCCACAGAATGGATTAAGATATTTCTTTTGGGACCGTGGAGTTGTTCTCCCAAGAGCAGGCTGGAACAAGAATGAGTCCCCGGTTATGGTTGTAGTTCAGTGGTAGAGCACTTGCCTAGCACATGTGAGGAACTGGGTTCAATCCTTAGCACCACATAAAAAGATAAATAAAAGTTAAAAAAGAAGAATGAGTTCAACTCTTGAATTGCACTCTGGCTTCTCATCATGTGATGTGAGGCTGAACCAATGGGGCCTCCAGTCTTGGGCTTTTGCCTTCCAAACTGTGAACTAAATAATTCTCTTTTTTATATACTTTTCTAACTTCAGGTATTTTGGCATAGTAATGAAAAACACAGTAATGCATCAAAATATAAATGCCAAATAATTGGATAAATGTATTAATTAAGCATTTCATGGAGATACTGGACTTGAAGATATATAAAGGGAATCAATAACAAACATGTAGCACCTAAAATAATACAACAAGATGAGATCACCTAAGGAATAGGTGCAAAGAAAAGAAGGGGTTCAAGTACAATACCCAAGCAACTTTATGGATTCAAGTTCAGGGATAAGAGGATGAAAGAAAAAAAAATGAGAAAAAATTTTATGTTGTCATCAATTAGAGAACATATCAGATGTTACAATTATAAATAACACAGACTACACTTTATGAAAAAAGACAAGTAAAACATTTTTATTCATTCATCCATTTATTCAGCAATTACTAATCATATGTCTACTACATGTCTACTGTATGTCAACCATGTACCAGATACTATTTCAATGCTAGTAACCCAACAGTTAAGTAAAAACAAAACACCAGATCCAATTTCCTGCCTTCATGGAATTTATATTCTAGTAGGGGAGGAGATGATAAGCAAAAACATGAATAGATGATAGCATGATAGGTCATGATAATTGTTAGAAGAAAATAAAAGTAAAGTTCTTTATGTTTTTCTTCCCCTGTTGGATATTATCAACTCAGAAAGCTACATGACTAGTTTCCTCAGACTTCTTTGATTTAACGTCACATTCTTAGTGAGGTTATCCTTTACTCTTCTATATTAAATGCCAAAACTGCCCACCACTTTACATGATTTTCCCAGCCCTCTTCATTGCTATAGTCTTCTCCACAAAATTAATTGCCAGTCTGACATAATTATTTTTTTATTTATCTACCATTCATTCATTTTTTGTCTTCCATGTTAGACAATCAGCATTGAATGCCAAAGATTTAAAAATAAACATTTTTGTTTACTGCTTTACTCCATAACCAAAGGTACATTGTAGCATTTGCTAGACATTTTGTATATATTTGCTGAATAAATTAATGAATTAATCAATGAGTAGCTATTATCTTTACTGAGAATGTATCTTTATTTACCAACTACTTAGAGTCATCCATTCCATAGAATGGGATGCTTAACTGCATTCTTTTGAGTTTCTATTAAATTTAACCATCAAGACAGAAAACATTCAGTAAAGTTGATGATTTTATTTAAAAGAGTTAAGTAATGCAAAAAATTCTCTGATATGCTTTAAATTCTGGGCAGGAAATAAGACACTACTTCATTAAAGACTTAAGTAAGGATATCCTAGCTTAGTTATAAATATTATTCAAATAAATGACCAAAGTAGAATTATGAATTGTATGTGTTGATGCACCTTCATGGTACAATTTGACTCCTCGTAAAATCAACTTTAAAAGAATGTTAATGCCTATTTTCATAAAACCTGGAGTATGATTTTACTGTTAAGTGAACATGAAGGCTTAGAGTTGCACTTCTACACTCAAAACATAATGATGGCTATTGCTCTGTCTACTGTGTACCAAGTTCTTGATCATGCATGCAAACCTCAATTGTAATGTCACTATAAAGGGAAAGAATGATGTTTTCACTCACCTTGGTTCAGGGCTAAACAGTGAAGTAAAAAAATGTATATACAGCTATTTCCTTATCAATTCTTTGAAGAAAAAATTGTTATTTATTTTAAAATTTCCATCACATTTAAAAAAATCATATCTATTTTGCAAAGATGTTACAAGAAGCACATATATGAGTAATTAGAATGCTTTATGATAAATGTGATGTTAAAGATATGAATAAAAATTATTCATATAGAAAAGGAAGAATCTTACTTTGAGGAAGTTGGAAAAAACTTTACCAAAATAGATGATATTTATTCCAGGATGAGATGGTTTTATACATGAAGTTGGGGGCAGGCCATTTCAGATAGATATAGCATCACAAGGGTAGAGGAAATATGTATGAGCTATGGGGCAAAAATTTTCACTGGTGGCCACATACTTTTTTTGAAAGTAGTGAAAGTTTTCATTGGAAGTGAAACCAAGAAAGATATGAAAGAACTTGAAAAAATAGGCAAAAAAAAAAAAAAAAGAAAAAAAGTGACATTCCAATCCTTGATAATTCATTTAGAATTTTAAAGCAGTAAAAGGCTGTACCTCAAAAAACATTCCCCAAAGCCACTGGAAGTTACATGAATTATGTTTCTATGGAGTGACCACTATATAGTATCAGTCTAAGCTCATGGTAGATTAAAAAATGAAATAAATTGAATTTTAAAATAGCAAACTCAAAACTAAGATAAAATATCTATGAATAAGAAACAATACAAACAACCCTGAAATCCTGGCCCTGCTGAGCTATAAGTCCTCCAGAAGACCAAGCATGCCAAAAGTTGGTTACTTACAAGATAATAGGAAAGACAACTTTGAAAATCTTTCTAGAAATTCCTGGCAAGTTCATGAATGAAATCAGGGTCCCTGGCAAAGTGAGCTTCATGTTACAGAAGGCTACAAAAGGCTGTAACTACTTATTAATTCTTTTGTTTTTTCAAGTTACAGAAGACTTTAAAAGAATATAACCACTTTATTCTGTTATTTTTTGTAAAATGTGTATATTCTTTGTTGAAGGAACAAAAATAAATCCTTAAGAGTACATGACAATGGCAACATGTCCCAAAGTTTAGTGATTGTATCTGCCATTTCCTTATTATCTTTCTGGGAATGAAAGAGTCATGATACCAAATATAAGATATGACTTTGGGCTGAGATAGACAGGACCCAAAAAGAGCTAACCATAAAACTGCTATATGGTGATGATAAAGCACAGAGAGAAAGGGTGATAAATCAAAAGTTACTGAAGGTACACTTGGAAACTAAAATTATAAAGGACACAAGGAACACTATCACTAAGAAAGATGAACACAATACTCAAATAAATTTACTGCTAATGTATTGCCAATAATAAAATAATCTCAAAATTATTTAAATGAAGTATATTTAGATTCCCAAAGAAATAGTGAGATGAGCTATTAAATAGCAAAACAATAATTGTGAGCGCAAACTAGAGAAATAAAATGAGAACAGGAAGTTTTTAAAATATTAGCAGTCATTTCATGATTTAAGAGTCAGTAGGACAAAATTTAGTCAAAGTGATCCATCATTAAAAGTAGCTGTACAATGAAATTAAAGGGACACAAATAGGAAAAGACCTTAAACTCTTCCTCTTTGCCAACAGTTGATTCTATATTGAGAAGACCCAAAAACTTTACCAGAAAGCTTCTAGAACTCATAAACAAATTCAGCAAAGTAGCAGGATATAAAAAATTAACACCCATAAATCAATTGTGTTCCTATACACCAAGGACAAATCAGCTGAAAAAGAAATTAGGAAAACTATCCCATTCACAATAGCCTCAAAAAATACTTGGATATCAATCTAACAAGAGAAGTGAATGATCTTCTAAACTACAGAACACTAAAGAAAGAAATTAAAGAAAACCTTAGAAGATGGAAAGATCTCCCATGTTCTTGGATAGGCAGAATTAATATTGTCAAAATGGCCATACTACCTAAAGTGCTATACAGATTCAATGCAATTCCAATTAAAATCCCAATGATGCACCTCATAGAAATAGCCTCTTCAACAAGTGGTGAAAAGAAAAGAGTGAAGAAGTGGTTATACACCTTAAAGCCTTCTTTAACTTGAAAAAACAATAGAAAAAATACTTTGTAACTTGAAAAAACAATAGAAAAATCAGTTATGAAATTCATTTGGAAAATAAGAGGGCCAGAATAGCCAAAGCAATCCTGAGTGAAAAAAGTGAAACAGGAAGCATCATACTACCAGACCTTAAATGATATTACAGAGCCATTGTAACAGAAATGGCATGGCGTTGGCACCAAAACAGACATGAACATCAATGGAACAGAATAGAGGACACACAGACAAACCCACATAAAAACAGTTATCTCATACTAGACAAAGGTGCCAAAGACATACAATGGAGAAAAGATAGCCTCTTCAACAAATGGTGCTGGGAAAACTGGAAATCCATATGCAGCACAATGAAACTAAACCCCTATCTCTCACCCTGCACAAAATTCAAAACAAAGTGGTTCAAAGAACTAGGCATTAGAACAGAGACCTTGTGCCTACTAGAAGAAAATGTAGGCCCAACTTTCCAGCATGTTGGCTTAGGAACTGACTTTGTCCACAAGACTCCTAAAGCACAAGAAGTAAAATCAAGAATCAATAAATGGGATGGTATCAAACTAAACAGCTTCTTCACAGCCAAGGAAACAATCAAGAATGTGAACAGAGAGTCCCTAGAATGGGAGAAAAACTTGATCACCTACACCTCAGATACAGCATTAATCTCTAGGATATATAAAGAACCCAAAAAACTTAACACTGAAAAAACAAATAACCCAATCAATAAATGGGCAAAGGGACTGAACAGGCACTTCACAGAAGAAAAAATATGAATGGTCAACAAATATATGAAAAAATGTACAACATTTGTAGCAATAAGAGAAATGCAAATTAAAACTACATTGAGATTTCATCTCACTCCAATCAGAATGGCACAATCAAGAATACAGGTAACAATATTGGTGAGGATGTTTGAGGTTCACTCATACATTGCTGGTGGGACTGCAAATTAGCACAACCACTCTGGAAATCAGTATGGAGATTTCTCAGAAAAACTGGAATGGGCCTACCATTTGACCCAGCTATCCCACTCCTCAGTTTATATCCAAAGGACTTAAAACCAGCATATTACAGTGATACAGCCACATCAATGTTTATAGCAGCTCCATTCACAATAGCCAAGCCATAGAACTAACCTACATGCCCTTCAACAGATGAATGGATAAAGAGAATGTGGTACAGATACACAATGGAATATTACTCAGCCATAAAGAAGAATGAAATTATTTGCTAATAAATAGATGGAACTGGATACTATCATGCTATGTGAAATAAGCCAATCCCCAAAAAACCAAAGGCTGAATGTTCTCTCTGATATGTGGATGTTGATGCACAATAAGAGTGGGGGAGGGAAGAATAGAAGTTTATTGGATTAGACAAAGGGGAGTGAAGGGAAGGGAGGAAGGATCAGAATAGGAAACACAGTAGAAGGAATCAGACATAACTTTCCTATGTTCATATGTGAATACACAACCTGTATAACTCCACATAATATACAGCCAGAAGAATGGGATCCTAATTAGAAATAATTATACTCTATGCATGAATAATATATCAAAATACACTCTGCTTTATTTACATCAAAAAAGAACAAATAAAAATAAAAAAGTAAACTTTCCTTTTCTTCTAAGGCAATTTCATGTTAAAAAAAAATTAACTCAGGAAGACATAGAATCCCCTGTAAACCAGCTGCAGTTATAGAAACTGAATCAGTATCAACAAAATTTTCCTTCAAAAACACCAGTATTGAACATTGTATTTGAATCCCCAGAATCCATTCCATTCCTCTACACGCATGCACACACACATGCATGTGCACATACATACACACACACACACCCACATACACCTCCACACATGCACATGGTTAAGTAACAGCAATTCATTTGTAGAATGGACTCCATTTCTAAGAATGTGCTTTTTAATCAAAGGTCATCATGTTGATTCAATCTACTTACCAAAGATTGCATTCAGGGATTATTGGCCTAAGATTATTGTAGCTAATGTGAAGTAAAGAAGTTATGCCAGATAGTTCTGGCAAAGACATTTCCTGACTCTTGAGACAGAGCTTCAGGGGACATCTCTCTGAGAAGCCAGTTTCTAGCACTCCCTCATGCTTACATTAATTGTGAGAAAGTTTTTTCAGCCACCATATTTTGGGATAATTTGTTATACAATGATAGATAACTAATATAACAGGGTGATCTATCAACAAATGCTCAATAAATATTAGTAATTATTAAGAATAGGAAAAGAAATGGAAATTATGAATTTGGAAATTACAAATATAGAAATGAAAAATCTATATGGTTTCAACTGTGTAGTTGGATGGAAGAAGAAAGAATCAAGTGCATTACTACCATTCTGACCTTATTATGTAAAATATAAAATGTCATTGAATGGTAATGTGAACTGACAGAAAGAAATGAAGAGTACCAGAAATGATAAATATCTGAGTAATGTTCCCAGGATGCTACCAGAAGGATAAATGAGAAGGGAATATAGAAAACAAACAAACAAAAAACATCCTGTATGATTCCATTCATGCAAAATGTCCACAGTCAATAAAATGATAGAAACAGATCCATGGTTAATGAGCTCTGTTTGGGGTGTTTCTGTTTGGGGTGATGAAAAAGTTCTGGAGCTAGTTCATGGTGTTTCCCAAACATTATGAAAGTATTTAATACTGCCACATTGTACAATTTAAGATAATTAAAATGGCAAATAATATATGTATTTTACCACAAAAAAGAAAAAGTAAAAATTTTAATCAAATAAAAAAGGAACTATAAGGGAAGGAAGAAGTTTCTTCAAATTAAAGAGATGGTGAGCTCATTTTGAACTTCCTATAAGACATTTCAGCAGTGATGTTTACTAAGTGTTAGAAAATTAGGGGAGATATATAAGATATATAAGATATATAAATTGTAAGTACTGCTAGGAAATTTAGAGGCTAAAAAAGGAAGATAATTTTAATATTTCAAAAATATTAGACAATGTTTGTAATATATGTCACAGGAAGATACAGAAATCATAGCCTGACTGGAAATGATTTGGAATCTTCAATCTGGCAAATCAAACAGAAATCCATAAAGCAACAACTGGTTTAGATAGTGAAAAAAATGAATAGGTCTTTCCCACTAAAATCTACATATTAATCAAATATTGCACCAGGGACATTCTGAAAGAAGGCTGTTTTCTAGATAAAAAAGGAAATACCATTTCACACTAGATTTATGGGTCATGAAGATGTTTTATAGGCTAAAAATGTAAAATAGGATCAGCAAAGGAATAGATCAATTCACTGATTTAAGATGTAAAACAGCTGAATAAGGAGACTCAAACTGAATTCCTAACCTTATGAGAGTAACTTGCATTTTCTTCACAGACCAAATCTTTTTCTGCTGTCAAAAAAGTCAGATGGACAATTGAACAGACCTAATACTGCATGCCTCATACTTTATGACTGCCTGAAGCTGGAAATTGGCTGCAGTGCTGAATACAGATGGAATGTGACGCTCACTCCAAACTCATAAGTTAAGTATGAGTTATTAAAATAGCAACGCAGAGAAAATGCAATCAGATTTTACTGTTGTTAATCATCTGAGTTTATGAGGAGTTTTTTATTATTCTCTATACTTGCCTATTTACTGACTATAAAATATTTAATTAGATGTGTATTTTGCACAACATATATACCATATTATTATATCACACTGATTTTAGACAAAACTAATCAATTACAAATTAAAATATGACAGTCTGAATTGAGGAGGTGGAAGAGACCTTAGAGGTAGGTCATTGAGTGTAGTTTTCTACCAGGTCTGGAATTTTTCTACCTCAGCCCTGCCATGTGAGCATTCAATTCAGCTGGAATTTGTTCCATGACAGAGAGGGAAGAATGTCCTGTCACTTGAGAATTGTGTGAGGTGTTTCACAGACATTGTATCATATAGGTTTCACAGCATCACTTTTGGAGTTAGGGCAGTTTACAAACAAGGGATCTGTGGAAGAGAAATTCTAGGTAACTTATCTAAAGTTAGCAAGGAGACTGAGATATTATAGCAGCTCTTTACTTGACTTCAAATCTCATATTTTGTTCATTAATTCTAATATTTTAACTCATTACTTAAGGAGAGAGCTATTTTCACAACTCTATTATGTAAAAAAAATCCTAATTTGATCTGAAAATTAATACAGGTTTTTTCCCAATCACTCTTCCACATGGAAGCACATAAAATTTATAAAGACCATTATCATATTATCTCTAAGAGTGCCTCATCTAATAGTGCACAGGCTTTGGATGTTGTGATGGTCTCTGCATGCACTCTAGTTTGTCAACAAAGTAATGACTTACCCAGCCTTGGTCTTCACGGGAGCAAATATGTTCTTAAACTCTATCTACTCTGTAGGACTTAGCATCTTGTTTAGGAAAAAGTTCTTCTCAAGAATGACAGGATAGATACGGTCATGAAAGCCTCACTTAAAATTTCACCTGAATACATTCCAATGACGCTTATGGAAATTTCACTTGACTCTGTGATATAGTGCTAAGTCTTTTGGCTTAGATTCAAAACACTGTACACCTGCCCTGTATCAGAGGGGATAGGTCAGCCGGAGATTTTAGAAAAGCAGCTTTTCACGTTTCAGAAGTCCATCGACTGTCACATTCTTAATAAAAAAGCCCAGCATTCAAAGTATAGACCAGAACCTCTTTATCTTCCCTGTCACTGCACCACTAGTACCTAATAGGCTATTATGGTACCCCCTAACACAACATGAACCATAAAAATTACAAATTGGACCCTTTTTTGCTAATTTGTCACTGGAGGGGGCCTGTAGGAGAGAGAATAAAGACATGTAATTGGGCATACTTCAACCTAATCTCTGAGCAATCCTAGGGATATGTACATAAAGAAAATGTAACAAAACCAGATCAGGTAAAACAATAAGTTGTATTAATATGATATGATTTCACTTTCATCATAGTGTTCCTTCAACAAGAATTCATAAGGAAGTTAAGGTGATTTTCCTGAAGGACAATGCACAGAAAAATTTAACTGAATATCACACATAGAATTACAGATATGGCCAAAGGCATAACGGTTTCCCTCACTGTCAAGTGTAACTAATCTTCAATGTCCGGCATTTCAATGGATTTTCCATGGGCTTTTTATTAACTGGGCAAACTCTACACTATGGGTATTTCACCAATGTATTCCAGTGTGCTCTTCTAAATAACAAAGACTCTATTTTTCTCTCCCCTATCTCCATCTCTTTGTATACAGACATACACACATAATACATAGATGCACATACACCTATACACAATTCCACACAATAATTTGAAGCTTAAAAATCTTTTTTTTGCCCCAGCTATCCATTTATCATTATAAAACACTTATTAAATGTTTGGAAACACTTAAGATGGATTTAATCTATGCTCTTATAAAAGTATTTAGCAGCCATTGACATTCCAGAAGAGGCTAGAGGTTCTTTGATTACTTTGCATGAATTTTACAATGTGTAGAACAGAATACTTTTGTAGAAACGTGCAAACAGTTTCTTAATATAAAATTCTGAAGGAACAAAAATGGACTAAACTACATTTTAAAGGAAGGACAAAATTGAATAACTACTCTGCCTGATTTCAATAATTACTTTTAAGCTATAGTCATCAAAATGAATAAAGACTACAGAAAATCCTATACCTTCACATTCAATTGATTTTTCAACAAAGGTACCAATGGGAAATACTAGGCTTTTCAATAAATGATGCTGGACCAGTTTTCAGCTGCATGAAAAAAAATATACCTTGACTCATAGCAAATATAAGAAATTTCTGCACTCAGCATAATGTTTTCGATATTCGTATTATTGTGTTTATCATGAGTTCATTTCTATGATTGTATTCTAGTTTGCATATTTCATAATCACTCAAAACTTTTACACAGAATTTAAATTAAAATGAATTATAAGCATAAAATCTAACATGGAGTAGAGAGCAATTCTGTTAATATGGATCAAGAGCAAAATATTTATATTTAATAATGTACCAATATATAGAAAACATTAGTAAACTCAAGTAAATCATAAACAAACAAGAAATCAGAATGGATACATAGTTCAGCAGAGACTTCATAAGTAAAGAGATATGGATGGCCAGGAAGCATATAAAAAGATAGTTAACATGATTTACCATTAGAAAAATGTAACTAGGAACTTGATAAAGAGAGCCTAGAGAGTGGGAGAAAAGCTTTGCTACATGCACTTCAGATAGAGCACTACTCTCCAGAATCTATAAAGAACTCAAAGAACTTTACACCAAGAATACAAATAACCCAATCAACAAATGAGCTAAGGAAATGAACAGATACTTCACAGAAGAAGATCTACAAGCAATCAACAGATATATGAAAAAATGTCCAACAGCTCTAGTAATAAGAGAAATGCAAATCAAAACCACCCTAAGATTCCATCTCACCCCAATTAGAATGGCGATTATCAAGAATACTAGCAACAATAGGTGTTGGCAAGGATGTGGGGAAAAGGTACACTCATACATTGCTGGTGGGGCTGCAAATTAGTGCAGCCACTCTGAAAAGCAGTATGGAGATTCCTCAGAAAGCTTGGAATAGAACCACCATTTGACCCAGCTATCCCACTCCTTGGCCTATACCCAAAGGACTTAAAATCAGCATACTACAGAGATACAGCCACATCAATGTTCATAGCTACTCAATTCACAAAGCTAGATTGTGGAACCAAACTAGATGCCCTTCAGTTGATGAATGGATAATGAAACTGTGGTATATATGCACAATGGAATATTACTCAGCCATAAAGAATAATAAAATTATGGCATTTGCTGGCAAATGGATGAAATTGGAGAATATCATGCTAAGTGAGATAAGCCAATCCTAAAAAACCAAAGGCCGAATGATCTTGCTGCTAAGTGGATGATGATACATAAAGGGGAGGGGTGGTAAGGGAAGAATGGAGAAATGTTGGATTGTGTAGAAGGAAATGTGGGAAGGGGAGGGGGCAGGGGATGGAAAGATGGTGGAATGAGACAGACATCATCACCTATATACATGTATGATTACACAAATGGTGCAACTCTACTTCGTGTACAACCAGAGAAACACTTGTTGTACCCCATTTGTGTACAATGAATCAAAATAAATTTTAAAAAAGTAACTAAAACCACAGCACATTCACTAGAATGACTATAATTTAAAACACTAACTATCTTAGAAATTGATGAAGATATAGTATAATGAGAATTTTCATGTATTGATGGGTGGGTACATAAACAACTGTAAAAATAAACTGTCATTTTCTTAAGTGGCTGTACATATTTTCCCATGAAGTAGTGATTTTACTCCTAATAGTTATCCAAAGGATGTAAAACTCTGTAAATATAGAGCCTTGTACATGAATGTTTATATCAGCTTTATATATTATAGTTAAAAACCAGAAATAATCTAAATACTATCAACAGACTCATAGGAAAGCAACTTGTAGTCAACTTGCAGTCATAGAAATAGAAACTTGCAGTCATAGAAATAGAAAATATGCTTAGTACAGAAAGTCAGTCACAGAATATTACATATTTCATGACTCCATTAATATGAAATCCTAAAAGGCAGAAATGTTGATCTCTGATTGTTTGGGCTATGGGTCAAGAGATAGGATTGACCATAATGCCTCAGAGGGAACTTTTAGGCTGATGGAAGTGTTCTATAAAGCTTGATTGTGGTAGTGATTACACAGTTCATATTTGGAAAATCATAGTATATACTTAAAATTGCTGTCCTATTTTTTGCATAAATTATACCTCAATAAAGCCATTTAAAAACATATTAGTAAAATATTGTCCTAAGACTTGAAAGTCTTTTGAATGTACAATTTAAGATTAAAAATGATATCAACTTCTACTGTTTATGGTTCAGGTACTGATATTGCTTTTTATTTACTTATTAGTGCATATAGTTTATAGAAATTAATGAATTTCATTGTGACATTTCCATATATGCATATAACATACATTGGTCTTGTCCACCCTCCCTACTACACATTCTTCCCATTCTTTCCCCCCTATTCCTAGTCCCTTTTCCTAAAACTCCCCTTCTAGTTTCATTTTGTCCTTTTTTTTAAAGACTCCACATGTGAGGGAAAACACATAATACTTCCTGAGTTTGGTTTATTTCACTTAGAATTATGATATGTTCCATCCTCTTTTCTTCAAATCATATGACTTTGTTCTTTATGGTTGATGTTGTTTTTTAAAAGCCATTGTAAATGCTCTAAAGCTTTCCTAGAGATACTATTTTTTTCAATTTGCCACTTTTTAACTATGCTGCATAATGATCTCTTTTTGATCAATTATGGACCACATATACAACGGTGTTCCATTAGATTGTATTGCTTAGTGATATTCTAGCCATTTTAGTTTATTTTAGACAATTATTGGCATTCACACAACAGTGAAATTTGCTAACAATGCATTTTTCAGAACTTGTCCATGCCATTAAACTATGCATGGGTGTTTCTGTCTCCATGTGCTGTGCACATTTGCCAGCAAATGCGTTTGGGAGATATAGATAAGCTATTTAGGGTAGAATGTGAGATACACACCAATCCTAGTCTTGAGGTAAATTAGAGATACTGTCAGTTAATAGTATTTACATGGCATAGCTACTGCTAGCTCTCTTAAAGCAGAAATTTCACTGTTCCCAGTCAAAGGAGTGAGAAATGGTATTGATTTACTACTGGCAACTCATATGAACTACAGGTGAGCCTCGGGGGATTCAATTGACAGAGGTGAATGAGAGTTCCTGGAAGTTTGATTGGAATGATTAAACTCTCATTCTTTTGCTTGGTTTCCTTATAAGTAAGAAAATTAAAATTCCTGCCAAGGCTATTGTGGGGGTCTGCTAGGAAACTTCCAAGAGTTATAAACTTTCCTTGTCTAATATCGGTTGCTGTATGATGGAGTCACTTGGAAAATATATGTCACTCCCGCAGATTAGAAATGTAGGAAACGTTTCTTATATACTTGGAAAATATATGTATTCTAATAGCAGCCAGAAGAATTCTTCTTAGAAATTCACATTGGGGAAAAAATCAGTCTTTAATGACAGAAGCCCATAGAGTCAAAGACTGGAGTTCAAAGAGAATGTGAGGCTGGAGTTGGAGAAAGCCAGGAGGTCCCAGATTCCACTACCCAGAAATCCCCCCTGCAAATGTACCCTCACATCTTGAGGGAAACAAACAAATAAACCAACCAAAATACCCTGCCAGATGTTGGCCTACTTTATAGGGAAGCTGATGAAGGAAATAAGTTCATCGTCTAGGCTTTAGTAAGGCAAATGAAGATATTTTGCAAGGAGGCTTGTTGAAATTAGCTGTTTGAAATTACAAGAAGGGGGGGATGGACTTTTGACCTGCACTGGGCATTAAATCGATGCTTGTTCCAAATTAAGCAGATTGCTTTGAAACAAGGGGTCCTAGCTATTACAGTCAAGAGGTGAGTTAAACTCATACTTGTGGCAGAATAACATATTATGCCTAAAAGTTTTTATTTGAAATCAGATAGACCAAAGTTCAAACCAAACAGATTTTAGCTATAATTCTTTCAAATAGTGCAGTAGCGATGGAACCCTGGCAGGTCACTTACTCTCTCTGAGCATCTTTGGTGTAATAGGAAATGCAAAGGTATCCCATAGAGTTGTTTGAGACATTACACTAAATAATGATATATAGTTACTTTCTGTAGATATATCAGCTATTTTGGGCTGGGATTGTGGCTCAGTGGTAGAGTGCTTGCTTAGCAAGTGTGAGGCAATGGGTTTGATCCTCAGCACCACATAAAAAATAAATAAATGAAATAAAGCTAAAAATATTAGCTATTGTTATTATTAATAATCAATAATCATCCTCTTCATCCTCTTGTGTACTCAACCCTTAGCACAATGTATAACAATGCCTTGCATCTATTAGTTGGTAAGTAATATCTGCTAAAATATTTGCTTATTCTGTCAATGTCAAAAGATTATATATCATTAGTAAACAAGAACAGAAGCCAGGTGTGGTGGTGCACACCTGTAATCCCAGTGGCTTAGGAGGCTGAGACAGGACCATCGCAAGTTCAAAGCCATCCTCAGCAACTTAGAGAGGCCCTAAGCAACTTAGTGAGACCCTGTCTCAAAATAAAAATATAAAAAGGGCTGAGGATGTGGCTCAGTGATTGAGTGCCCCTGAGTTCAATCCCTGGTACCAAAAAAAAAAAAAAAAAAAAAAAAAGCACAGAATCTGCCATCCACAAAAAACTCTGCTTCTTCTAACTTCTAAGTATTTGCTCCTTCTGAGTAACGCATCTCTCATTTACCAAAGTTAAACATGTGACTTATGACCACTAATCACATAGTGCTTCCCTTGGTGAAAAAGAGAGACATGACTTGTAAAACAGAGTGCATATTGCCAGACAACTGACTTTTCTCCATTTCTATCATCTCACCATGCCTCAAAAGGCCAGCAATTGTGTGAATGCCATACATAACCTTTTCAACACAATAGTGTCTTAAATATTTTAAAAAGTGTGCAATATTCAAGACATACAAAAAAAGACTGAAAAAGGAGCAGCACACAGGAACTGACCCATTACTGCAACAAATCAATAGCATGAAAAGATAAATGGAAGGGAGGGACAACCTAGATTAAAAGAGATTAGAGATCTAACAACCAAATATTAAGTAGAATTTCTTGAAAACCTGATTTGAACAAATCAACAGTACAAAAGGGATTTTTGAAACAATTTGGGGAAGTTTTTTAAATAGGCCTATCATATATGATACTAAGGAATTATTTTGGTTGATAGGGATAACAGCATTATTATGTTCAAAATGTCTGTATTTTTAGATATGTATGTAATATGTAGAAATAAAATGTCCTGTTGTTTGAGATTGACTTTAGGAGAAAGAAAAAAGATATATGAAACAAATATGTCAATGCCATGTAGCTGTTAAATATACGAGTATACAAGTGTTCATTTTATTAATACAACTACTTTTGGGTATATCTGAGAAAAAATTGTAAATGCACATTTAATGAAACATAAGTATGAATATAATAAATACCTCTGTATCCAAAACCAGTCTAGGAAAGATCCAAATAAGTTGTTACTCTGCATCCCTATAGAATGAATAACCATGCTCATTTTATTGTTTATTATTTGTTTGTTATTCATCACATTTTATTGCAAATTCATGTGTTCCTTATCAATCTTCATATTTGGGGTTTTTTTTGGCCTTTTTTTATTGTAAACAAATGGGATACATGTTGTTTCTCTGTTTGTACGTGGAGTAAAGGCATACCATTTGTGTAATCATAAATTTACATAGGGTAATGTTTCATTCTGTTATTTTTTCCCTTCCCCCCACCCCTCCCACCCCTCTTTTCCCTCTATACAGTCCTTCCTTCCTCCATTCTTGCCCCCCTCCCTAACCCTAACACTAACTCTAACTCTAAACCTAACTCTACCCCTCCCTCCCCCCATTACGTGTCCTTATCCACTTATTAGCGATATCATTCGACCTTTGGTTTTTTGAGATTGGCTTATCTCACTTAGCATGATATTCTCCAATTTCATCCATTTGCCTGCAAATGCCATAATTTTATCATTCTTTATGGCTGAGTAATATTCCATTCTATATATATACCACAGTTTCTTTATCCATTCATCAATTGAAGGACATCTAGATTGGTTCCACAATCTGGTTATTGTTAATTGAGCAGCTATGAACATTGATGTGGCTGTATCTCTGTAGGATGCTGATTTTAAGTCCTTTGGGTATAGGCCAAGGAATGGGATAGCTGGGTCAAATGGTAGATCCATTCCAAGTTTTCTAAGGAATCTCCAAACTGCTTTCCAGAGTGGCTGCACTAATTTGCAGTCCCACCAGCAATGTATGAGTGTACCTTTCTCCCCACATTCTCGCCAACACCTGTTGTTGCTTGTATTCTTGATAATCGCCATTCTAATTGGGGTGAGATGAAATCTTAGGGTAGTTTTGATTTGCATTTCTCTTATTACTAGAGATGTTGAACATTTTTCCATGTTTGTTGATTGCTTGTAGATCTTATTCTGTGAAGTGTCTATTCATTTCCTTAGCCCATTTGTCCATTGGATTATTTGCATTCTTGGTGTAGAGTTTTTTGAGTTCTTTATAGATTCTGGAGATTACTGCATTATCTGAAGTATGATTGGCAAAGATTTTCTCCCACTCTGTAGGCTCTCTCTTCACATTACTGATAGTTTCCTTTGCTGAGAGAAAGCTTTTTAGTTTGAATCTATCCCAGTTATTGATTCTTGCTTTTATTTCTTGGGCTATGGGAGTCCTGTTGAGGAAGTCTGGTCCTAAGCTGACATGTTGACGATCTGGACCTACTTTTTCTTCTATAATTTGGAGGGTCTCTGGTCTGATTCCGAGGTCCTTAATCCATTTTGAGTTTAGTTTCGTGCATGGTGAGAGATATGGGTTTAGTTTCATTCTGTTGCATATGGATTTTCAATTCTCCCAGAACCATTTGTTGAAGAGGCTATCTTTTCTCCATTGCATATTTTTGGCACCTTTGTCTAGTATTAGAAAGTTGTATTTATTTGGGTTTGTGTCCATGTCCTCTATTCTGTACCATTGATCTACCTTTCTATTTTGGTACCAATACCATGCCGTTTTTGTTACTATTGCTTTGTAGTAGAGTTGAAGTTCTGGTATTGCGATACCCCTTGTTTCACTCTTCCTGCTAAGGATTGCTTTAGCTATTCTGGGTTTCTTATTCTTCCAGATGAATTTCATAATTGCTTCCTCTATTTCTGTAAGGTACATCATTGGGATTTTAATTGGAATTGCATTGAATCTGTATAGCACTTTAGGTTGTATGGCCATTTTGACAATATTAATTCTGCCTATGCAAGAACATGGGAGATCTTTCCATCTTCTAAGGTGTTCTTTAATTTCTTTCTTTAGTGTTGTATAGTTCTCATTGTAGAAGTCTTTCACGTCTTTTGTGAGAATGATTCCCAAGTATTTTATTTTTTTCGAGGCTATTGTGAATGGGGTAGTTTTCCTAATTTCTCTTTCTGAAGATTCATCACTTATGTATAAAAATGAGTTGGATTTATGAGCATTGATCTTGTAACCTGCTACTTTACTGAATTCACTTATGAGTTCTAAAAGTTTTCTGGTGGAATTTCCTGGTTCCTCTAAGTATATAATCATATCATCAGCAAATAGGGATAGTTTGAGGTCTTCTTTTCCTATTCGTATACATTTAATTTCTTTGGTCTGTCTAATTGCTCTGGCTAGAGTTTCAAGGACAATATTGAATAGAAGTGGTGAAAGAGGGCATCCCTGCCTTGTTCCAGTTTTTCCGGGGAATGCTTTCAGTTTCTCACAATTTAGAATGATATTAGCCAGGGGCTTAGCATAAATGACTTTTACAATATTAAGGAATGTTCCCACTATCCCTATTTTTTCTAGTGTTTTGAGCATGAAGGGATGCTGTATTTCATCAAATGCTTTTTCTGCATCTATTGAACTAATCATGTGATTCTTGACTTTAAGTCTATTGATATGGTGAATTACATTTATTGATTTCCTGATGTTGAACCAACCTTGCCTCCCTGGGATAAAACCCACTTGATCATGGTGCACTATCTTTTTAATATGTTTTTGTATGGGATTCACTCAATTTTTGTTGAGAATTTTTGCGTCGATGTTCATTAAGAATATTGGCTGAAATTTTCTTTCCTAGATGTGTCTCTGTCTGGTTTAGGTATCAGGGTGATATTGGCTTCATAGAATGAGTTTGGGAGGGTTCCTTCCTCTTCGATTTTATGGAATACTTTGAGAAGTATTGGAACGAGCTCTTCTTTAATGGTTTTGTATAACTCGGCTGAAAACCCATCTGGTCCCGGACTTTTCTTTGTTGGTAGGCTTTTGATGACCTCTTCTATTTCATTGCTTGAAATTGGTCTATTTAAATTGTGTATGTCCTCCTCGTTCAGTTTAGGCAATTCTTATGTCTCTAGAAACCTGTTGATGTCTTTGAAATTTTCTATTTTGTTGGAGTATAGATTTTCAAAATAGCTTCTAATTATGTTTTGTATTTCAGTCCTGTCTGTTGTGATATTTCCTTGTTCATTCCGAATTTTAGTGATTTGGGTTTTCTCTCGTCTTCTCTTTGTTAGTGTGGCTAAAGGTTTATCAATTTTGTTTCTTTTTTCAAAGAACCAACTATTTATTTTGTCAATTTTTTGTATTGTTTCTTTTGTTTCAATTTCGTTGATTTCAGCTCTGAGTTTAACTATTTCCTATCTTCTACTACTTTTGGTGCTGGTCTGTTCATCTTTTTCTAGGGCTTTGAGCTGTAGAGTTAGGTCATTTATTTGTTGAGTTTTACTTCTTTTATTAAATTTGCTCCATGAAATAAATTTCCCTCTAAGTACTGCTTTTATTGTGTCCCAGAGATTTTGATATGATGTTCCTTTGTTGTCATTTACCTCTAAGAATTTTTTAATTTCCTTCCTAATATCTCCTGTTATCCATTCATGATAAAATAGCATATTGTTTAATCTCCAGGTGTTGGAAGAGTTTTTGTTTTTTACTCTTTCATTTATTTCTAACTTCAATCCATTATGATCTGATAGAATACAAGGTAGTGTCTCTATCCTCTTGTATTTGCTAACATTAGCTTTGTGGCATAATATATAGTCTAAATAGAGAAGGATCCATGTGCTGCTGAGAAGAAAGTGTATTTGTTCTTGGTTGGATGGTATATTCTATCAATGTCCGTTAAGTCTAAATTATTGATTGTATTATTGAGATCTATGGTTTCTTTGTTCAATTTTTGTTTGGAAGATCTGTCCATTGGTGAGAGAGGCGTGTTATGGTCTGTTTGGTTTCTGGCATTGAGAAGGATTTGTTTGACGTATATGGATGAGGCACTGTTTGGGGCATAGATGTTTATGATTGTTATGTCTTGCTGATTTATGCTTCCCTTAAGCAATATGAAATGTCCTTCTTTATCCCTTCTGACTAACTTTGGCTTGAAGTCCACATTATCTCAAATGATGATGCATACCCCAGCTTTTTTGCTGAGTCCATGTGCATGGTATGTTTTTCCCGATCCTTTCACCTTTATTCTATGGGTATCACTTTCTATGACATGAGTCTCTTGCAGGCAACATATTGTTGGATCTTTCTTTTTAATCCAATCTGCCAGTCTATGTCTTTTGATTGATGAATTCAGGCCATTAACATTCAGGGTTATTATTGAGATATGATTTGTATTCCCGGTCATTTGGTTCATTTATTAAATTTTTTTTATTTATTTATTTATTTATTTATTTATTTATTTATTTATTTGACATGACTTGGTTCCTCCTTTATTTGACAATTCCTTTAGGATAATTCCTCCCTTTACTGATTTGCTTCTTTGTTTTTCATCTCTTCCTCATGGAATATTTTGTTGAGAATGTTCTGTAATGCTGGCTTTCTTTTTGTAAATTCTTTTAGCTTTTGTTTATCATGGAAGGATTTTATTTCATCGTCAAATTTGAAAGTAAGTTTTGCTGGGTATAAGATTCTTGGTTGTCATGCATTTTTTTTCAGTGCTTGAAAAATGTTGTTCCAGGCCCTTCTAGCTTTTAGTATCTGGATTAAAATATCTGCTGATATCCGTATTGCTTTCCCCCTGAATGTAATTTGGTTCTTTTCTCTCACAGCCTTTAAAATTCTGTCTTTATTTTGTATGTTAAGTATTTTCATTATAATGTGCCTTTGTGTGGGTCTGTTGTAATTTTGTATATTTGGAGTCCTATAAGCCTCTTGAACTCGATTTTCCATTTCATTCTTCAGATTTGGGAAATTTTCTGATATTATTTCATTGAATAGGTTGTTCATTCCTTTGGCTTGTTTCTCTAAGCCTTCCTCAATCCCAATAATTCTTAAATTTGGCCTTATCATGATATCCCATAGTTCTTGTAGATTCTGTTCATGATTTCTTACCATCTTCTCTGTTTGTTCAACTTTGTTTTCAAGGTTAAATATTTTGTCTTCAATGTCTGAGGTTCTGTCTTCCAGATGTTCTATCCTATTGGATATGCTTTCTATGGAGTTCTTAATTTGGTTTATTGTTTCCTTCATGTCAAGGATTTCTGTTTGGTTTTTTTTCAATATCTCTAACTCTTTATTGAAATGATCTTTTGCTTCCTGTATTTGCTCTTTTAACTGTCGATTGGTGCGATCATTCAGTGCGTGCATTTGGTCTTTCATCCCCTCGTTTGCTTCCCTGATCATTTTAATTATGTACATTCTGAACTCCCTTTCTGTCATTTCTTCTGCCATGCTGTCATTGGGTTTTATTGATGTAACATCTAGATTTGTTTGCAGCATTTTCTTTCCTTGTTTTCTCATATTGTTCAGGTATCAGTGGACTGCTGAGATATTGCAGATTTCCTCTATTGACTTACAGTGTCCCTGAAGATTTCTCTATATATCCCCTCTTAGCCTTCAGTAGCCTCAAGTCTTGGAGGAAGTTGATTATGCGGTGCTCCACAAGGAAGCTGCCTCTCTAGGGGTGGTGGCCTTCAGGTGGGGTATATTCCCTGCTAGTGGGCAGAGGTGCCTCCACTTGTTGACCGATGGTCATCCAAAGGGGAACTAGGCTGTGGGCTGATGCAAGGCCTGTTTGGGCCTGTGTCTCTGGTTTTACCGTCCTTGTGGGAAAACCTCACCCACCAGCGAAGACTCACCCGGTGGGGAGGTCTGGCTGGTCAGTTCCCCTCCTAGAGTTTCCCCTCAATCTACAACTACCGCCTGGGCTGGCTGCCTTCCTCTGCAATGTTCCCAGGGTCCCGGCCCTACCTCCTGGGCCTGGGAGACTCACCGTTTGCAGACGAGTTTCCTTAGGCTCCCTCTCCTCAGAGAATCTGCCCGCATTCCTGGCACCTTTGCTCTGCCCTAAGCGTGTCTCTGTGCGGCTCTTCCACCAAGAAGCCTCCTAGGTCCTGGGACCCTGCTCTGTGCTAATCGCCTGGCTATGTGGCCCCTCCTCTGAGCAGCCACCTGGAGCCCCGTACAATCGCTCGAAGTCCCAGAGACCCGCCGCAAACCTCTTCCTCCATACAGCTGCCTGGTGTTCCGGTGGTGTCACTAGGAGTCCAAGCAACTCACTGCGTGCCTCCTCCTCCTGACAACCGCTCGTAGCCCTGGGCGGTCACTCCAAGTCCAAGTGACCCACCCCGTTCCTCCTCCTCCTCCAGGTAGCCCCCAGGGTGTTCAGGAGCGGTCACTCTGAGTCGCTCAGAGTTGCTCTGAGTCCATGTGACCCACTGTGCTCCTCCTCCAGGCAGCCCCCCGGTGTTCAGGAGCTGTCACTTTAGTCCAAACAACTCACCACTCGCCTCCTCCTCTGAGCAGCCACCTGGAGCTCCAATGCAGTCACTTCGAGTCCAAGTGACCCGCAGCGCTCCTCCTCCTCCTCCTCCTCCTCCTCCTGCAGGCAGGCCCTGGTGTTCAGGGGTGGTCTCTCTGAGTCCAAACAGCTCTCCTCGCAGCCCCTCCTCTGTGCTGCTGCCTGGAGCCCCAGTGGTTGCTCCGAGTCCCAGCGCTGTGCTGAGCAGCCTCCTCTACGACGCTCCCAGTTGTCCGAGTTCACTGCTCCAGTGGGGGGAGGGGTGTCTCACCGGCAGCTCTTCTTCACAAAGTTCCCTGAGTTCTGGGACTACTGCCCCATCCGGGTCGCCTCCCCAGTGGGAGAGACTTACCCAGCTGCTTTGAGTTGGTCCCAAGTCTCTCAATATCTCCTCTTTTGAATCCTGAGTCCTGGAGCAAATGAAATGCAGCCACCCTCTAGTCCGCCATCTTGAAAACCCCATATTTTGTTTTTAAGCTTTATAAAAAGTAGAAGAATGGAGGAACTTTAAATTATGTAGAGTGAAATGAGAGGGAAGAGGGGTGGGGGTATGAAAGATGGTGGAATGAGTCAAACATCATTACCCTATGTACATGTGTGATTACACGAATGGTATGAATCTATATCATGTACAACCATAGAAATGAAAAGATGCACCCCACTTCTGTACAATGAATCAAAATGCAGTCTGTAAAAATAAAAATATATCCAATTGTATACATTATTTTGCAGCTTACTAGTTTTTAGAAAAAATGACATACATATTTATCATTCATGTAGCTAAAATATACTCTTCCAAAAATATTTTCTATATTCTTTTCATAAGTCAAAATAAATTTTACATCATCACAATGTTTTGTATTTGTTTCTATTGGAATGCCTGCTGTGTTAGCTTTATTTTTAAGTCAGAGAACTTCACTGAGCTAGAGTTTTCTCTGAATGGAGAACTTTTTGTAAAGTTATTCTGTTATTAGTAAAAGGATAACAGAATTTTGTTTTCTCCATTTAATTTCACTGATAGTCTTTAAAAATATTCTTAGACACATTGGTTAACTTTAGATTGTTACCAAATACATTTTAACTATCTCAGAATATAAGAAAAAATGGCATAATATCTGCATATTAATTTTTTAAATTTATTTTTATTTGTTCTAAATAGTTATACATGACAGTACAATGCATTTTGACACATCATACATAAATGAACTATAACTTATTATTTTAAGAGTCAACTTCTAATTTGTCAAATCTAAAAGTCTTGTAATGCTTATATTACCTTGCTTGAAACACAATAATTCAAAAAGTAAATATTCAGTGAGAAGAATTGAAGATATCCATGGTTACTTATGTTGGATACCTTTTAGAAAGTCATATTCAAATACATTTTTCTCTCAGTTTCCTTGAAAGGAAACAATTATCATGTGTAAATCTTCCAGATAGGTGGGAAATTTTTATAAAATTATGCCTTAGATCTACTCTACTCCAGTGGCTAGGGAGGCTGAGGTAAGAGTTTGCAAGTTCAAAGTCAGCCTCAGCAATTTTGTGAGGCAGTATTTAAGTCAGCAAGACTCTGCCTCTAAATAATTTTTTTTTAAAAAAGGGCTGGAGATTTGGCTCAGTGGTTAAGTGCCCCTGGGTTCAATTCCTGGTACCAAAAAATATTCCCTTGTTTTGGAAAGTGCAGTAAGGAGACAGTCAACTGAACGTATCAGTTGATTATATTATCACTGGAAATACTTTCTCAAAGAGAAACAATAAGAAATTAAAAGGGGTCTGAATGCATTTCCATCTCTATTGGCTTGATGCACCTTTGACATGAGGATAGTAAGGGGAATACAAAAGGAAAGGCCCTTCATGCACCTGAAAGTTGTCTCTTCTTCCCTTGCCTGACAAGGCTTTTCCTTAACTCACATAGTGGCTTCAAACATTTATCTCTGGATTTTTCTCAGAAGTCTGAACCTAATTGTGTATGTATGTATACATTGTTTTTTCCCCCTCTCTTTTGTAAGCCAGAAAGCCAGAACTATCCTTTATCCTTGTTACATTTTGTAATGTTGTAACTCTATTTATTTCACTGAGTAATTTTTTGGTTGATATCCTCAGCCTGTTATTAGTCATCTCTACTGTGACCAGGAAAGACAGTGTTGTTTAGTATTATTTTGGTCCATAACACCTAATAACTGAGTTATTTTTATTGTAGTTGGGCTGCAATCTTAAAAACGACAATTTTTAAAAGCCCACAATTTTCTAGTCAGCTTAATGTGAAAGTACTTTTGAAAATATTCTTTGATTTCTATTGCCGATTTTCTCCAGTATGTATGTAAGTTTTGGAATTGAGGTTGTATGCATCCTATGTTGTTGAAAATGTTCTTCAAGATATGTGATTTTAATCTTATCTGTTACTGTGTAAGAAGCCTTATGTTTATCTCCCATTCTTCCCTCGTCCATTTGATTTTGTGTGGGTACAAGTAGGCTTTGGTCTTCTGCAGCTGGAATTCGTTCTCTTGCATTTTCATTCTCCCTATGATATACCTTGTTCTCTTCTGTCTTCTTAGTTTCACAGCATTCTACATTCCTTTTCTTTTCTTTTTCTTTTTCTTTCTTTTTTTTTTTTTTTTTTTTTTTTGTTTTGGCATCGTTAGGTCTCAGAACCATTCAGTCATATTCCTCTTGTATAGCATTACTCAATCCCATATTTAGTAACCCATTTTTGGCCCAAATTATCATAGCAATTGGTAAAATGGCTTTGATTCTTTCCGTCTCCTTAGTCGATGGTCTAGCTTGACTAACTTTCTGGGAGATGTCAAATACAGAAAACTCACTAGTCATGAATCGTATCTTGGCCATGTAGGATAGAATTACCAGCATGAGAAAGGACCTTAATAAAACATGCTATCTTCCATTAATCTTGTGTAGGTGTTGTACACAACATAAAAATGTAAGGACACTCTTGGGACATTTAACCTTTTGAGGCAATGGTAACTATAATTCTGTGAAATATTATCTGTGTATATTGATACATTTGTTCACCAAATATTGACTAATAATTTATAATGTTTCAGATACTTTGCTAAATTCGTGGGATGCAGTTCTCTCAAGAAACCCAATTTCCCCCTAAAAATTTTATCCTAAAGTATATGAACAGGTGCTATGTGAAAATAAACAAAAATTGCTCCATGGATAAATAAGTTTTGAAAACAGGTTCAACAGAATTAATGTTCTTATCAACAGAATATCTCAAAGTCTTTAATTTATTTGACATCTAATTCTTATCATGAATGTCTAAAGGAATTGTAACAGGCTTGAAAAGTGTGTCCCAAACTTATATGACCAAGAAACCCTTTCTTTCCTGATTGTCTCATTGGATTTTTATTCCTTGGAATATGCTTTGGGAAATATTAGTCCTGTGTATGCAAGGATCTATGGTGGGGTTGATACTCATATGATTTGTTGTTTCTCTTTATCCTGGAAACAAATTTTGCCTTAAAATCTATCTGACACTAACATAGCAATTCCAGGCTTCCTGGGGTTACTGTTGCTATGGCAGATGAGGTTATATCCACTGAATTTCAACCTACCTAAAGCTTTTTATTTCAAAAATGTTTCTTGTGCATAGCTTATAGTTGTGTTCTACAAGTTTAATAATTTTGACAACCTCTGTCTTTTATGGGTTTATTCCATTAAAATTTAATGTATTCATCAATGTGATTGTGTGTGTGCAATGTTGTTATTTGTTTCCTATTTGTCCCTCTGTTCTTGGTTTTTCTGTGACTCATATTTATTTAACTACTTTTGTCTTTATTTTGTTCCTAGAAGTTATTTATATACATTTATTGAATTGATTAGTAAACTTTCCATTCTCTGTGAACATACCAGATTCCTCCAGACAGTATGATTTTTTTCTATCTTCTGTTCTATAAAATTGAAAAAAAATCCAGACATTTCTCACAGGCACTTGGGTTTACTGCCAAAATATTTCTAAGCTGACAAGACTCCTGGGATACCACTGATACTTAGACATGGTATGGGACATTTCAGCACACACAAAAAGAACACTGTCTCATTTTTCAGCATTATACCTACTTAATATAGGTTGTCGTTAACAACGTTATACAATACCTTTAGAAGGTAAATGTTACAAAAGATGTCAGAGTGACTTGCATATTGTTGCACCTTCTCCAATAGTACCTACCTATTTTGTTCATTCAATAGAATATCAGAATGTCTGAATATCAGAATGTCTGCACTCAAGACATTATTTTTAGGATTCACAAGGCTACCATAAGTACTGAGGGGACCACAGCGGTGATGGTTAGAGTATGACAATATAGTTAGTTAATTGTTTGTGTCTTTGTTTTTCATTAGATTTTCCCCTTTCCTCTCTCTCTCTCTCTCTCTCTCTCTCTCTCTCTCTCTCTCTCTCTCTCTCTTTGCAGTGCCTCGTGCATACCAGGCAAGCACTGTAGCACTGAGCTATACCCCTAGACCCAGATTATTCTCTTTTTTTAAAGAAAAGGCTAAGTTCTTATTTCTATGTATCTCTATTGCCTTGCAAACTTCTTGACAAAAAGTAAATATTTAAATGTTTTGATGAATGAAAAAATTAGTTGTATAAACTCAAAAAATCTGATGAAATGTAAAACTAATGTACATATATCTTTCTTTCAAACGCAGGGGAAACATAGCAGTAATGTTCATATTGAAAAATCTCGAAGCCAACACAGTACAGGGCATGGTATGGGGTATTTGAGTACACATAAAATGAACACTGAAACACTTTTGCACTGAGTGGAATTTGGGCCCATATTTTTATTCTGAATATAGAGAAATAGATGAGATTTTTTAGTAAAGGTTCCATTGCATATTTATAAGTCAAAGATCTGTGGGTAATTTTGAAAGTATCCATTAGCTAATCCCACTATCTAATTTCTCAAGGTAGTCACAAAGGAAAGGAGGGGAGAGGAGGAGAGAGGAGAGCAGAAAGGACAGAAGGGAAAATAAGCATCAAGTCCTCATGATGTAAAATCTTATTTTCCCTCAGTGACACTGTTTTTATAGAAAAGATGAAAAAATCTGGCATTAGGAGGAGATCAATAAATGAAAAGAGGTATCTCCTTGCTTAGCTAAGAGAGTAGTTAGGACTTCCTTAAACATTGATTGGAAAATAAAGAGAACAATTTAACATTGAAATTTACCCAGAAACTCTGACCTCCTCAAAACGTGGAGGGGATTTTATATATGTAAGGAAACTTAATAGGTGTTGTCCTTGGATAAAAGAATATGTCTCCTTATTTGCTTGAATGATAATTCCTATTCTCATGCTTTATTTAACACAATGGGTAAACGTTTTGAGGTTATAATATATTCATATAACTTGCCTCTCATAAGATATTATGATATCATATTTCTCTCTTACTACCATTTAAAAATTGAAATTTAAGAAAGTCCTATAAGGTCATTGTATACCTATCGTCCCTCTTTATTTTCTAATAGGTGAATTATGATTTAATTTTTTGATTTTCTGCTGTTCTTTTTTTTAATTATTTTTATTGTAAACAAATGGGATACATCTTGTTTCTCTGTTATACATGAAGTAGAGGCATACCATTTGTGTAATCATACATTTACATAGGGTAATAGTGTTTGAATCATTCTGTTATTTTTTCCTTCCCCCCCCTTCCACCCCTTCTTTCCCTCCATACGTTCCCTACTTCCTCCATTCTTGCCCCCTTCTCAACCCCATTATATGTCATCATCCTCTTATCAGCGAGATCATTCATCCTTTGGTTTTTTGAGATTGGCTTATCTCACTTAGCATGATATTCTCCAATTTCATCCATTTGCCAGCAAATGCCATCATTTTATTATTCTTTATGGCTGAGTAATATTCCACTATATATATACCACAGTCTCTTTATCCATTAATCAATTGAAGGACATCTAGGTTGGTTCCACAATCTGGCTATTGTGAATTGAGCAGCTATGAACATTGATGTGGCTGTATCTCTGTAGTATGCTGATTTTAAGTCCTTTGGGTATAGGCCAAGGAATGGGATAGCTGGGTCAACTGGTGGTTCTATTCCAAGCTTTCTGAGGAATCTCCACACTGCTTTCCAGAGTGACTGCACTAATTTGCAATCCCACCAGCATGTATGAGGGTACCTTTTTCCCCACATCCTTGCCAACACCTATTGGTGCTTCTATTCTTGATAATCACCAATCTAATTGGGGTGAGATGGAATCTTAGGGTGGTTTTGATTTGCATTTCTCTTACTACTAGAGCTATTGAACATTTTTTCATAAATCTGTTGATTGTTTGTAGATCTTCTTCTGTGAAGTGTCTGTTCATTTCCTTAGCCCATTTGTTGATTGGATTATTTGTATTCTTGGTGTAGAGTTTTTTGAGTTCTTTATAGATTCTGGAAATTAGTGCTATATCTGAAGTATGAATGGAAAAGATTTTCTCCCACTCTGTAGGCTCTCTCTTCACATTGCTGATAGTTTTCATTGCTGAAAGAAAGCTTTTTAGTTTGACTCTATCCCAGTTATTGATTCTTGCTTTTATTTCTTGTGCTATGGAAGTCCTGTTAAGGAAGTCTGATCCTAAGCCAACAAGGTGAAGATTTGGACCTACTTTTTCTTCTATAAGATGAAGGGTCTCTGGTCTGATTCAGAGGACCTTGATCCATTTTGAGTTGACTTTTGTGCACGGTGAGAAGGGCTTAGTTTCATTCTGCTACATATTGATTTCCAGTTTTCCCAGCACCTTTTATTGAAGAGGCTATCTTTTCTCCATTGCATATTTTTGGCACCTTTGTCTAGTATGAGAAAACTGTATTTATTTGGGTTTGTGTGCCTGTCCTCTATTCTGTACCATTGATCTACCTGTCTATTTTGGTACCAATACCATGCCGTTTTTGTTACTATTGCTTTGTAGTAGAGTTGAAGTTCTGGTACTGCGATACCCCCTGCTTCGCTCTTTCTACTGAGGATTGCTTTAGCTATTCTGGGTTTCTTATTCTTCCAGATGAATTTCATAATTACTTGCTCTATTTCTGTAAGGTACATCATTGGGATTTTAATTGGAATTGCATTGAATCTGTATAGCACTTTAGGTAGTATGGCCATTTTGACAATATTAATTCTGCCTATCCAAGAACCGGGGAGATCTTTCCATCTTCTAAGGTTTTCTTTAATTTCTTTCTTTAGTGTTCTGTAGTTCTCATTGTAGAGTTCTTTCACCTCTTTTGTTAGATTAATTCCCAAGTATTTTATCTTTTTCAAGGCTATCGTGAATGGGGTAGATTTCCTAACTTCTCTTTCTGAAGATTCATCACTTATGTATAAAAATGCATTAGATTTATGAGTATTGATCTTGTAACCTGCTACTTTACTGAATTCACTTATCAGTTCTAAAAGTTTTCTGGTGGAATTTCCCAGTTCCTCTAAGTATATAATCATGTCATTAGCAAACAGGGATAGTTTGAGTTCTTCTTTTCCTATTCGTATCCCTTTAATTTCTTTGTTCTGTCTAATTCTCTGGCTAGAGTTTTGAGGACAATGTTGAATAGAAGTGGTGAAAGGGCATCCCTGCCTTGTTCCAGTTTTTCCGGGGAATGCTTTCAGTTTTTCACCATTTAGAATGATATTGGCCATGGGCTTAGCATAGATGGCCTTTACAATGTTAAGGAATGTTCCCACTATCCCTATTTTTTCTAGTGTTTTGAGCATGAAGGGATGCTGTATTTTATCAAATGCTTTTTCTGCATCTATCGAAATAATCATGGGATTCTTGACTTTAAGTTTGTTGATATGGTGAATGACATTTATTGATTTCCAGATGTTGAACCAACCTTGCATCCCTGGGATAAAACCCACTTGATCATGGTGAACTGTATTTTAATATATTTTTGTATGCAATTTGCTGAAATTTTGTAGAGAATATTTGTGTCGATGTTCATTAAGGATATTGGTCTGAAATTTTCTTTCCTCGATGTGTCTCTGTCTGGTTTAGGTATCAGGGTGATATTGGCTTCATAGAATGAGTTTGGGAGGGTTCCCTCCTCTTCTATTTCATGGAATACTTTGAGGAATATTAGAATGAGCTCTTCTTTAAAGGTTTTGTAGAAATCGGCTGAGAACCCCTCTGGTTCTGGATTTTTTTTGTTGGTAGGCTTCTGATGACATCTTCTATATCATTACTTGAAATTGAGCTATTCAAATTGTGTATGTCCTCCTGGTTCAGTTTAGGTAATTCATATGTCTCTAGAAACCTGCTGATGTCTTCAAGATTTTCTGTTTTGTTGGAGTATAGATTTTCAAAATAGCTTCTAATTATGTTTTGTATTTCATTCGTGTCTATTGTGATATTTCCTTGTTCATCCCGAATTTTAGTAATTTGAGTTTTCTCTCTCCTTCTCTTTGTTAGTGTAGCTAAGGGTTTATCAATTTTGTTTATTTTTTCAAATAACCAGCTATTTATTTTATTTTTCTGATTGTTTCTTTTGTTTCAATTTTGTTGATTTCGGCTCTGATTTTAACTATTTCCTGTCTTCTATTACTTTTGGTGTTGGTCTGCTCTTCTTTTTCTAGGGCTTTGAGCTGTAGTGTTAAGTCGTTTATTTGTTGATTTCTACTTCTTTTGTTGAATGCTCCCCATGAAATAAATCTGCTTCTAAGTACTGCTTTTATAGTGTCCCAGAGATTTTGATATGATGTGTCTTTGTTCTTGTTTACTTCTAAGAATTTTTTAATTTCCCTCCTGATGTCTTCTGTTATCCATTCATCATATAATAGTGTATTATTTAATCTCCAGGTATTGGAGAAGTTTCTGTTTTTTATTCTGTCATTTATATCTAATTTCAATCCATTATGATCTGATAGAATACAAGGTAGTATCTCTATCTTCTTGTATTTGCTAGCAGTAGCTTTGTGGCATAAGACATGGTCTATTTTAGAGAAGGATCCATGTGCTGCTGAGAAGAAAGTGTATTTGTTCTTTGTTGGATGGTATATTCTATATAAGTTGGTTAAGTCTAACTTGTTGATTGTGTTATTGAGATCTATGGTTACTTTATTCAATTTTTGTTTGGAAGATCTATTTTATTCCCTTGTTTTCTCATATTGTTGAGGTGTCTACCCCTCTAATAGTGAAACTCTGGGATATTGCAGATTTCCTCTATTGACTAATATTGTCTCTGTAGATTTCCAATAACTCACCTCTTAGCCTTCAGTAGCCTGAAGTCTTGGAGGAAGTTGATAATGCGGTGCTCCACAAGGAAGCTGCCTCTCTAGGGGTGGTGGCCTTCAGGTGGGGTATATTCCCTGCTAGTGGGCAGAGGTGCCTCCACTTGTTGACCAATGGTCATCCAAAGGGGAAGTAGAGTGCAGGCTGGGGCATTGCTGGTCTGGGCCTGTGTCCATTGTGCTGCCCAGGCCAGGGGAGCCTAGCTGTCCACAAAAGCCTCTCGCTGCCCAGCCCTGTTCCGAGACCTATTGCCCCTCTTGACATATGAATTGTATTGAGTACAAAATGGTCAATCGAGTTAGTAAAACTGAATAGTTTAAATTGAACTGCCTTTAATCTGGTCCCCTTGAAAACATTACTGAGTTGTTGTCAGAATGCATTTAGCAATATATTCAGTCAGGTTACAAAGATGATGCTTTGTGTCATTTTATCCTTTACCCAAATTTTTCATGCATGACACGTGTATGAGTACAGTTATTAAATTAACCATGGTGTAGATATTGGAGAATTTCTAAAAATGACTGCAAAATGTTTCCATCAGAAAGAATGAAATGTGTCTTCTAAGTTTTCATCAGAAGCTATTTCTGCTTCATGTTTCATACAAATCAAAGATCCACAGTTATATCAAAGATGCAAAATGTGCTACTCTGAGTTATGCCTAATATAACACAAGGCTTGATGATACGAATTTAATAATAAAGCTATTATCTTGGCATTTCAGTTACACTTATTGCTATGATGTTTAACATGAGAAAGAGAGTGCAGCTAGAGCAGCTAAATTCACAACTAAATTGAATGTAAACCATTCCCTCAAACAATGAAAATTGGTATATGCCATAATTTAAAAATCATTACTAATTCATGATATATGTTAACTATTTACAACTATGACACTTCTAACTTTAAGAATTCTAGCATGCTAACAAGTTTTGAAAATAAAGCAGAAATATCAGAGACCTTCGATGAAATTTGCATATTCTGAGAGTTGTTAGACACAGAAATCAAGAAAAGCAAAATTGTTTCACATGTCTTGCAAGTAATTCAAATTTTATCTCATTTTTGTCTTCTATATACTTCATACTCTCTTTATTAAGTTATGTTTGAAAAATAAAATTATGTATATTTATGTCATGATGTTTGATATATGTATATGTTGTGAAGTGATCAATACAAAAAAGCTGTTTAACATATCCATGCTTTCATATTCCCTTAGGAATATTACTTAGAAGTGGGAAGTGTATTTTGATAGACAGTTTTTGTTTTACTTTCAAAGAATTTCAGATATATAGGAAATTCACAGGAATAGCAGAAAGGAGTATAAAGGGCTTACCCAAATCTACCATGTGTACATGTCCCAATTTTGCTTTGTACAAGCAAATTCAATTGATTTAAAAATTTGATCTCAACAAGTGCTGGTGAGGAAATGCTTGCATACTATTTGTGAGAATTCAAAAGAGTAAGCCTTATATGGAAAACAGTATGGAGGTTTCTCAAAAACCTAAAAGTACAACTTCCATATGACCTGACAATCCCACTCATTTGATTTCCTAAAGAAATCACTTTGTCAAACAGACATCAACACTCCCATGTTTTTTGCAGAAGTATTCACAATAGTCAAGATATGGTAATAACCTAAGTATCCATCAAAAAAGAATAGATAACAAAAATGTGAGGTATAAACAAAATGGAATATAAATCAGTCAAAAAAGTAATATAATCCCATATTTTTTTTACTATATGAATGGAACTGGAGATCAATATACTAAATAAAATAGATCAGGCACAGAAAGATAAGCACCAATTCTTCTCATTCTTATGTGGAAATCTAAAAAGTTGACCCCATAGAAATTTGAGAGTAGAATGGTTGTTAAAAAAGGCCAGGGATGGTTGGGGGAATGGATGGGGAAAATGTTCATTACAGGCTACTAAGTCATAGTTACCCTGGAGCAAGAAGTTCTGATGTACTATTGCAAAGGAGGATGACTACAGAAAATAATATTTCACGTTTCAAAAATCTAGAAGAAAGGAGTTTGAAAGACTTTACCAAAAAGAAATGATATGTGTTTGAGAAGTTATGTTTAACCTGATTTTAATATCATAAAGTATATATGTGTCAAAATATTGCATGGTACCTCCTTGATATTTAAAATCTTTATGATTTTTATATCAGCTAAAAATAAGTTTGACAATTGATATCATTTGAAATCAATACCTAATGAGCATAGTAATTATAAGATTCAAATATCATGAAATGTAGATGACTAGGTAAAGCACAGAGGAATTTCAGGATTCTTTCTCTTATAATGTAATGGTAGATATAGGATATTATGTTTCTGTCAAAACCCAAAGAGCTGTTCAGCAAAAAAAGAAATCTGATGGACAAATATGAACTTTTTCTTTGTACCAGGGATTGAACTCAGGGACACTCAATCACTGAGCCACATCCCCAGCCCAATCTTGTGTTTTATATAGAGACAGGGTCTCACTGAGTTGCTTAGTGCCTTTGAACTAGCCACCCTCCTGTCTCAGCCTCCCCACTCTGAGCCACTGGGATTACAGATGAGTGCCACCATGCCTGGCTCAAACATGGACTTTAATAATATCATTTCAATTATCATAATTCATTAATTGTAACAGTGCAATACTAATACAACATATTAATAGGGGAAACTGTGGGTCCAGGGAGAAGGGATACATTAGAACTCTCTCTAATATTTGATCAGTTTTTCTGTAAAGCTAAAACTATTCTAAAAACATAGAATATTGATTCAGAGTAAAATGTACATTATATTTATAAAGCAGCTTCATTTCTTCTTTCCAAATAAATTGTTTACTTCGATTTGTTCTTCAAACCTTATGTCTTTTTAAAATTTTTTTTTAAACTTGTTGTAATTAGTTACACATGACACAAGAATGCACTTATACATTTTGATAAATCATACATAAATGGAGTATATTTTCTCATTTTTCTGATTGTACTTACTGTAGAATCACATCAGTCATGCACACATATATGTACATGAGGTAGTAATGTCTTTTGCACCCTACTATCCTTCCAACGTCCATTAACTCTTCCCCTTGACATCTATCAGGTTTTGTTCTTTAACTCTTTAGTTCTGATATATTCATTTTATATCCCAAACTATAAATCTATAAATGGAAGTGGAGAATGAGCTCCGTTTCTCTTTGCCTTTTGCCTTTTCAACCTATAGAACATCATCACCATTATAATGCCTTTTCCCAGTGAATTTTCTCTTTGGTATTTAGAATTCACTTTTTCAGAACTTGGGAGAGCTGGTATATATCTTTCTGCTTGACCAGTCTTAAAACAAGGACTGTGCTACTGAGGCTGATGGTGATGGCAAGTCTAGATAATTGACTCACTGATGTGGAGCTGAGGCAACATGCCCAGCCAAAAGCAAGGCTTGGCACATGCAGTGGAATCCAGGGCATATTCAGAAGGTGTATGCAGTAGGAAAAAGAAAACAATGCTGAAGACTGAATCTAGTGCCTTGCTTATGCTAGGCAAGCACTCTACCACTGAACCACATCCCGAGCCTTAAAACACCATTTTTCTTCTTCGTGCCTATATACAAGTTATACAAAGATTAACCTGTTTTATTATCATACTTTCTCTTTAAGGTTTTGATATAACTTTGTGATGAAAGAAGTTTTCCTCATAATTCCCTAAAAATAATAAGAAATAGGAATATATATCTAGATGAATATTATGAAATTAATTGCTTGGAGAATTGCTCCTAATTAGCAAATACAGTAGGGTTACAATGAATGGATTCCTTTATACTCATATAACATCTAAAACCTAGGAAAAAGAAAGAAAACTTTTAGACATTTTTTTTAAATTCACATGAAAGAGTAATTCACAGTAGTCTTCTCTTCCCAAAATCGGAATATTCAAAGTATTTCACAGTAATATGCCCTCTATCATGGATCCAGAACAGTGCTGGTTAGGTAGCAAAATCTCTGGTGCATTCATCTCTTCCATTCTGTGAGTTGATAATGACAAACAGATATTTCTTTCCTTTTTCCTTAGTTTCTTTCTTTCTTGGTGCTAGGGATTGAACCTAGGGGTTTTTAACCACTGAGTCACATTCTTAGTCCTTTTTATTTTTTACTTAGAGACTGTGTCTCATTGAGTTCCTTAGGGCCTCCCCAGGTTACTGAGGCCGGCCTCGAGTTTGTGATTTTCTTGTTTCAGCCTCTCAAGTCACTCAGATACAGATGTGTAAAACCATGCCAGTCAGATATTTCTTAATAGTGGAATTTAGTGCATGAGAGACAATTACAAATGTGAGTATGAACAATTTATTATTGTTATAATTTTGAACTATATATTCATTATATATATGTGTGTGCATATGTATGTGCCCAAAAGTCAATTCTTGAGGATAACATAGTTACTTAAATACCAAACAAATTAGGGGTATCTGTGTAACTGATAATGAAAGCCCCAGGTAAAGAGCTATTGTTGAAGATCTGTTCTTGAAAATAGGAATTTTAGATGTAATTACTTAGATGTCTGCTAGTAGAATCTCATTCAAAATCATTGTAGAATATGGAAATTTTCCCTAAAGCTGAAAGTAAACTTCACTGATGAATTGGTGAGAAATTTCCTTCAGGAGATTCTACTTCTTTATACATTCAGGACATATTTAGAATACAGTATTTGACTAGAGGTAGCACATAGTACATACAACTTGCAATCAGAAGACATGACCTTCAGCTCTACTATTTGTAAACTGTGAGACTTTTGAATAGTTACTTAAGGTCTTTAAAAATTCATTGAATTTAACCCACTTGTTTTACAGTGGTTGAAAATGGAAATAATTGTGGCAATCTAACAACATATAATTAGGTGAAGGAAAATAGGTTTAAATCATTAAAGAGGTGCATATCAATTTGGTACTACCCAAATGATATTGGGATGACTTTAATTGAGGCTATTCTAATTGCCAATTCTCTACTACCACTTATAAGCAAGCTCCTGGAAAGAAGTGTCTATAAATCATGTCTTCAGTTTATTACTTCCCATTCCTTCTTAACTCACTCTAGTTTTTCTTTTGCTACCACCAGTCCACCAAACTGATTCTCTTAGCTTTACCAATGACTTCCTTCTTACACATCTCAGCAAATACTGTTCAGACTACACATTCATTGATCTCTCAAGAATATTGACCAAAATTCTTAACTCCTTTGTTGAAGCTCTTACATCAATCAGCTTCTGGTGTACTGATTTTTTTTGATTTGGACTCTGCCTTCTCCTTTTTATGATTTTTGGGTAGTTTATCCACATCTAACTAATCTTTAATATTGGGTTTCCTCAGGTCTTGAACCCTCTTTTAAGCCAAGGCTTTAATTACTCCCTATGTGTAGAGGACTAATTAATATCTTCACCAGACCATGACCTCTGCAGATAGGAAAATTAGATGTAAATCTCCATTTTGCTCTTACAAGTACATATCACAGTTTTAGTATGTATAGTCATGTGCCACTTAAACCCATGTTTCCGTCCATCAAAGAATTTGGTGAAAACATAAGATTATAATGGAACTGAAAAATTATTTTTACTATTTTTACCACACTTTTATGTTTAGATATATTTATATACAGAAACATGATTATGTCAAAATTACCTACAGTATTCAGTACAGTAACATGCTGTACAGGTTTGTAACCTACGAGCAACAGGCTATACCATATAACCTAATTATATAATAGGCAATATCATCTAGGTTCATGTAAGTACACACTGTGATCTTTTCACAATAAAAAAAAATTGCTTTGTGGATGAAACTGCCCAGGGATGTGAAGAGAAGAGAGGACATAGCTAATAATTGAATACTGGTGAAACTTTATCTTTAAAAAACTGGAAAAGAAAAAGCACTATAAGAGCATATATCAACCAGGAAAGAAAAAAGAGCAAAATTAAGGAGAAATATGTATCATATGTTTTAATGGAAACTTCTTACTATTCTTAAAAAGATAACTATAAAAGGTAGTGTTATACTGCAGACAGCTTTAAGTGACCATATTTATTCATATTTAACTATGAGCTGATGAATTTTTAATGTCAGACACAAATGTTGTTAATTCTGCCCAAAATGCAGTAGAATACTGGACATTACCATTGGAAGATCAATGACATAACACTGTTGACATTTTGTGTGCTAATCTCAATTTAATGTAGCCTTTTAAATGACAACTAGCAATCTCACAGAACACAGAATTTTAGAACACTTCCTAATAATGTGTGATATCTAAAATAAAACAAGACAGTGATTTTTGAATTTTTATGATGAGAAATTTTTTGCCTATATGCATTTTGCATCTGTCCTCAAGTCCTAAAAGTGAGTAAATCAGCAAGGAAAATGTGTGTGTATATTCATCTGAATTTTAGTTTAGGAAAAATCAAGGATGTTCAATAAAATTTTTTAAGGCTGACACTGCAGATAAATTGCCTATGTGGTTTATAGTGATATTTAATCCTAGGGGAGCAGAGGACACACATTCAGATGCATTTTGATGTGATGATATCTTTGGTTGTGAATTCTTCCATTTGGAATTCATAATTACAATGTCCCTATACTTGAGGTTATTCTCAGCATTCAACCCTCTGATAAATCTGTCTACACAAAACGGCAGCTGGTCCACTGGCAATTGAACTGCTTCTGGTGACATAATTTCATGATATTTTTTAGTCTCTGAAAGAGAGCAGCTGCCCAGGGCTTTGGAAACATTGTACATGGGGAACTTTGCTCACACTTTCTCTGGGGACAAGGAAGATGTGTGGGGTAAAAATCCATGGGCATTGTGAAATAACAACCATCTCATGGAAAATGTTCCTTTGCTGATCTTAATTCCAATGCTTAGCAGATTTGCAAGTTAGTTTAGTGAGAAAAAATTTTAATGAGTGCATATCAAGAAAGAAAAATCAGACTTATCCAAACTATTTTTTAATATAATCCCTAAATCAGATTATGGTAGAAAAAGAAAACCAAATAAAATGGACAGAAACATCCAGGTGGTCTGAAGGCAGATGTTAGTACTCTAAACAAAATTAATTCTCATAACATACTTTCAGTGAAGGTGCTATGAAAATCTATTTCTCTTACACATTGGGGAGACAATTTGCATCTGACCTTGTAGTGGAGAAAATTTCTGCTTATTTTAAGGTGGGAAGAGTGGAACATGAACCATAGAATCATTGCTCTAACCCATGCTATTTTGAACATCTTGTAAATGATTCAGGCCACAGTTTGTCTGACCCAAAAAATAATGTGCTTTCAAAATCCCCTGAAAAATCCTGCCTTTTGGAAGTAGTTAAACAAGGGATAGATGGATACATTCTATAAAGTCCTTTATGGGACAGAAACAATTTTGTACTGACCTCACCCTAAATCATCACAAGACATGACTGCATGGAATCAAAAAGATTGAAAATAAATATAAAGAAGTATCTCAAGAGAGAGAGACCATATGATGAAATGGTTCTGTATAGTGATTATGGTGGTAAGTTCAGAAAGCTACATCTGTGATAACATGGCATAGGAGTATATGCAAACACAGTACCTTTGTCATGTTGTTTGATTTTAACATGGTACTATAATTGGTAGTCTTGGGATATCTGTGGGGGAAACTAGATGATGGTACTCAGTTCATCTCTGTACTAGCAAGTTCCAGTGAATCTATAAGTAGTTTAAAATAAAAATAAAAATAGATAGGCAAAAATAAGTGAAATTAAAAATACTGAGATGTCTTCCCACCACATTTCACTTGTTTATCTCATTTCCCTACATTTCTCCTCCATAGTATTTCTCAGTACCCTTTTAATTACATATTCATTGGCTTAATACATACATATATATATGCTTTGGCTTCAATATTTGATAAATACCTGTTTATTCTTTATTTAAAGGATACATGCAAAGAAACTAATAAATACAAATCCCTATTGTAGGCATTGAGGATACAACAGAAAACAAATTAAAAGTGATCTTTGACAGAAAGACATTGTTTCTTCTCTCACAGCACTCACTCATAGGGAGGGATGACAAACAAGTAAATAGTCTGGAAGTGTAGCACAGCTCAGTTGTATGGCACATGCTTAGCATTCATGAGGCTATAGTTTAATCCCCAGCACCCCTAAAATACAATACATAAATAGAAAATGTTAAATAACTATTCATTTCTTAGAGAAATTGAAGATGGTAATATAGTATGAAATGATAGATGGCTATTAACGTTAGGTTATGAAACTGTCCCATTTCAGTGAGGTAATTTTTGATCACAGGCCTGAATTATAGAGAAGTCAACCATGGAAAAATCCAGATTGTGAGAACAGTACATTCTAGGCAGAAGGAAAAGCAAGCACAACTTCCTTAGATTGGGGTAGATGTTAGCATTTTAAATGATTAACAAGGAAGTCACTGTGTATAGAATGGAGTGAGTGAAGAAAGATTGTAGGAGAGTAACTCGGAGAGGAAGAAATCAGATTACATAGGGCTTTAAGTGTAAGGTAAGCAGTATACTTGGAAAGCCATTGGAGAACTTTGAAGTTTGAGTATTGTTGGATTTTGTTTACCATAGATGCAAATCTAGCAAACTTTGCTCCTAACATAGAGCTTGATACATTATTTATACTGTTTTGATAAAATTCTAATTTAATTAATGTACTATGCATGTTGAGAAATGCAGGATCTTGGCTAACATTTACTTTTTAACCTTCTGTGAGCCTTCCTTTCTGTTTGAAAAGTGTGCATAGAAGTTCTAGGGCTGCTGTTTCTATGGTGGCCATGAAAATTTTTCTTCACTTCATGGTCATAGGCAGACTTTAGATGTATGTATAGAAATCCATTCCAAGAGGCACTACACAATGAACATCTCATGGTTTTCTTAGAGTCAGTACTTCTAGAATGAGAAGTAACCTGGAAATGTTATACCTGACTCTTTTACTGTCCACCTGGTGGCAAATGCTATACTCTGTAACTTCTGTAGCCATTGCCAGTTCCTTCCACTCTTGTTTACTGAGTTCCTGTTATGGTCCAGAAAAATCCCTAGGAACTGGAAATGCAATAAAAAATCATACTTTTAGGTATTGCTCTGAGGGAGCTAGTGTTTCATGGGGAGGCAATATATAAAAATAAAATTAAAATAAACAGAAAACACAAAAGAAATTTTCTGATAGTAATTAGTGCTTTTATGAGAATAAAACAAGATGATGTGATAGTTACTGGGAGGGGACTATTTTAAATGAAGGAGTATATGTGCTTCCATGAAGACCTCTACAAGGGACTGTCTTTGTTGCTGAGAATACCTTTGATAAGGAATCTAGTTCTCAAAAATATCTGCTATGATGATTAAAATGAAAGAGTAGGAACAATCAAACACAAAGCAGGGAACATTTATGTTTATGTTTTAAGTTCTCATCTAAGTCTCCTTTGATATGTTTGAATGAGTATTGAGATACTCCCAAATTAATAAGATTGTAAAACTATTCATGCCCTTTATGTACAGAGGCAAGAAGCCTGGACAAATCCCCTTGGTCAGCTCCCCCTGCAAATTGCTGCAGGGCAGCCTTTTGTTATCTGTACCATCTTTTTCAGCTGTGACCATTTGCTTGAGGGGACTGAAATGCAATGGTGACAATTTCTCTAAAGCTCCTGTTTCAAATACCTTTAAATACTACTTGGGAGAATGCATAAAAACCCTAAATTAGCATCATTGAATAACATATGTATAAAAAAACAAAAACAATGAAAATATGGTATACACATATAATTTAGATTCATTTTATTGCCATTTTTACTTTTGTTTTTACTTTCATTTTTTGTTAACATCAGGTTTGATTGCAGTGGAAGGAATGGTTTCTGCAGCATAGACCCCAAACAGGGAGATTCCTTGAGGAAGCAATGTGGTCTTTCAGAAAGAACATAGCTGAAGGGAGGCAGGACATGTAGTTGGAGAATGATGAGGACTATGACCCTTTAGAGGTGTCAAGTTAAAAAAATGTGTTGTTCCTCTACATCACAATTTAGTAAGGGTTATGTTGGGTTGTCAAAGGGGAATCAGATACACAATCCACCATAAACATTTTCCCAAATCCTCTAGAGACCTGGTATGAAATCCAGGGACTCTTTAATGGAGGAAAAAATGGAACATAATGGAAATATACAGAAGCAGAGATACCATGATAGGCATTGAGAAAAAATACATATTGATAGAAAAATTGAGAAAGTATATAGGTGGACAAAGGATAAATCTTTACTATTTATGTAACTGTAAGATCATGTTTGAACAAAAGTCACTGAGAAGGGCTTCATTGTGGACTTTACATGAAAATGATTCAGTAACATGCCATCCAAAAAATTTGTCAAATGTTTGACTAATATGCTAAATGTCTTGGTAGTTCTGAAGATAATTAGGGAAATAAAAACAGTCCTTCCCTAAGGCACTCACAGTCTAGTGGGACAGACAACCCAAAAGGCAATTTCAAGGCACAACAAAATATAATGGAATATATATGAGCAATTGTGGGAAGTTTACAGGAAGGAAAAAATGTTCTTTTTAGATCTGGAGAATATTATTGGAAAAGGAGATATTTAAACTGAGGTCTGAAAGTTGAGTAGAAATCAGTCAGGGTAGCAATGTGAATAGTTAAGTGTATGCGTGGAAGTGTTGAGTGAGCCATATATTGGTTTCTGGATGAGTGATGAATAGAGGATCACATTCACCAATGCCAGAAGATATGGCCCAAACTGCTTTATACAGTAGTGAACTAACATTTCTACACATATGCCAGTAACACCTTTGAATGAAAGGAATCTCTGAATATTTTCAGAATAGCAAAGAAAGGAGCCAGTACTTTTGAGTAAGGCCCTAATCTGATAGGAGATAGTAATTTCTTTTAGACACATTGATGAAATCAGATTAGGTATTATACTAATGTTCGGGGGCTGATATTTCACTTCAATTTAGCTCTAAGAGATAATAGAACCTCTGTGTAAGCGGCATAAGTATACATGAATGAAATGGGAGGGTTAGCATATGGTCAGGAATAGCAATAGGCCCCCTAGCCTTGGGAGGGAAAGTGAAGATACCCTTACTCATGGTTGGCACAGAAATAGTGGTGATTCCAATGTTAAATGGATCATATTAATTTAGATAATGAGCATTTCAAAATTATCAACATAACTGAGAACAGGGCCTCTTCCCCTGGTTTACCAGCATAGTAACCAACTGTGATTATTTAAAACCCCATGTCATCAGAAAAGGGGCTGAAATAATAACTGAGACGGAATTTCCTCATAGCCAGGATAGGTTTGTGGAGCAGATTTACTTTTTTTCAGATAAATAAGTTATACTTTGTCTAAGAACTTGGTATAATTCATACAAAATATAATGTGCTCCAGGTTTATTATGAGACTAAAACAAGGTAGAACATCGTATATGTTGTATACTTAAAATAATACATAATCTTAGGAATGTACTATCATTAAAGCTAAGAGGTGGCATATAGTTCAGGTAGAAAATAAAGGAGATGGAAAAGTACCTGTGTAAGTGAATCTTAGTCATCATGTGCAAGACTAGTTGGAAGAGAAAGGATGGCCTATGTATAGAACTTCCAGAAATATGTAGGATGTGAAATATTTCCAGTAGTATTTTGATAGCCAAAGCAGAAACACAGAAGAAAGAACTGTGTTGGAGAGTTAGTACTTATCAACATATATATGGTAAAAAAAAAAAAAAAAAAAATATATGACACTGGGCATGGTGGTGCATACCTGTAATTCCATTGACTCTGAAGGCTAAACAAAGAGGATCACAAATTCCACACCATCCTGGGCAACTTAGTGAGACTCTGTTTCAGAATAAAAAGGGGATAGAAATGTAGCCCAGTGGTACAGCACTCCTGGGTTCAATGCCCAATATTATCTAAGTAAGTAAGTAAGTAAGTAAGTAAGTAAGTAAATAAATAAATAAAATAACAACATGATACTATTTAAAAGAAGAAGAGTTAAGATTCTAGGACAAAAGAAACAATACTTAAAGCACAGTGAGGAAGCCTGCAAAGGCTATTAAGAGAGACACTAGAGAAATGAGAAACAGGAAAATGTAGCATCATGTAAGATGTAAATATTTTAAAGAAAGGGTGTATTTTAGATTACTAAACTCCTGTAAAGGTTTAAACTAAGGCAAAAATGAAGTCTATTTACCACATTTAATAATTAAGATGAGTTTGGTGGACAGAGCAAGTAAAATTGAAGTGTGCAGTTAAAGTCAAAGCCAAACTTAGTGGGTGGTAGAGTACATAGGAATTGAGGAGATAAAGAAAATATACATCAATTTTCCAGAGTTTTTATGGGAAAGTAGTTTGGAGAAACTATATAAATTGAGAATGATGCAGGTTTCAAAATTGTAGTATGGTGACTGCATCTCCAATATTTTTAACAAAATTAATATTTTCCTGTCTTAAAATTGAAATTTCCTAACTGAAAGTCATCATTTTGGTAGTATGATAATTGTACTTATGAGAAAATTAAAGAAATATAGCAAGAATCTGAGTAGAATTTTATACTTGGTTACATTGGAGAGGATGCATTTATTCAATCTAGATATTTGAGTAAATCTCACGTGCCAAGTACTGTGTCTGCTACTGATGAACATGGATATGCTAAAGATAGCATCCTCACTTTTACAAGTTCAAAGACTGAGTGGATCATATAGTTGTGTGTCAGAAGTCCTGGCATCCATATCCACCATATTCACTCCCTAAATTTAAATATGCAGGGCTTCATTTCTTGTCTTGTTGGGAGAGAAAGCCAGAAGTCTATATACACAATGATGTTAAGGTTATGAAAGCCTGACAATATCTGGAGTATAGCCTAGTGCTTGTCTCAATTTTGATTCTCTAGCCTAATTCAGCAAATTGATTTCTGAATCCTAGTTTAGAGAAGGTTTCAAAAAGCTGAAAAGCAATTAACAGAAGAACACAAGAATATTGAACACTCTAGAAACCATAGAACACTCTCAAACATGTCAGCAGTAATGGTGATCAATGGGAGAAAATCCAGAGAAGTTGTCCCATGCTAACTATGATATAGTAGCAGAGGTTTCGTTTACAAGTACCCGTGAACTATCCCACATATATATTTGATGATAAAGTATGTGCTGAAATCTGGGATTGGAATTTTCAGGATATAAGAGAATAAACCAACAAAATATGGTATTATAGTTATCTTAATTCCACTTGCATATAAACCCAAAAACATATTTTACACATGTGAAAAAGTAACCACACAGCACAGCAGAATCAAATATACATTAGCTGAAGGTGCAAAGTAACTATGGCAATAAACACAATTCACAACATAATTCCAAAACCATGAACATAGAAATCTTTTTGGAGGATGTGGCATTTGGCTATAGTGGAGAGATATGATTAATCCTTAAGTCCTCATGATTGAGGTATAAAATATTTGTACACAATTGGTGGCAAGAAAACCTTTGCTACGGGAAGAAATTTGGAATGTGGGAGATCAGAATATACCTTCCCCAAATAGGAAGGATTGTTGAACTGAAGGTAATTAAGAAGCAGATGCTACCAAGTTCTATTTCCTCCCAAAAGTGAACAAAAGTGACATATAGATTTAGAAAGACAGGAGATACCTGCTCTGTCCACTACCAGGAAGAGCAAAGGCTAACAACTGAAGATAACTTTATCTGATAGTTATTTGCATTTCCAAAACTTGCCATCCCTAAACACTCAAAATCCTATTTCTTTGTCCTGTCACTTCGAAAATTCACTGTTCTTTGTTGAAGATGGTATGTGAACTGGATTTTGAAGCCACTTCCATGAGAACTACTTATTCCTTGGGTGTCTCCCACGTATTTAGGAAATACGCATGTTAATACACTTCTGCTTTTTTTTCCCTCTTACTAGTCCTTTATTCTTCCTCTACAAAAGTAAATTGAATCAGCCCAGAACAAGGATATACAGGGGTTAATTTGGGAATGCTTTCTGACAAATACTTCAAGCACTGAAAGGATGTTCTGTCCTAAGAAAACACCAGAAGGAATTGCTTCACGGGAGAGAAAGCAATGGATTGATTGTAACTGGGATGTGGGAAGCAAAAGAAGCACTGCAGCTTGGTAGGGCCCCCTGAATAAAATTTGAATTTAACTCAAAAAACTGCTACTTGACCTTAACATTTTAGAACCTAAAAATATATTCATATTTTTAACCTTTTGCAGATTTCATTCATCTTTAAATCATTTCAAAATCGTACTCATTTCTATTTGCATTTGTATTCCCTGGATAAAGTTTGATTCATAGCACAGAATAAGAATCAGGCCAAGTAATATTTAGAATATGGGTTTTATATATTCAAAGAGACTTATAGTTTTCAATTTAGAAAATGTTCCTATGAGATGTTCATTTTTTACCTGCTTCTCATTTAAATTGGAGTTAAACTATTTTTCCCAATTCATGCAAAAACCCCTTAAGAGAATTTATATGTATTTGCAATGTACAGGGAGGGATAATACAGACCTGAATTTTCAAAAATTTCAAATAACCTTATTAAGTATTAAATTTATAAATTCCCATTTTGAAAGGTATTTTAAAATGTCCAAGTAGCTTTTTATAGCAGCTACTCATATTTAATTAAGAAAAAGGCCAGCTATTTGGATAGGTACATTTTTTATTTTAATGTGATTTATTCATTTCTTTTCCTTTTTGGTTATTCTTTTGGAATAATAGTTGGGGAAGTTTTTTTTATCACCTTGTATAAGAATGCACATATAGTTTCTTTTGTATTTATTTTTGTAATATAAATATTTAACTTGGTTATAAATTTGAAATTATATATTATTTTTCAGAAGAGCAGCTCAATGCTTTGCCATTATTTAGTGAATAAACTAAACATTTCAACATATAAAGACGAAGAAAAAAAAAAAACAAGCCAGCTCAAACAACCTTTATCTTTCTGAAAGGAAACCAAAGCATTTGCAATAAATTAATTTTTCCAGTCCCTTTCATATATATTTGAAAATTTAAACTCAATTGACTTTCCATTGTTATTACAACTTTGTTTTATTTACTTTTGCTCTAGTGATGATTTTTAATTTTGATAGGTTCATAGAACCAACTGTTCTGTGTAGAAGGTGGGATTATAATCTTATGCTTCACTCTAAATGGAAAGTCTAATAAATATGCATCTAGGGAAAAATTGGCTGATAATTTCCAGAAGCATGGTAACTGTGAATTTACACATTTACACAATACTTTTATCCTCTCTTGCTAAAAATCTATTTCAAAGACATTTTTCCAACAAAAATATTTACTACTGACACTGTCACTAGAACATTTTAAATTGAGATGGTGAACAGTACAAGCAATGTCTCTTTTACAAATCTGCAACTGAACATGAATTCAGCCTCAGCTCTGTAATAAGTTTCGATACTACTCTATTAGTCATAAAAAGATATGAGGATCACAAACAGATGAAAACTGGAAGTTCCTTTAATCTCATGTAACTTCAAATAAGAGTGGCAAGAAGCAAAATATCTTCCCTATTCACTCCCTTTCTGTTGTTAACTAAAATGCACTCAAGTTTAGTGTGGCAGAGGGTAATGTTGCCAACCCTTCAAGACAATTTTTTTTCTGTTAGCAGAGATGCATGAGAACATCTTTCAATGGTCCTTATAAGCTTCACCAGGGTGAGGTCAGGGAGCCCTCATTGATTTGAAAGCTGGTTTACATTAAAGCTGTAATTCAATGACAATCTTTTCAAGCATTTACTAAAAGCCTGAAACTTTCATTCCTATGTACTTGAAACTGGACATACTTCCCCTGCTCTTAATTTCAGTCATGTTTTCTGTAAGTGGGGAAAAGCACCCTGTCTTTCCAATGATTTAGGAAGAGCCATTTGGAGACAATGTCCAAGAGAGATAGTAAAAATATTGTTCATACACCCTTTTGAATTTCTTCATTTCCTATTTTTCCCAGACTGTCATAGGTAGAGGATGGCTCTTGATATTCTTAAAACAGAGGCCCCTAATCCTTGTTTACCTATTCCTATCAATCCACTAAGAAAGCAGGAAGAAATATGAACATATAGCCAAGCAGAGAAATTTTTTTTCCAAAAATCTCATCTATTAAGTGAACCTTTTGATAGTATTAACCACAGGATAGTTCCCCCTCTGGCCTAGTTTTGAGCTATGCAATTGGGACTGTGAGCTTTGTGTTGTCACTTCTATTTAATCCCTTCATGAATCTTTCACCAGAAATGAACTCATTTTAAGATGAAGTGGTGAATTAATGTTGTTATATAATTCAACAAAGACATCTAATTTGAGAGTATGTCAATTAGAATGTGGCAGGGCCTCTGGCCCTTTGAATCAAAATATCAATCTGCTGTTGTGTAATTTTTTTGTCCTCAGATGCCTTTCACTAAGAACACTGTATTGTTAGCTTCCTTTATATCAGAGGTCAACATGTGCTCTACAATTTTCATACAGGAAGATGAAAGGCAAAATGAGAGTTTAGTTCTGGAATTCCCAAGTATGGACCTTATGCACCCAGAAGTGCGCTGTTTTATCCTGTGTGACCAACAAGCGGGTAGATATAGCAGTGCTAAACAGCATTCATGAACTTGATGCTAACTAGAGCCTTTGTAAAGGTATTACAGGACATACACTAATGCTACTAAGGTAGGAAAAGGGGTTCCTAGGGGCCTGAAGTTGTCTACAACTAAATTTTAAATTGGAAAAGTGACCACATCAAAACCAATACTTCCAACAATGGTTTTGAAATTACTGTACCAACTTTTTCAGTACCGGTTTCTGAGTGTGATATGTGGTTGGTTTTCTGATAGAAATAGCTAAGTAATAGTAATGTATGTCATATATTTGAAATTAGTCTTTACAATATAGTTTCCTGATTAGAGAGCACAAGAAAGAAACTCTTCTGCAGCCAGAATGAGGGTAGGCATGGGTACCTGTATGTAGAGGTTAGGGTGAACAAAGTCAAATGAGCAGACAGAACAAGGCAATTGCTGTATCCTACTCTTAGAGAGTGGGCTTTATACAAGAGGAAAGATGCATCATTCTTGAAACACCCCGTTATCACATTAGTATCAGATTTCCACTATCATTGGGATATTACCAAATTAAATCTTAACTTTCCTTTCCTACCCATACTGGCATGGATGTTTTTTCTCAAAGGAGAAACTACAGAAAATTATTAGTAGGTGATACGTCTTAGAAGCAATCAGAGAAGGTAGGTACTTTACAGACAGGTGAACAGGGATACCAATGGCAGTTGCCTTTTCAAGAAAACTAATGAGGCTCAGAGACCATTGCGAAAACATCTTTTTTTTTTATTAAAAATCATAAATTTACAAAGGGCAAAAACATCTTTAAAGTACATGGGCAAATAAACTGTTAACCTAGAATCTATTTCCAGCACATCTATCTTCAACCAATGACACCAAAGAAAAACATTCTAAGAAAGAGAAAACTTGAGATAATTCATCGTGAACACAGTAATGTCTAAAGAAATGGTGAAATACAATTCTCAGGTTGAAGAAAAATGAGGTTAGATAAAATTCTAGTTCTGTGGGTGGAATAAATAGGAATACAAAGTGCATATGAGTGGTAAATAAACAACTTTAAAAAATTTGCCCAATATATTAAATATTGACTGTGTAAAGCAAAAATTAAAAAATATCCTATCAATTTCACAGGATATGTGGAAGTAAAATATAAAAGAGTAAACGCAGAGAATAGAAAGAAGTGTAAATGTAATTATGGTATTTACATTTCTGATATTGCTCTTGAAGTAATTATTAAACTATGATAACTTAAAAATGCACATTGAAATTCACAGAACAACCAATAAAATAAACAGGAGCATGTAAAAAGTTCTTAAAGTAGACAAAGTGAAATAATAATAACAAGGCATTTATCCAAAAGCAGGCAGGGAAAAAAGGACCAACAGAACAAAAGGTAATTACAAAATTAGAAAGCAAATAGGAATAAATGGCATAATTTAAATTAAAGTACTTTAGCAATTTTATGAATAAAAATGAACTAAATAATCTGATAAAATGCAGTTCACAATTGATAAAAATATTTAATTATATTATTAAAATACTCTTTAAATAGAAATGCACTGTAAGTTTGATAATAAGGGAGTATATATTATTTCATACAAATCGTATGCATGAGAAAGTTGCTACAAGTATATTAATTACAAAGTAAAATTTAAGATGATGACTATTTTGAAAGTATACACTGACTGCAACCAAGTTAAATATCAATTACAATAATATATCTAGAAAATCCAAAATATTTAAAAGTTATTAGCATACTTCTGAATAAACACGTATCAAAGAATAAACAAAAAAGGTAGTTTTAAGTGAATGGTAACAAGATGAAGTATATAAAAAATTGGAATGCAGTTAAAGCAGTAGTACCGAGATAGTAATTTAAATAACTTCACTTAAATATATTAGAACAAAAACTGCTATGATACATATGACTTATTCTTCCAAATTGACAGACATAGCTTTGAAAGTCATACACCCAAGGGGAATTCACACTCACTCATAAATTCTGCTTTCAAATCTTTCTTGAGAAAGAATGGAGACATGGGAGAGGATACAAAAACCTCCTTTGTGGTGCAGGCCAGAGAAAATAGCAGGTGTGAGGCTTTATGTGATTCCTCTTCCCTGTTGCCTCTATGGAACAAAAGTTCCAAATCACTGGGGAAATTACAATAAGCCCTGTCACTCTCTGGCATAGATGAAGACTAATTGAAACTGGAAGAAGGGAACAAAAAAAAAAAAAAAAAAAAAAAAAAAAACCCTGCACCTAGGGGAAGGGCAGGGACATTTCCTTGGCCCACTAAAATAGACAATCTACTGCTGGTGAAGTAACAGGATTGATAAGAAGGATATACAGTAAGATCAAGGGAGACACAGGACCTGCCTAAAACAGACTGAGCTGGAACAATAGAAAACACACTCTGTCCTCTACCAAGAACCTTGCCAACTTTAAGTAACAAGTGATGCTCTTCTTGGAGAAAGCAAAGAGAAATCTGCAGCTGAAGGTGGAGCAGACATTAAGAAAAATGTAAAAAATAAACCCAATAACTTACTGGAAAGCAACTTGTACCTTAAATATTTTATATTTAAATATTCTGTATTTAAATAGCACTAGAAAAATTTGAAGACTCAACAATAAAACTCTGCTCAACTCAACCACCCAGTCACCCACAGCAAAGGTCCAGAGGAATAAAAATATGCACATGACTGGTTATGCATATTATGTTCCTTAGTTTCTACTGTCCTAAAAAATGTGCAACATTTATCCAAAAATTATAAGGAAGTAAAAATAAACCAATTGATGCAAACACTCTAGAAAGTAGTATGGAGATTTCTCAAAAAACTAGAAATGGGGGACTGGCTAGCTCAGTGGTAGAGCACTTGCCTAGCATGTATGAGGCACTGCGTTTGATTCTCAGCTGCACATTAAAAAATTTAAAAAAAAATAAAGGTATTGTGTCCATCTACAACTAAAAATATAAAAAGAAACTAGAAATAGAAGAAAACTTGGAATGGACCCACCTTTTGACCCAGTTATCCCACTCCTTGGTTTATACCCAAAGGACCTAAAATCATCAAACTACAGTAACACAGCCACATCAATGTTTATAGCAGCTCAGTTCACAATAGCTAGATTGTAGAACCAACCTAGATGCCCTTCAACAGAAGAATGGATAAAGAAACTCTGGTATATATACACAATGGAATACTATTCAGCCATAAAGAAGAATAATATTATAGCATTTGCAAATAAATGGATGGAATTGGAGAATATCATGTAAGTGAAATAAGCCAAGCCAAAAAAAAACAAAGGCTGAATGTTTTCCCTGATAAGTGGAGGATGATATATAATGGGGCTGGGGGTAGGGAATAAGAGAATAATTGGGGAACTTTGGAATATGTAGAAGAAAATGAGAGGGAGTGGGGTATGAAAAATGGTGGAATGAGACAAACATCATTGCCCTATGTACATGTATGATTACATGAATGGTATGAATCTGCATTGTGTACAACCATAGAAATGAAGTTATGTACCCCATTTGTGTACAATGAATCAAAATGCAGTCTCTAAAAAATTAAAAGCCAAGTTAAAAAAAAAAGAACCACCATTTGACCCAGTTATCCCACTCCTCAGCATATATCCAAAGGATTTTAAATCAGCATACTACAGTGATGCAGCCAGTTCAATGTTCATAGCACAATATCTAAGCTATGGAGCCAAACTTGGTGCCCTTCAACAGATGAATGGATAAAGAAAATGTAGTATGTAAACACAGTGGAATATTACTCAGCCATACAAAAAATGACTTTATGACATTTGTCAGTAAATGGATGGATTTGGAGACTATCACACTAAGTGAAATAAGCCAGTCCCCAAAATCTAAAGGTTAAATGTATTCTCTGATATGTGGATGCTAACTCACAATAAGAGGAGGAGCGGGGAATAGAAGTTCATTGGATTAGACAAAGGGGAATGTAGGGAAGAGAGGGGGCATGGGAAAAGGAAAGACAAATGAATGAGACATAACTTTCCTATGTACATATATTAATACACAACCAGTGAAACTCCACATCACATTCAACCACAAGACTGGGACCTAATCAGAATAAAATATACTCCATGTTTTTATAAATATGTCAAAATTGACTCTACTGTCATATATAACTAAAAAAGAACAAATAAAAATTTTAAAACAGGATAAATGGAATAAGAAATTAATAGGCCTAAAATAAATATGATTTAGTTGTTGAATCTGTCAGATTACAAAGTTAAAACAAATATCTGAGTAACATCAATATGTTAAAAAGATGAACTTGTGGAAAAGATGAACTATGTGCATCATTATATGGGAGATTATAATTGAGATAAGGAAAGTATAAGAAGTAATCAATTGTAAATGGTCAACATCCAAAATATAAAGGAACTCACACAACTCGATAGCAATAATAATAATAATGGGCAAAGGACCTTAATAGACAGTTTTCCTAAGACATAAAAATGGTCAACAGCTATATGAAAAGGTGCTTGATATCACTAATTATAAAAGAAATGCAAATCAAACCAACAATGAGATTTTATCTCATACCTGTTAAGATGGCCATTATGGGGTAAGCAGAGGGAAAGGGGAATTACTGGTGATTGAAATGTAAAATACTATGTTACATGCATTTATGAATATGTCAAATGAACCCCACTATTACATATAACTCTAATGCACTATTTTAAAAATCATAAAAATATTTTTAAATGACAAGAGATAACAAGTGTTAGTGAACGTATGGGAAAAAGGAAGCTCGTGCACACGGTTGGTGGGAATGTAGTACAGCCATATGGAAAATACTATGGAAGTTTCTAACGGAATATAAAAAGAACCACCATGTGACCCAATAATTCTGCTTCTGGATATGTACCAAAAGGAAATAAAATAAATATGTTGAAGAGATACCTAGGCTCCTATGTTCACTGCAGTATTATTTATAATAGACAAGTTAAGAAATCAACTTGTTTCTATCACCAGATGAATGGATAAGGACACTGTAGTATGTATATACAAATGCAATATTATTCATCCTTTAATAAAAGGGCTCTATCCAAATGTGGTGGTGTATGCCTGTAATCCCAGTGGCTCAGAAGGCTGAGGCAGGAGGAGCCTGAGTTTGAGGCCAGCCTCAGCAACTTAGCAAGGCCCTAAGGAACTAGTGAGACCCTGTCTCAAAATTAAAAATAAAAGGATCTGGGAACATAGTTCATTGGTAAAGCACTTTGCAGTTTGATCCCCAGTATCCTCTTTATAAAAAAAAAAAAAAGATCTCTAAATATGTAGCTCAGTGATACGGCATGTGGCTAGGAAGGAAGGAAAGAAAGAAAGAAAGAAGGAAACACTGCCATCAGCGACAACATGGATGAATCTGGAGAACTGGAGGACATTATGCTAAATCAAATAAACCGAACATAGAAATAGAGGTACCACATGATCTCACTTATATATGAAACCTGAAAAAAAATCCAATATACAGAGATAGGGAATAAAATATGATTGTGGGGAGGGGACAGGAAATAGATGCAGTTCAAACAGTACCAAGTATCAGGTAAGTAAAATGAACAAATCTTGGAGCTACTCTACAAAAATACTGTACTGTACTTAGAGTTTTTGCAAAAAGACTAGATTTTAGGTGATCTTGCCATAAAATATGGGTAATTATGTGAGATTATGAATGTTAATTTCTGACTATACTGACTTTTTAACTATCTATATGTATATCAAAACACTATTTTGTGTACTTTAAATATATACAATACATAATTTTAAGGAAAAATGATTAAGTGGAAATGGAGGGTAAAAAGCACAATGAGATAAACCTCTGAGAATGTAAGAGGTAGAATTAATGATGGTAATGAAAGATTCAGTGAACTTAAAGATATAGCAATAGAAATTACCAAAAAGTAAATAAGGGAGGGGAAAAAAAGAGTGGGAAGAAAAGAGAACAGAACAAGGTAACCAAAAACTAAAAAAAAATCCAGTGGTCTGAAATAAAAGAAGTGCAAACTCTTCGATCATACTAATCACAGAAGGAGATAAGAATTATGGAAGAGGACAAAATAAATAAGTGAAGAGAAAATGAGAAATTGCCAAATCTGATAGAAAAAAATGTATCTGAGAAGTTCAGAGAACACCAAAATGAACTACAAGACATATCAAACTGCTAAGAAACAAAAGAGAAAACTAAAGTGTTCACTGGATGTAAAACAAACATTAATACATTTAAAATAACTAAATAATACCAAGTTTCTCTGACCAAATCAGAATTAAAGTACAATGGAATAACAGAGCAAATATTCAAATATTTGGATGTTAAAAAATTGCCTGTGTGCCAATGAGAAAATTAAGAAGAAAGTAGAAAATAGTTTGACTCAGGTGAAAATAAAACATATCAAATTACGCACAAGCAACTAAAGATCCTAAATGGATTTTTTTTTTTTAATTTTTATTTTGAGACAGTGTCTTGCTAAGCTGGTCAGGCTGATTTCAACTTGTAATCCTCATGCCTCAGCCTCCCGACTCACTGATATTACAGGCGTATGCCAACATGTCTGGCCTTAAATGGAATTTTATGCATTAATACTTATATTAGAAATTAAGAAATGTCTTGGGGCTGGAGTTGTAGCTCACTTGTAGAGCACTTGCCTAGTAAATATGAGGCACTGGGTTTGATCCTCAGCACTGCATAAAAATAAATAAAATAAAGTTATTGCATTAATCTACAAAAAAATAAGAAATGTCTTAAATCAATGATCTGTTTTCAATTTAATATAAAAATACATGAAATTTAAATCCAAAGAAAGTAAACAAATTGGAATAATAAAAATTAGAGCTCAAAAAATTGAAAACAAAAAAGTAGAAAAACCAATGGAAACTAAAAGCTGATTCTTTGAGAAACTCAATATAATTGATAAATCTTTAGTCATATAAACTAAGGAAAAAAGGCAATACAAGTTATAGAAATTAACAATGAAATATGGTACACTGTAGGCTATGAATACTATCAACATAATAAAATTACCTAAGTTTGAGGAATTAACATTGAACTAATTGTGAAAAATTAAAACATTTTACTTTTTATGTGCAACCTACTACTAGTCAATCTACTATAATAAAGATAGGAAATGAAAGACTTAAAGATGAGAATGGTAGGAATAAATCTTTTTTCACTCCTAGATGACAAAGAATTTAAAACACACTGGTTCTGAACCAATTTAGCAAATTGGCACAACACAAAGTCAACATGTAGTTTTTGTTTTACTTCTATGTACTAGCAACAAACAATTAGAAAATGAAAGTGAAATCATTACCATATATAACTAAAAAGAACAAAGAAAAAGGTATCAAATACTTATGTGTCTAGTGAAGAATGTATTGGTACAGTGCAAACTACACAATATAGCTAATAGATATTAAATAAACTAAAACAAATACAGAAAATTTCCATGAACTGGTAATCTCAGTATCATATGGATGTCACTCTTCCTAAATATGTCTAGAGTTTGGTGCAATCCTTATCACAATTTTAGTTCTTAAAATTATATAAAAACACAAAAGATCTAATAACCAAAACAACCTTGATGTGATAAATAAATGTGAAGGTTTCATGCAATCAGCATTTCAAAGATAACTCCAGAGTTAAAGTAACCAAGACACTGTGGTATTGATGAAAAGAAAAATAATTTTAAAATGAACATAATAGGGAGTTTAGAAACACACACACACACACACACACACACACACACGGTCAAATGATTTTGGACCAAGATGTCAAATCAACTCATTGGGTGAAAGGAATTCCTGTTTAAATAATTGTGCTTGGGTTCCAAGTCCACATGGGAAAAAGATGTACCAGAATGTCACTCTCAATTCATACACAAAAATTAACTTGAGTTGGGTTATAGAGTGGAATGTTAAATCCAGAAGTATCAATCTCACAGAAGGAAATATTTGAGAATGTTTTGTAAACTTAGGGAAGGAAAATATATCCAAGAGCATCATCCCCCCCAACACACACACACACACACACACACACACATTAAATATTAGAGAAATAAATTATATGGGACTTCAAAAAATTAAAGACATATTTTCATCGAAAGACCCTATTAAGAAAAGTAATAACTTTGTATTAGGTAGAAGGGAGTGAAGAGAGGGGAAGGGGTATGAGTGTAGAAAGGAGAGTAGAATTACCTCATGTACATACATGACTGCATGACCAATGTGATCCTACAATATGTACAATCAGAAAAATGAGAGATTACATTCCATTTATGTATGATCTATCAAAATGTAAAAATGCATTGTACTGACATATACAACTAATTAGAACAAATAAAAAATTTTAAAAAAATTGATTATAAAAAAATAAAATCCACAGGGAAATGAAAATTACAAAAGAGCTTTCAGCTTGAAAGTACTCTGTCCAAACTTCTATGCTAGGAGACTTGGACAATCCTAGCATGGCTTCTGACATCATCAGGTTACATCCCAAGGATGAATTCAACTCCCCTCTGAATTCCTGTCTGGAGCAAAACTCTGGACTATGGAAAGAATTCACTGTTTGTTCTAACCAACACCAGAAGATATGGTTCTGTACCCACCTCTTCTTAGAGCATTCACTAAAAAAGGGTTTATAATTGGGAATTCTTTCTGTCCATTTGAGATGTACATTTCCTACAACTCAGGAATGTCTTTATTAGAGACCTGAAAGCTAGTCCTTTGAAGCATAATCATCAGAAATTATAGGACCTCCCTCTCCCACTCTTTTGAGAGGATAGAATCCTAATTTACAGCTGGCGGACAGATGACTTAGTGCATTTACACTGAACAACCCTTTGTATTTCTTCACTTCCCTGATTTTGCTTGAACCGCCATCCACCTTCTGCCTGTTCTTACATTCTACCTGTAAGCTGTCCAGTCACCGATGTGCAAGATGTAATGGAGCTCAGCTCTTTCTCCTACAGTTATACTGATTGAATAAAATCTATTTTCACCTCTTGAACTAATGTCCAATTTTGTTTATCTTTGACATGTCATAGACTGAGAAAAATATTTTCAATACATAATGTTTTGTATCCTGCTATATGAAAAATTTAAAAGAAATAATACATAGATTCCTGCAAAACAACAATAAATGCCATCTGCCCTCTGTATCCATGGATTCAACAACCTTGGATTCAACTAACTGTGAATTAAAAATAACTTTTCAAAATATGTGACCTATACTGAAAATGTAGAAACTTTGTTCTTATCATTATTTCATAAATAATACAGTATAACATTCATGTAGTGTCACATTATATTAGTTATTGTAAGTAATCTAGAGATGATTTAAAGTATATGGTAGGAAGAACCTAAGTTATATGCAAATACTATACCATTTTATATAAAGGATTTAAATATCCATGGATTTTGGTATTCACAGGGAATCCTAGAAAGGATTCCCCACAGATACCAAGGAACAACTCTGCATGCATTTGTGAGTATATTGTGTGTTTATATATAGAGAGATAATATGTGTTTGATAATGTGCACAATATAATTCATCACCAGGGATATGCAAGATAAAATCCTAATGAGATAAAATTTCACATTCAATATATTGGCTATACCAATCCCAAAAAACTAAAGGATGAATGATCTCGCTGATAAGCGGATGAGGACATATAAGGGGGGGTATAAGGGGTTAGTGTTAGGGTTAGGGTTGGGTTTAGGGTTAGGGATAAGGAGGGTGGTAAGAATGGAGGAAGGAAGGACTGTATAGGGGAAAAGAGGGGTGGGAGGGGTGGGGGAAAGGGAAAAAATAACAGAATGAATCAAACAATATTGCCCTATGTAAATTTATGATTTTTAATTAAAATAAATAATAAAAAAGAAATATTCAAAAAAAATATATTGGCTATAATAAAAAATTTACCTCACCAAACTTTGGCAAGGATGTGTATTTCTAGTGGGAGTAAAAGTTTGTAGCACCACTTAGAAAACAGTTTGACAGTTTCCTAGTAAGTTTAATCATACATTTATGCTATATTCACTAATTCTATTCCTAAGTATTTATCTAAAAGAAAAGAAAACAGGTGTCTGCAAGTTTGTCTATAATAGTCCCAAACTGGAACCCACCTAAGTACACAAGAGGAACATGGCTATTCAGATTGAGATATGCAATGGAATACTCCTCTGTCATCAAAAGGAATGAAAAACAGATAATGCAACAAAATGGATACATTTCAAAACCATGATCTTAAGTGAAAGAAGCCATCCACAAGTAAATTTGGTATGAATTAATTTATACAAAATACAAAATAAAACAAACTAATATTTGGTGAAATAGGTCAATGAGTGATTGCCTCTGAAAGGAAGGTTTTTGGATTGGTTAGGCAGAGATAGGAGAGAACTCCCTGTGATAGTAGAAATACTTTGTGATGGTAGTCATGGTAGTTCAAAAAGTTATCAAAAATCATTGAACTACACTTAAGATTTGTGTACATTATTGGCTGAAAATCACTCCCTAATTGAAATAAAGTTGAATCAGGTAGTTAGAAGATCATTTTAAAAATGAAATAAGTGATTACATAAAATGACTTTTTCCTACACACTAAATCTTTCACAATAGTCCTGTGTGTTGAAGTGTGGAGCACAGTAAACATCTTAAAAACTTTATTTTGCAAAACATCTTCATTGCTCCAAAAATACTATACATTGCTTAAGACTGATTAATTTCATTGTCTATTTTTGTGATCAACATAAGATAGTGTAACTTTAAAGTTGAGAGTCTTGAATAAATCCTAAGGATTCTGAGTTGTTGAAATGTTAGAATAATATACACTTAATGAATACTAAGTGAATGTATAGATCAAAAAAGATAACTGCTAACATACTGAGTGCTTATAATAAGCTGGCTTCTGTTCTTAAGTGATTTACAGATGTCCACTACTTCAATATTTTGAGGTAGATTCTATCTTTCTACTGATGAAAAAGCTGCAATATGGTGATGTTAGCTCAATTTTCCAAGGCTGTAAGCCCTTGAAGCGAATTGACAATTTTTAATTGATAGTACCTCATATGTGCCTTACTACTGCATGGCATTAAAATTTAATGCATCCAACACCAAATGATATGTGCATACATTAGTGATATTTATTACATGTCTTTTAAAAATTATTGTTATGCTCATTTTAACATATATATTGAAACAACGGTTATTCTGAATCAGGCCAAGTAGCTAGATTTGAGGTAAAGATATTAGCTCCTCCAGGAAATCTACTAGCCTGAATCAAGGGCATATTTGCAGTATCTTCAGACTGCCATGAAAGCACAGACAATGCATTTGTAAGTGTCTGACTCTGCTTATAAGTTGATAATTACTCTCAGCCATAATGGGTGAGTTCACTGGGCTGGGGAGTTGAACAATGGTACTGAAGGGTAGAGAGAAAAACATGTGCAGGGACAAAAGCATAGAAAGAGAAATTAAAGGAGGACCTGTATTTATTTTAAAGGAGACATGAGATGATATGATAAGGGGCTAGAAGGACAGGTGGGAGTCAGATCATAGAGAGTCCTGACCACATAATATATTCAGATATTTTTATCACATATCTCAAAGGTGTACAGATTTTTTTTCTTAAAATCTTTCTTTCAAGGGAAAACTTATGCAGGGCCCAACACATAAAAAAGCTCAAAAAAGCACTCTGGTTGAAGGGAAGACAAGGGCACGCATAGCACCATTTTATTAGATGCTTGAATATTTATTCTCCCAATCCCATCAATTTTGCTTGTCTTGGAATAAAATATTTCATCTTCCATGCCTTAAAGAAGTCATCTGTTATGAGCCAGAATAAATGTCATCTCCTTTGTGGAACTATAGGCCTTTCAACAAGAACACTTGAAAAACAGTGCTGTAGGTAATGGAAAGTTATTGAAGAGTTTTAAATAGGTTAAAAGATTCAGTCAGCACAATATTTTTTTTTTTGGTTTTGAAAAAGAGACCAAAGCCAAGAATGACTGAGTCAGTGATATAACAATGGTAGTTGAAATGGAGGGAAGAAGATAGGTAATAAATATTATGGAATCCTGTGACCCTGAATATATGAGAAAGTTACTAGGAGGAAGGAGTGAAGTTTGTTGCTTTAGGGATCACATAGGTATGGTACCATTATCAGGCAATATTATGCTCAGTATAATGCAGGGCTTAATAGAGATGAAATCACTGGTTTGAAGAAATAACTCATATAGGTGTGTGTCAATTAGAAGGCAGGAACATGAAGAAGCATGCAAAACTGATTTTCAGAATTCACTACTAATTGCTCATAAATAACCTTTTGACATAACCTACAGAGACAGCAGGTACTCTAGGGAATAAAAGGAAGCAGTTCTGGGTAAATGGAATAAGGAATCAGAAAGCAATGTGGTTTGCATTAAATAATTTTGTTAAGAGTAGATTCATTTATTCAGGGAGGTACTTTCTGGGGCTCTAGCCCTAAAGAAAACAACAGGCATCTTCCACCTCTTGACAGAATTCAGGAAAGGAATAAAAAGAAGATGATTTTGGTCAGAAGTTTATGGTTTCTTTCCCACATGGCATCACCAACTGCTCCTATGCTTCTGGCAGATAAACAAGTTCATCAGCATTGTCTTTTTTCTTTCCCCTTCCACTTTAGAACTGGTCCAGTGTCAGATCCTTCTGAATTTAGGATAGCTACTATCAGTTCCAGGTGACGTAGGAAATAAACCTATTTGCCATATCTGGCCTGGAAAATAAATGTTTGGCATACAGATTTGAAAGTCAGTATTCAGATACAGAAGTCTGATGTTCAGGGAGTGTGCAAAGTTAGAAATACACCCACCAGTATCCCATGCAGAAATGGAATCTGGCTACTGTTGGGAATAAGATTATTGAGACCCTTTGAGGTTCAAATACAAAAGGGCACTTGTTATTCATTGGGGAAAAGCCTCGTGCCTTCTATTTCTTTATACTGTTCCTGAGCCTAGTACAGAACTTAGCCTCGGAATGTGTACATTTATTTTTGTAATCTGAGACATTTTCTAAATATTAAAATACTGAGGGTAGTAATTCTCAAGGTGTGCTCCCTGTAGGCATGGTATCGGCATCCCCTAGGAATCTTTTACACATATAAATTATTAGGCTTCACCTCAAACATACTAAATCAAAAACTCTGGGGCATATCAACAATCTGTGATTTAACAAACTCTCCCAGTGATTCCAATGCACACTCAAATCTGAGAACAGATGTCTCAGCTCTCATACTGAGATGTCTCAGCCTGTCTATCATGTTTCTCTCAGGACCAATCTGTGGTCTACCTCCTCTCATTAAAGTTAATTCTTGCATACTTATATGAACCTATTTATATATACACACATATATACATCTAATACACAGTATACCATTCATATCTACAGGTTAAATTTCCTCTTGATTTTCAGATTCTTTAACCCATCATCTTCCAAATATGTAACAAATTTTTTTATCTTGCATGACTACTCTGATTAGTCCTTAATGGCTGATTGAAGATTTAAGTTAGAAAAGATTCTGGAGAAACATATCAGGTCTTTATGAAAGAATGCTGTGATGAGTTAGTTAGGTGCACCATACACCTAGTTGGGCTAATGTTAGGGGCTCCTTCTTCATCTTTCCAGGGTACTTCACTGGATCTGCCAATTTCCTTCTCAATGCACTCACATGAATAAATATGTATGTTCAACCCTTCGTCTTAACTACAGCATCTTCTTCCAACACCTAGTCATAAATTAGTTCCCATGAAGAGCACACATGGCCTGAAATACTTATAGAAACACACATGAAAATTAAAAAGAGGAAACTATAAACTCCCAGGATAATTTGTCCATGAATATTAAAATATTGAAGAAAGTTCAACATTAAGTTATTTCCCTCTCTGTGTTCAACTTGAAGAAGTCATCTTAGAGTTTATTCAGCATTAGAGTGAAGCCTGCTTAGCTCCTGGCTTCATGTCAGCAAATTACGCTAAGGACATATTCTACTTAACATCAGTTCAAGAGAAGCATTGCAAATGTGGAAATATATCAAAAGAACTTTTAAATAATTTATGACATTCATTCATTCAACAAATATTCAATGAGTACTAAGTACTAGGTATTGTGTTAGGGCTTAGAAATAAAAAGTGGATCATACATAGTTCCTGCTCCCAACTAACAACTCTACAAGAAACAAGAAGTTAGTGTGCTAAGGCCCATGATAGGTAAGCCCAGGTTGCACATGGAGGGGACATAGTCCATTATATATGAAGGCAGGATGGAAAGAATTGGATCAGAAGGCTGTCAGGGAGAGCAAAGTAAGAGTTGAGTCGTGAAGGACAAATATGAGTTATGTAGAAGAAGAGACAGGAGGGAGAAGGAACAGGCAAGCACAGAAACTAGCATGACTGAAAAGCTGGAGGTGAGAAATCACATGATGTGTTTATAAGTGACATGTGGCTGGAGATAAAGGTCCTGTGAGGGAGAGAAAGTAAGATGAAATTTAGATTGTAGAGATGAGTAAGGGCAAGAACCAAATGAAGCCAGGGGGAAAGTTCATTTGAGGACTAGCCAACTCTGAGTTAATTTTGGTTTTTGCTTTGCCATCATTTCTCTGTGCTACTGTTCAGAGCAATCCTGGAACACTTCACCTCACATCACTCCATTTGAAAACTAGTTTTGTAAATATAGATTGAAAGAAATTATGTTGTCCTGGGCAATTTTGAGGAACGAAGAAGGCTGCTGGTATATCTAAAAGGCAATTTCTTTCTGGTTAGATGTGACCCTTGTTGACTAACTTCTGGCATGTGCATGAGATTTGCTTGACTCCTTGAATTCTGCTTGATATTGCTTAAAAATGTTTTTTAGTAGTTCTGGCGGGACTAGTCCTATATTCTCAGAATGTGCAAACTATACCTGGTTCAAACACCCCCTCTATCAAGCCCCTCTGAATCAGTTGGGGATTGCATTCAGTTACTTATAACAGAAAAATGAAAAACAGGATTAAAACAGTAGAATGTTAGTTTTTTCTTTTACCAGAGTATGCACGGAAACCAGTCCAAGGCTAGTGCAGTGGCTTTGTGATCAATGTCTCAGGCCTCTTTCTCTCTGTTCTACATCCCATAGTCTGTGCCTTACATCCACATGATCCTAATCAATGCTCTCTTGAGGGTTACTAGAGTTCTAGCCATCCCGTTTCTTTTCCAGGCTGAAAGGAGGAGGAATTAAAGTGGGAATGACAAACCCTTATGTACCTGCATACTCAGACCCCTTTGGCAGTTTTGTTCAGACACTCTGCCCAATGACTTTGACTTACATTTCATTGACCATAATTGCCACAGGACAGCCTCTACTTGAAATGGAAAAAAGAAATGTATTTTAAGTTGATTATGTTACTATCCAAAATAAAATGTCGGTATTATTCAGAATAAGGAGAGAAGGCATATTAGATAGACAATTAAGATTCTCTGCCAGATCTCTAGACTTTTACTTCCTAGTTCTACTCTTCTTTCTGCCTCTTAAAATATAAGTGCTCTACCAGAATCTTCCAATTCTGTGGTCCCTGCTTTATGTTTGCATGTTAACAGGCCTATATTATTGAGCTAGTTTCCTCTCTTTGTCCATTCTCCTTTTTAAATTTGTTTTTATCAGTAATGTGAATGTAAGTACTGATGTGAGTGCAAACATGTACACATATGCATGTATTTCTGACCCTCTGAGCACATATGTAATTTGGGGTCTAAATATGATGTTATTTCCTGAGTTGAAACTGAGTGCTTTGTACTTGTGTTTTGCGATCTTCATTCATGAAAGAGCGCAAATGCTTGTCAACCCCTCCTCTGCCCTTGGAAATTATTCCTTGAAGAAAACACAGTGGGTTGTCCCATTTGTCAGCAAATGATTTTTAAAAGGAAAAAAAAAATTAAAAAGAGGCCTATGTCTTTCATAATTAGAACTTAAGCTTACATCTGTGTCCTGGAAATTAAGACTTTAAAAACATTTCCTTAAGGGCTAATTAGAGGAAAGTTGGTGGTTGTGTGTTTTGGCAAGGGTCCCTTTGCGATAAGATATTTAGAAAAGACTGAAGGATGATTTCACAGCCCTGTTCTCGGCCCAGGAAAAAAATTCAAAACCCTCAGCTACTGGCATAATAGATATTTTCTCAAGCATAACCTTCCAAATTAACCCATTCTGTGAATGTTGCTTTTCTTTGTTCAGTTGGAAGGAGATAGAAATTGAAATGAAATAAGTTAAAATTAAATAAAATGATACAATTTCACATGTAATATAAATAATCATTCAAAATGTACACAACTCATAGTCTCTGAAGGGAGTACTGACTTTAAGGTTCTCCACAGATGTCCGATTCCTTAGATCAGTGGAAGAGGTACATGGGAGGTGATCATTTTCAAAATTGAAGAGGTTGATGGAAGATTTCTGCATGAATGAGATAAAATATTTGGCAAAGGAGGTGTAGATTCCCAAGCGTGGTTTCATTCACAGTCCTTCTCCGGCCAATCTCTTGCTTTTGATCTTCCATCCTTCCTCATCCCCACCTACATGAAGAGCTATAAAGCTGGTTGCACATGCATTATTTTGGGTCCTCCTACCCAGCTTTACTTTCTAAGTAATGAACTTTGTATTAAGACGTAATAGAATATAAGCTTACATTCTTCAAAAAAATTTAAATAGTATTAGTTCTTGAGTTTCCAGTCAGAAAAAAAACATCTGTAGGCACAAGGCCCTGGGTTTGATCCCCAGCACCGCAAAAAAAAAAAAAAAAAGAAAAAAAAGAAAAAACATGAATGTCTTTTTGCATACTATATAACATTACACGGATGCAAGGCATTGTTATTATTATACAAATTTTGAACTTTTTCAGTGTGTACTTGGCACACAGAGACCTAGGCCACATGCATATGCATATGTACATACATATATGGTCCCCAAATTATGGTAGTTTGACTTATGATTTTTCATCTTTATGATGAGTTTATCAGGACATACATAATTCCATAGTAAGTCAAGGAGCATCTGTGTGTATATTCTGGCACAACCCTTTAATGTATATGGGGATATTTCTGTTGGAGTAATAGAATTATTTTTTGCTTAGTTTAAATGATATGTGCATTTTTCACTTTTTTAGATAATGACAAAATTCTCACCCAGGATGATATATGAATACACGTTCTTCCCAACACTTTATAAGATTTCTAATTCCTATATAATTTTAGTAGTGTTTACTAGCAAACATTTTTTGGCTAATATTCAAGATTCCAATAGAATTTCACTTGAATATTCACTTATATATTAGTGAGGTTGAGATTTTTATTTTCTTATTTTTTATTTTTTGCTTTGTAATCAGTATATTAAGGAGACATTCATACATTTCAAGAATTGCTTAAATTCTAATATCCAGATTTAGGCATGTGAACATATGATGACTTTTAAACATACAGTTAAAGCTATTCATCATATTTGCTAGACTACCAACATCGAATTATAGTTACTTTGAAGCATAAGTCAAATGGTTTAAAGTAAGCTTGTAACGTACATAAGGAACACCTTCCTATACTATACATGCAAACTACTTCTCCATGTATAAGGTCTCTTCATTTTAATTTCTATGTTATCCAGCTCTGGAATTCACTACAAGGGCTTATTATGGTCCAAAGAGAAGGGAAAATTAATGTAACCAGGACTGGTCAACACAATTTTATATATATATATATATATTTTTTTTTTTGAAGATGGCATAATAGAAGGGCATGCAATTCTACAAGTGCAAGCCCTTAAGAAGCAGCATATAATGATAAACACCTTCTTTAGAAAGGTATCATTTCTTTCACTGATACCAGAAGGGAAATTATACATTATGCCACCTTCAAGTAAGCTGAGGAGGCAATAGAAAGCAGCAGCATCACAGTGAATCCCACTTAATACAAATATACAAATAACTAGACAGACCAACACTCCTTTACAAAGTGTTTTCTTTTTCTGATTGCCAGTTAAATACAGTTTTAATTTTATAGCTTAACAATGAAGGGTCATACACTGAAATCAACACATATACCTAGTATTTAAGTCTAAGTTTGCCCACATACACAGCTGAAATCAATTACAAGGTATGGCCTAACAGATGCTAGGGGAACTTTTTTAAAAGTAGTTTTTACAGGTATTAAACAACTTCTTGCACACTGTAGTCATCATACAGGGCAAAGTCAGAGCTTTTATATTTGTGTTTATTCTTCATTTAACTTTAAAAACACTACTATAATTGAATATTAAAACAAAAACAATAGCAAGTAGTGAGCATATTATGATTATAGTCCTTCACTCATTCACTACTGCATATAAAATGCCTGCAGTGAGTGTTATTCACTGGCCCCATTAAGAGGTTTGACACTGAACACCACCTCTGGGATGATGCTCATCATCCTCATATGCTTCTCCATTATAATGGTGCCGTCTTTCCTGATTTGGATCAAAGTCCACCAGTTCTACCTGATCCATTTCATCAGTGTCTTCTACTTCTTTCCTCTCAGGTAGGAGTTCTTCCAGCAAAGAGAGTTTGTCAGGAGAGAGAAAGCCATTTTTAGAAAAGTTTACCTTAAACTCAATGATTAGGTGACCCTTTTTATATTGTCTGGGATAAATTGGCATATCTTCATTTAGCACATACTTTATATCTCCATGCTGGGCAATCTGACCTGGATGAGAGGTGATGACTATGGTTCAATTATCAAGAGTGGATATTGGTTTCTGGAATCCACATAATGCTTCCACCAGCTGTATGTCCATACACATGAAAAGGTCTTCTCCTCGTCGAGTAAAAACAGCATGGTCCTTCTGACCTAACCCAATGATAATATCTCCTGGTTCCAGTCCGGGCTCTTGCTCTCCTTCACCAAGAGCCCGGACTTGGAATGTTATCTTCTGTCCATCTTTCATGCCTTTGTCAATATGAACTTCTAGAATCTTCTTCTCTTGAACTATTTTCCTTCCATTGCAGGTTTTACATCTATCTTTAGGACTGATACGTTCCCCATGGCCCTGGCACTCCATGCACACAGACTGAATTTGCTGAACCCTTCCAGGACCTATCTGATGAATTCCCATTTGCATTCCAGTACCTCGGCAGTTGGGACAGCACTCTACTGCTCCTTTCTTACCACCTCGGCCTTCACATTTGTCACAAATCACATTCTTTTCCAGAGCCAGTTTTCTTGTTGCACCATTGTATAAATCTTTTAATGTTATTGAGAGCTAATGCACAACATTTTTACCTCTCCTTTCTCTCTGCATCCTTCCTCCTCCTCCAAAAACATATCAAAGATGTCCATGGGGGAGCCAAAACCACCACCTGGTCCACTCTCCTTAATTGCCTGGTCTCCTCCTTTGTCATATAACTCCCTTTTCTTGGCATCAGAGAGAACTTCATAAGCTGGAGAAATCTGCTTAAACTTTTCTCCTTCATTTGGATTCTTAATAGGGTGGTACTTCAAGGCCAGTTTCCTGTAGGCCTTTTTAAATTCTTCCTGGGTGGCATTGGGTTTGACCCCCAAAACATCATAGTAAGTGGTTTCTTTCACCATTTTCTACAGCCGTGAGCGGGCTGGGGCCGAGTGGGGGAGTGGGAAGGAGCACGTAACTCTGTGCAGCTCAGGCAGCTGCTGCTCCTCACCGAGTGTTCTGGAAAGTTCCTGAAATTTTTATATGTATTAAAAAGTTATCTCCTTAATATATGGTATACTCGTATTTTCTGTAAATTTTGTTGCTGGGTTGTTTGTGTTGTTTTCATTTTCAGTGGGAGAGGTTATATGAGACTGAAAAATATTTGAGTAGAAGACTTTCCAGGTTTAAGAACTGCTAGAGCAAAGTGATGTGAAAGAAAGCACATGGCAGACCCAAGAGCTGTCAAGTTTGATCAGCATGTATGGGATGCAGGATAAATGAAGGCCATGGGAAAGGGCACTAGCAAAAGAGTTGCATACCTGATTATTGGAATATTGTTTCTTCACATCAAGATGTGGATCCTCTGTGGACTACTGTCTATTAGTTGCATGGCACAAAACTGTGGGTACCTTATTAAAGTGAATGATTAAAATCTGGATTGGAAAACCTACACCATTGCAGCAAGCAACTGAAAACACTGGCTACAAAAACATCACCTGAAGCATCACCTGTTCTTTGGAAGATTTCACTTTTGGTAGTTAGGAAGACTGGATTAGTCCAGATTTGGCATGAACTCACTGGGTAACCTCATTCAAACCATCTCCAGTTTCCACCTGTCTGAAGTGAGGTGGACTGTATGACTTTTACATGCTTTATACAATTCTAAATCCTGTCAGTTATATATGTATGCATATACATATATAGATGTTACACATTATACATATTAGATGGTTACACTGTGTGTAGTCCTTGGTATTAGCTTAAGCAAGAATGTCAAAGAATCCTGAGGAAATTGTGACCATGATCTAAGTACTATTTGGAACTGCACTCAGAGCCTGCCAATTCACTACAGAAGTACATTAGTCATTTCTCAGATACCTTTCTAAGAAGACAAAGAAAGTAACAAAATAGGATATATTCATGTTTTCAGAGAGCTAAGCATTACTTTCAACTCTTCAGAAAACTCTCTAGAGGGGTTTTCAAGATGGCGGCCTAGAGGGTGGCTGCATTTCATGTTGCTCCAGGACTCAGGATTCAAAAGAGGAGATATTGAGACACTTGGGACCAACTCAAAGCAGCCGAGTGACTCTCACCCATTGGGGAGGCGTCCCGGATGGGACGGTGGTCCCGGGACGCAGGAAACTTTGTGAAGTAGAGCTGCCGGCGAGACGCCCCTCCCCCCACTGGAGCAGTGAACTCGGACAACTGGGAGCCCCGTAAAGGAGGCCGCTCGGCACAGCGCTGGGACTCGGAGCAACCACTGGGGCTCCGGCAGCTGCCCAGGGGAGGAGTGGCGAGGAGAGCTGTGTGGACTCAGGACACCGGGGCCTGCCCTGAGGACGAGGAGGAGGAAGAGGAGCGCAGCCGCTTGGATTCGGGGTGACTACACCAGAGCTACAGGCGGTTGCCAGAGAAGGGGCTGCGTGGCGAGCTGTGTGGACTCAGACCACTTCTGAACCCCGGGGCCTGCCCGGAGGAGTAGGAGGAGGAGGAGGAGGAGCGCAGCGAGTCGTTTGGACTTGCAGTGACTGCATTAGTGCTCCAGGCGGCTGCTCAGAGGAGAAGGCGAGTGGTGAGTTGTTTGGACTTAAAGTGACAGCGCCTGAACACAGGGGGGCTGCCTGGAGGAGAAGCGTGGTGGGTCGCTTGGTCTTGAGTGGCCACACCAGAGCTCCGGGTGGTTGCCCAGAGGACCCGTGCAGCGGGTCACGTGGATTCAGAGCCACTCAGAGCGACCGCTCCTGAACACCCGGGGGGGTTATCTGGAGAAGGAGGAGGAACGGGGAGGGTCACGTCGTCTCGGAGTGATTGATTGCCCTGGGCTACGGGTGGTTGGTAGGAGGAGGAGGCACGAAGTGAGTTTGTTGGACTCCTAGTGACCACACCAGAATACTGGGCGGCTGTCTGGAGGAAGAGGCCTGTGGCGGGTCTCTGGGACTCAGAGCGATTGTTCCGGGCCCCAGGTGGCTGCTCAGAGGAGGGGCCGCATAGCCAGGTGATTAGGAGCAGAGCAGGGTCCCAGGATCTAGGAGGCTTCTGGGTGGAAGAGCCGCACAGAGACAGGCTTAGGGCGGAGCGAAGGTTCCAGGCCTGTGGGCAGATTCTCTGAGGAGGGGCAGCCTAAGGAGATTCATCTGCGAAGGGTGAGGCTCCCAGGCCCAGGAGGCAGGGCCGGGCCCCTGGGAACTTTGCAGAGGAAGGCAGCCCAGCCCAGGCGGTAGCTGTAAATTGAGGGGAACATCTAGGAGGGAACTGACCAGCGAGACCTCCCCACCGGGTGAGTCTTCCCTGCTGGGTGAGGTTTCCCCACAAGGACGGTAAAACCAGAGACTCAGGCCCAAACAGGCCTTGCCTCAGCCTGCAGCCTAGGTCCCCTTTGGATGACCATTGGTCAACAAGTGGAGGCACCTCTGCCCACTAGGAGGGATTATACCCCACCTGAAAGACACCACTCCTAGAGAGGCAGCTTCCTTGTGGAGCACTGCATTATCAACTTCCTCCAAGACTTCAGCCTACTGAAGGCTAAGGGGGGATATATATAGAAATCTTCAGGGACATTGTAAGTCAATAGAGGAAATCTGCAATATCTCAGCGATCCACTGATACCTGAACAATATGAGAAAACAAGGAAAGAAAATGCTGCAAACAAATCTAGATGTTACATCAATAAAACCCAATGACAGCATGGCAGAAGAAATGACAGAAAAGGAGTTCAGAATGTACATAATTAAAATGATCAGAGAAGCAAACGATGAGATGAAAGAGCAAATGCAAGCATTGAATGATTGCACCAATCGACAGTTAAAAGAGCAAATACAGGAAGCAAAAGATCATTTCAATAAAGAGTTAGAGATATTGAAAAAAAACCAAACAGAAATCCTTGACATGAAGGAAACAATAAACCAAATTAAGAACTCCATAGAAAGCATATCCAATAGGATAGAACACCTGGAAGACAGAACCTTGGACATTGAAGACAAAATATTTAACCTTGAAAACAAAGTTGAACAAACAGAGAAGATGGTAAGAAATCATGAACAGAATCTACAAGAACTATGGGATATCATGAAAAGGCCAAATTTAAGAATTATCGGGATTGAGGAAGGTCTAGAGAAACAAGCCAAAGGAATGAACAATTTATTTAATGAAATAATATCAGAAAATTTCCCAAATCTGAAGAATGAAATGGAAAATCAAGTTCAAAAGGCTTATAGGACTCCAAATACACAAAATTACAACAGACCCACACCAAGGCACATTATAATGAAAATACCTAACACACAAAATAAAGACAGAATTTTAAAGGCTGTGAGAGAAAAGAACCAAATTACATTCAGGGGGAAACCAATACGGATATCAGCAGATTTTTCAATCCAGACCCTAAAAGCTAGAAGGGCCTGGAACAACATTTTTCAAGCCCTGAAAGAAAATGGATGCCAACAAAGAATCTTATACCCAGCAAAACTTACCTTCAAATTTGACGATGGAATAAAATCCTTCCATGATAAACAAAAGCTAAAAGAATTTACAAAAAGAAAGCCAGCATTACAGAACATTCTCAGCAAAATATTCCATGAGGAAGAGATGAAAAACAAAGAAGCAAATCATCAAAGGGAGGAATTATCCTAAAGGAATTGTCAAATAAAGGAGGAAACAAGTTGTGTCAAACAAATAAATAAACAAAATTTAAAAAATGAACCAAATGACCGGGAAACCAAATCATTTCTCTATAATAACCCTGAATGTTAATGGCCTGAATTCATCAATCAAAAGACATAGACTGGCAGACTGGATTAAAAAGAAAGATCCAACAATATGTTGCCTGCAAGAGACTCACCTCATAGAAAAAGATACCCATAGACTAAAGGTGAAAGGATGGGGAAAAACATACCATGCACATGGACTCAGCAAAAAAGCTGGAGTATCCATCCTCATTTCCGATAATGTGGACTTCAAGCCAAAGTTAGTCAGAAGGGATAAAGAAGGACATTTCATACTTCTTAAGGGAAGCATAAATCAGCAAGACATAACAATCATAAACATCTATGCCCCAAACAGTGGCTCATCCATGTATGTCAAACAAATCCTTCTCAATTTCAGAAACCAAATAGACCATAACACAATAATACTAGGGGATTTTAACACGCCTCTCTCACCACTGGACAGATCTTCCAGACAAAAATTGAACAAAGAAATCATGGATCTCAATAACACAATCAATAATTTAGACTTAACGGACATTTATAGAATATACCATCCAACAAAGAGCGAATACAATTTCTTCTCAGCAGCACATGGATCCTTCTCTGAAATAGACCATATATTATGCCACAAAGCTAATGTTAGCAAATACAAGAAGATAGAGACACTAGCATGTATTCTATCAGATCATAATGGATTGAAGTTAGAAATAAATGAAAGAGTAAAACACAGAAACTATTCCAACACCTGGAGATTAAACAATATTCTATTATATGATGAATGGATAACAGAAGATATTAGGAAGGAAATTAAAAAATTCTTAGAGGTAAATGAGAACAAAGAAACATCATATCAAAATCTCTGGGACACTATGAAAGCAGTACTTAGAGGGAAATTTATTTCATGGAGCGCATTTAATAAAAGAAGTAAAACTCAACAAATAAACGACCTAACACTACAGCTCAAAGCCCTAGAAAAAGAAGAACAGAACAGCACCAAAAGTAGTAGAAGACAGGAAATAGTTAAACTCAGAGCTGAAATCAATGAAATTGAAACAAAAGAAACAATACAAAAAATTGACAAAATAAATAGTTGGTTCTTCGAAAAAATAAACAAAATTGATAAACCTTTAGTCACACTAACAAAGAGAAGACGAGAGAAAACCCAAATCACTAAAATTTGGAATGAACAAGGAAATATCACAACAGACAGGATTGAAATACAAAACATAATTAGAAGCTATTTTGAAAATCTATACTCCAACAAAATAGAAAATTTCGAAGACATCAACAGGTTTCTAGAGACATATGAATTGCCTAAACTGAACGAGGAGGACATAAACAATTTAAATAGACCAATTTCAAGTACTGAAATAGAAGAAGTCATCAAAAACCTACCAACAAAGAAAAGTCCGGGACCAGATGGGTTCTCAGCCGAGTTTTACAAAACCTTTAAAGAAGAGCTCATTCCAATACTTCTCAAAGTATTCCATAAAATAGAAGAGGAGGGAACCCTCCCAAACTCATTCTATGAAGCCAATATCACACTGATACCTAAACCAGACAGAGACTCATCAAGGAAAGAAAATTTCAGACCAATATCCTTAATGAACATTGACGCAAAAATTCTCAACAAAATTTTAGCAAATCACATACAAAAACATATTAAAAAGATAGTGCACCATGATCAAGTGGGTTTCATCCCAGAAATGCAAGGTTGGTTCAACATCAGGAAATCAATAAATGTAATTCACCATATTAATAGACTTAAAGTCAAGAATCACATGATTATTTCAATAGATGCAGAAAAAGCATTTGATAAAGTACAGCACCCCTTGATGCTCAAAACACTAGAAAAAATAGGGATAGTGGGAACATTCCTTAACATTGTAAAGGCCATTTATGCTAAACCCATGGCTAATATCATTCTAAATGGTGAAAAACTGAAAGCATTCCCCCTAAAAACGGGAACAAGGCAGGGATGCCCTCTTTCACCACTTCTATTCAACATCGTTCTTGAGACTCTGGCCAGAGCAATTAGACAAACCAAAGAAATTAAAGGGATACGAATTGGAAAAGAAGAACTCAAACTATCCCTGTTCGCTGATGACATGATTATATATTTAGAGGAACCTGGAAATTCCACCAGAAAACTCTTAGAACTCATAAGTGAATTCAGTAAAGTAGCAGGTTACAAGATCAATGCCCATAAATCCAACGCATTTTTATACATAAGTGATGAATCTTCAGAAAGAGAAATTAGGAAAACTACCCCATTCAAAATAGCCTCGAAAAAAATAAAATACTTGGGAATCAATCTCACAAAAGAGGTGAAAGTCCTCTACAATGAGAACTATACAACACTAAAGAAAGAAATTAAAGAACACCTTAGAAGATGGAAAAATCTTCCATGTTCTTGGATAGGAAGAATTAATATTGTCAAAATGGCCATACTACCAAAAGTGCTATACAAATTCAATGCAATTCCAATTAAAATCCCAATGACGTACCTTACAGAAATAGAGGAAGCAATTATGAAATTCATCTGGAAGAATAAGAAACCCAGAATAGCTAAAGCAATCCTTAGCAGGAAGAGTGAAACAGGGGGTATTGCAATACCAGATCTTCAACTCTACTACAAAGCAATAGTAACAAAAACGGCATGGTATTGGTATCAAAATAGAAAGGTAGATCAATGGTACAGAATAGAGGACACGGACACAAACCCAAATAAATACAATTTTCTCATACTAGACAAAGGTGCCAAAAATATGCAATGGAGAAAAGATAGCCTCTTCAACAAATGGTGCTGGGAGAATTGGAAATCCATATGCAACAGAATGAAACTAAACCCATATCTCTCACCATGCACGAAACTAAACTCAAAATGGATTAAGGACCTTGGAATCAGACCAGAGACCCTGCAGATTATAGAAGAAAAAGTAGGTCCAAATCTTCACCTTGTTGGTCTAGGATCAGACTTCCTTAACAGGACTCCCATAGCACAAGAAATAAAAGCTAGAATCAACCACTGGGATAGATTCAAACTAAAAAGCTTTCTCTCAGCAAAGGAAACTATCAGCAATGCGAAGAAAGAGCCTACAGAGTGGGAGAATATCTTTGCCAATCATACTTCAGATAGAGCACTAATCTCCAGAATCTATAAAGAACTCAAAAAACTCTACTCCAAGAATTCAAATAATCCAGTCAATAAATGGGCTAAGGAAATGAATAGACACTTCACAGAAGAAGATCTACAAGCAATCAACAAACATATGGAAAAATGCTCAACATCTCTAGTAATAAGAGAAATGCAAATCAAAACCACCCTAAGATTCCATCTCACCCCAATTAGAATGGCGATTATCAAGAATACGAGCAACAACAGGTGTTGGCGAGGATGTGGGGAGAAAGGTACACTCATACATTGCTGGTGGGGCTGCAAATTAGTGCAGCCACTCTGGAAAGCAGTGTGGAGATTCCTTAGAAAACTTGGAATGGACCCTCCATTTGACCCAGCTATTCCACTCCTTGGCCTATACCCAAAGGACTTAAAATCAGCATACTACAGAGACACAGCCACATCAATGTTCATAGCTGCTCAATTCACAATTGCCAGACTGTGGAACCAACCTAGATGCCCTTCAGTTGATGAGTGGATAAAGAAACTGTGGTATATATATATACAATGGAATATTACTCAGCCATAAAGAATGATAAAATTATGGCATTTGCAGGCAAATGGATGAAGTTGGAGAATATCATGCTAAGTGAGATAAGTCAATCTCAAAAAGCCAAAGGGCGAATGATATCGCTAATAAGTGGAGGATGACACATAATGGGGGGGGAGGGAAGGGTTAGTGTTAGGGTTAGAGTTAGGGTTAGGGAGGGGGGCAAGTATGGAGGAAGGAAGTACTGTATAGAGGGTAAAGAGGGGTGGGAGGGGTGGGGGGAAGGGAAAAAATAACAGAATGAATCAAACAAAATTACTCTATGTAAATTTACGATTACACAAATGGTATGCCTTTACGCCATGTACAAACAGAGAAACAATATGTATCCCATTTGTTTACAATAAAAAAAAAAAAAAAAGAAATTGGAACCGAGATGGGCTTCCTTTTGAGGCCATTTGGAACACAGTTGTTCTTTTTCTCCTCTGAGTGGTCGGCTCGCACCTGCGGATCAGGGGTTGCCTAAGAACGTCTGAGATTTGCAATGAGGCACACCAAGGCTCCGTCTTCTCAGCGGCCACGAAGCCTGGGTTTTACGGGACATTCCACCCTCCAGCCTCCAATTTCCCTTCCTGGGCCACTGTTTCCCTAGCAGAAGTGGCACCGAGGAAAATTCATGCCTCTATAAAGTGGCTCATGGACCATGAGACCCTTGCAGGACACATCCAGAACCACACACTGTCCAATGTTGACCTCTGGGATCTGGCCAGTTTCAGAAACTCGCCAAACAAGTGCTTTTATTCCTACTTTAAATATCAGTTTGATTTTAGTAAAACAGAAGGCTTTTTATTTAATTTCAATACAAATTATAAATAAAATTATACATATTTCCTTCTATCGTAAAAAAAAAAAAAAAGAAAACTCTCTAGTTCTTAATCTCATTCTTGTTTGATTCTCTTGATCAATCATGTATTAGAACCAATTTCCTAGGTTTTCCTATGGTCAAGTTACGTACAATCTTTTTACCAGGATAATATTAGTGATGAAATTAGGATGCCTCAGTTTCATCTCTATCTTAAGAGTCTAGATATGATTTAATTATTCTCTAATTAAAAAGAATGCTCTTTGTATCATTAGATGTTGAGAGATGAAAAAGAAATTTGGATTGCACTTTCATACATAATGTGTAACAAAAATCTATTTCTGGATAGTTATGTGCCAAGGAATTAATTCATTTTATTTCAAATAAATAAAACATACTAAGTAAAAAACAGTGCAATAGTTCCATAATCATACTTGTAGTCTTTTATAAGAGAAATTTTGTAATCCCTAGTACAGGTATAACTATTTCTTTTCTTAAAAAATAAATAAAAAAAGGGTTGGGGATGCAGCCCAGTGGTAAAGTTCCCCTGGGTTCAATCCCCAATAACAAGAAAAAAGAGAGAGAGAGAAAAAAAAAAATTAACCATTGAAAGTAAAAATGAGAGTCTTTGAAAGGAAAAGGAAAGGATTTATGTATAACTTTGAGACAGGGTCTTGCTAAGTTGTTCAGGCTGGCCTGAAACTTGTGATGTTCCTGCCTCAGGCTCTTGATTTGCTGGGATTATAGATGTGCACCACCACTCCCAACTTGTAAAGTTTTGTCAGGGAGTAAAAATTACTGTGATAATATTTTTGAGCATCAATATTTTTAGGTGCTAAAATCAATGTATATCCCTTAAAATTTAAGAATTCTATTTTACTGAAGAAAAAGTTTCTTGTTTTTGGAAATGCTTCATAGACTATGTAAATCTATAAATTTTGGCAAATGGCATTTTTGAAGTGTACTCAAGAAGTTAATAAAATATGTGATGGAATTTTATCTCCTGATCTCTAGCTCTGAATTAATGCTTCAAATACAGTTAAAATAAATAAATAACAAAAGCCTTTTTGATAAATGAGTTAACTAAAAGGCTTTCTTTCATAAAGCACTTCAATTTAACAATGTCATGATACTTACACATTAAAGAAGACCTTGCATCCTATTTAGATTCTAAATGTAACAAAAACAAATTGCTTTTTGTCTTTGTATAAGGCACATGAAAGGCAAAAGAAAGCAATTTATTATTTACTGACATTATCCAGACTGAAGCAAAATTTAGTTTTCCTTGTCAAATTGGCAACATCACAGTTTTCTATTTAGTAGAAACTAGTATATCATAAAGTCCACCAAACAGTGATTTGTACGATATTAAGATCCTGTCCCACCACCCCCTGAATGAATCTATCATACTCAAGGATACATAGACAAATGATGAAGAGTTAGAGAACTTATAGGAGAGGTACTTTCATGGTAGGGTGCAGGTCACCCCAGAGCAGGAAAAGCTATTTGATTTCCTAGAACTCCTCTAGGTCAAAAGCCATTCAGAACCAAAAGTTTTGGAAACCGTAAAGAGGTAAATGCTATTACATAAAGTAGAGGAACTGCAACAAATGGGTGGACACAGCAGCTCCAATTCAGCACATAGGTGCCAAGGACTTGCCCTTTGCAGATTCTTGGCTTTACCAGCTAGACAAATTTATTGATAAACCTTGGATTCTTTATACATAGAGGATCATAATATTGTCTCTAGAGTGAAGTTTTTCTAGGCATAAGCTATGAGACTGAATGGGCCTATGCTATAGTTCAGAAGTGCTACATAGTTTAAAGATGCAATCCAATGATTCGTTTCAGAAAAAAATGGAATAAGCTGATAGGTGTCTATCCTCTTGGGATGCTTTGTTATCAATCTCACTAATTTATGAGTGCTCTATTTCAACTTTCTAAGTCAATCTACATCTATGGTAAGTTCAACCTTAACCATGTTTTACTCTCAACAACCCTCAGTGTCCTGGGATTGAAAGACTGAGACGAAGGTCACATATGTCCAGAAGAGATTCTCCTCCTATTTCTTATATTGAGAAAATATGAAGTATGAAAATGATAAATGAGGTAACAATCTATATGCATTTTATAGCCCAAATCATTTTATTAGAGAAATATTTATTCTATTCTTCCATTGGCTGATTTCATTAGCAACTGTCTAGAAACATTGTTAAATACAGGTACACCTTCTAGATACGCAACCTCCCTGGCCCCCAATGAAACCATTTGTGTTAAGTCTTATAATAACAAGGGAATGAGACCACTCACTGTGAAAGTGCATACCATAGAAATGAAAAGATGTACCCCATTTGTGTACAATAAATCAAAATAAAGACTGTAAAAATAAAAAAGTATATATCCATCTAAGCTGATCTTTATAACCAGACCCTGATTGTAAATAATGCATCAAATAACTCACTCTATAAGTATAAAAGCTTCTATTACCTTCCAAATATAAAAGGAGATAAGATAGGTATAAATTTGAGTAATGCAGGTTCACTGCCTTCAAGGATGTTACAACAACAACAAAAAAAAAAAACAATAAAAAGCTTATGGTACAACTTCGCACATAATGCTATAAGAACACAGAGCAGAGAAGTCAGGTACTCATTGTTCTGGCTGGTGAGGATATTACGGGTTATTTTTTTAGGCAGCATCTCAAAAGTTGGAATAGATACTCAGTAGACAATCAAGAATTAAGACCTTCAGTATAGATTGATATATCCTGAAAGTGTGTTAGAGTGGCATATTTGGGGAAAAGTTAAAACACTATGTTGCTAAAGAGTTGGACATTTTGTTGTGTTGGGTAGTTGGTGAGCAGTGGCTAAACAGAAGTTTACATACTTGAGATTGATTTAAGGTCATTGAATTTTATGTTTTTAAAAAGATGATTCTTCTTGGTGGCTGAAAAGGATTCATCAAAACTGTTTAACAAGACATGATGTCGCTTGCACTTGACTAGGAACAAAGGAAAAGTCAATGATGCACTAATTAGAAACTGTATTTCTCATATACAATTAGCTCATTTTGGTTTGAAAGTGGCAGAGTAGATTTGATAAAGATGGAGGACTAATTATGAAACTTGATGGCTAAATCCAGCACTATATTAAAGTTTGGAAATAAAAGGTAAAAAAAACAAATGAGGATAGTGGTAAAGTCACTTCCCTTCCTAACGATTCAGTTTACTCAGCATTAAGTGGTTTGGAATTGAACTTGTCATCTTAAGAAAACTTCCTAACTCTAAGGGTATATGAGAAATAATTTGTTGAACAAATGTTTTTAGGAAAGAGTTTTCATATTTCTTTAAATGCTGTTCCCAAGGCTATACATACATTTCTGCCCCTGTCAATTACAGCAATCATTGGATAGCAATGGAAAGGAAAAAACCTATTCCCTGTAAACAATTAAATGAAGTAGTCAGTCACTAAGAGACAGACCTTGGAAGTTTAGTGTGAATTGTGCTTAAGTGCTTTTGATTTGCTCTGTCCTAATTAAGACATGCTAATAAGATTGCCAAAGTCTTACAGATGGATCAAAAACAGAATTCCTTTTCCAATTGCTTTATAAATAATGATGCTGCTAATATAGTAAAGTCTCAATTTTGGGACAAGTTCCATGAGTGTGCTGGAAAGTAATTAATGTGAGATTTTAATGAATAATTAAATTTGGTGGTAAAGATTATACTCTACCTTGAATGAGGATTCTACTTGTACTTCTTTTCTTTTATTTTATTTTACTTTTATTTATTTATTTATTTATTTATTTATTTATTTATTTATTTATTTTTTGCAGTGCTGGGGATCAAACCCAGGGCCTTATGCTTGCAAGGCAAGCACTCTACCAACTGAACTATATCCCCAGCCGCTTCTTTTATTTTAGTTCCAGAAAACCACGAAAATGTGTTTTGTCAAACAAATATTTCATCTTGATGACAAATGATCATTGCCAAAATGTAAGCATATTAATGCTTTTAATTGAAAATGAGAAAAATTAGCCAAAAGCAATAAAACCCCCACCAGAATTGTTTTACCTTAGATGAAGCCAAATGCACAGAAATTCTCAGAATTCATTCATTCTGTTGGACTCTAGAACAATTTCTTGGATATCAGACTTTGGAATCAGATTTATAAGATACAATGTAGGCAAAGTTCATGGTAGGTATATGCTGCAATGACAGCTCCCTGAAAAAGTTTTTAGAATTTCATGTCAATTAAGCCTTACGTACTTCCTGATTATCCTACTCTTTTGATGTCACGTCTAAGAAATGTTTCCTTGGTCCTTCAAACTTCAGTCATGACTGAATTGCATTGGATGTGCAATTTCTAGAGACCTAAACACAAAGTGTGTGTATTCAAACATGTACACATGTACACACACACACACACACACACACACACACTCAATTGTGAACTCATTGAGTTATCTAATTCACATTTAGTTCATTGTACTCTAGAAGCTTCAGAATAAAGAGAACTCCATGGTCCTTTAAAGGTCAAAGTCACAAAAAGATCTAAGATTTTGGAAGTTTATAAGATAGGTATTATAGTCAGCTTTTTCACTGCTGTAACTAAAAGAATCTGACCAGCACAATTGTAGAGGAGGAAAAGTTTATTTGCAGGCTCACGGTTTCAGGTCTCAGTCCATAGAAGACCCGCTCCATTCCTCAGGGCTCAAGGTGAGGAAGAGTATGGTAGAAGCAAGCAGCTCACATCATCAGGAAGGAGAGAGAAAGAGAAGGAGAAAGAGAGGGAGAGAGAAAGAGAGGGAGAGAGAAAGAGAGAGAGAGAGAAAGAGAGACTCCATTCTCCAGATACAAAATATATACCTAAGAGCCACACCCCATTCCAATCTCCTCCAGCCATACCCTACCACTTCAATTAATCCCTAATGGGATTAATTCACTGATTGAATTAATGTGCTTACAACACGCTCATTTCTCCTCTGAACTTCTGAATTGTCTCACGTGTGAGCTTTTGTGGGACACCTCACATCCAAACCATAATAACAGGTGTGCTCCAAAGTTACCAGTTTATTTTCTTAACCTTGTTCATTTCATTTTAGAAGTGTTTTAGTTGTTAATATCATTATTTCTTCCACCATATTATGACTTTATCAAGGCAGAACCATGTTAAGATTCAAATATTCTGTGAAAAGCCCATGAACATTGGAACCATATATAGCTGAGCTCAAATTGTGCCCTGCCCTGTACGGTGTGGTGCATGGTAGCTAGCTTTCTTAGTTCTCTCCATATTCATTCTCCACTCCCCTCCCGCAACTTGCTGCTCAGATTAGCTGACTTTCATGAATTAAGTCAACAGTCTCATATGATTTTTGTTTGACCTTGGTCAATGGCAAACTACAAGCAGGAGATTTAGAAGGGGAAATAGAATGAGATCAAAGCATTTATTCTTCTGGTTTTCTCTCAAGGAGTCTAACTACACAATTCTCTTGCCACTCCAGATTCTTTCACATTAAGAGTGGTGACACTTTTGCTATTACTAACAGCAGGATTCCTACAGTGTTCTTTGTGTTTCATCTTTATAATTTATAATTAGTTATATGATTAATTATATGAATTTATAAGTTGTTCCCTTTTAAGAAACCATTCTATATGAGTTATCCTAATTGGAATGGTTCTGTTTCTTAAGAGAACCACAAATGATAAAAATCGGGAAACTAATTAAGGATCACAATGACTGCCATTAAAAGTTATTGGGGGGAATCAATTAAAATGGACATATGGATAACCTGCCTACCATACTTCCTACAACATAATGTACATTAAGTAGACAGTAGTAAAGATTATTTACCTGTCTATTCCATACACCAAGCTGAGAATCAGGCATGAACATGTAGTTACTAAATGTTGGTAAAATGAATAAATAAAATTGAAAAAAAGGGACAATTTGGACCTAAGGCACTCTTAAATTGATCCGTATCATTTTAGTTATTTAATTTTTCTATGATCTTCTTCACAGCATCCTCTCACATATAAAAGATATATAATTCCTTTGGCTATGCCTTCAAGACCTGACCTATATTTTACATTCTTTCAGATCAGAAAATTTAATTTTAGTTCCTATTTGATAATATTAATATCTTCTAGAGAATTGTTCCATACAAAATATGCACACATCTTTTATGGGCTTTAAGGATGAACTCCACATGCTGACAACTAATTTTACTCATTACTCCTGTGTTAGATGTAATTCATTTTGATAATATGATGGGTTGCAATGTCATTTTTATATCGTAAATACAGGCAACATTTAAATAGCAGTAGGTTATGAAGAAAACAAGGACACTTGTGGCAAAAACTTTCTCATTACCCCATTAGTTTATAATGTGCTTTCCATCTCATTTCATTCCAACAGAACACAATTTCTTTTCGATAATATACATTTGTGCTCCTTGTCCCATTCAGTCACACTACATAACCAGGTTCCTTTGACTCCTTTCTTCTCCTGGTTTCAAACAATGCCAATCTCAATTTCTGTCAAAAATATCATTAATACCCAGAAATATTCATACCTGCCTCACTTGGGATTATTTGAAATGACAGGCCTATGGCCAGAATGGTACGGTACTAAAGGTTTTCTAATTATTTTACAAACTTACTAAATAGGAAGCAAACCTCTGTATTTGATATCAAAAGTATCAACTTTATATAAAATAAATGTTTTAAACTTAAAATTTCATTAAAGAATAATTGACAAACTGGGAACAATTAGAAAACTATCTTCTTTCATTGTATCTATATTTTGATATAACTTCTTAAAGAATTCAGATGCATTTTATTTCCAAATTAAATGTAATTTATATATTTGAATTCCTGCCATGAAGACTACTCTACATTTTCTAAATGTAAATCCCTAATGCTTTGATCTACAGGTAGAAGATAATGAGATGGTAGATTCAATATACACATCTAATTTCACTTTCTATGAAACTCCAACAGCATCCACAAGGACAGAGAACTGGAGAGGGTAGAACAACGTTTTCAAAGTTTGAAAGCAAATGAATTCGGGATATTAGTTTAGTAGAACTAAGAAAACTGAATCTCAAGCAGGCTTTGGGATAAAGCTAAAAAACTACTAGATTTACATTACAAATCCTCAAAGATTCAGGAAGTGTTAGCTGCAAGTACTTGTAGAATTCAGGATAAAAGGTATGGTTAAACCAAGGAGTATGGTAATCATTTTAATATATGAACATGAATGTCTCTCGCTCCTAAGTTTGAGGGTTTGCCCTCTCATCTCTAGGTCAGTTTATCTAGTGTGTGTGCTCAGAGGGCAATGACTCTCTTAGAACCCAGTAGACATCTGTTGGTTTACTCTAGATAAGGTAAATTAGAAGGTCTCTGAAGTAGGATAATAGGCACAGTTGAAGAGATACTGATTGACTATGGACCATGCACACATTGAATGTTGAATGCTGAGAATTTCTAGGTCTCTTCTTCCTTATTTCTCACCCCATTTTGCTCTCAGGTTTCAGGAAACCACTCAGGTCTTTACCATTCAGAAAGGAGATTAAAAAATCTTTCATAGTGAATGTTCATAAAACAAGAAAAATGATATAAAGATACTAAAATATGGCACTCCTAAACAAAAAAATAACATTCATTAACAATAGTACATTCAAGGTTGCATAATTATATCCATACTTCCTAACATCATTTATTCCCCTATTTTTGGGGGGTTGGGAACAGGGGATTGAACTCAGGGCATTTGTCCACTGAACCACATCCCCAGCCCTATTCTGTATTTTATTTAGAGACAGGGTCTCACTGAGTTACTTAGAGTCTTGCTAAGTTGCTGAGGCTGGTTTTGAAATCAGGATCCTCCTGCCTCAGCTTCCTGAGCTGCTGGGATTACAGGTATGCACCACCATGTTTGGTTTATTTCCCTATTCTTAATCACAATTAGAAAATCAAGGATAACCACATATTTCAGAAAACATTTCAGCAAGAAAATGGAGAAAAACACACACAAAAGAGAAAACTAAGGGGGAAAAAAGAGAGACTAAGGTGGGATAAAAACTTCAAAATAGACTAATATGACTAAAATCAGAATTAAAACTCATTTTTATTTTTTTACATTTTCATGGGTGGAGAATATTAGGGTTTCTGGAGGCTGATGAACTTGCAGAAATCATAGAAAAGTGATTCATAGACTACATTTTTCTAATTATGTTTTATATAAAAATATTTCCTAGCTTTAACAATAAAATTAATAGTGGTTTATAAAGCAATATTTAATAATCTCTCACTATAGTTTTCTCTCAATATCCCATTTTAACCCCAGAATTACCTCATGAATTTTGTTTGATATGGACTTGAAAATTAACCTCTGAGAACCATGAGCACCGCTTATAGGACGAGTTAATTTTTGCTAAAGGAATCTTGATATTTCTATTTGAGATTCGAATTTATCCAATTTCATTTTATCTTTTCATTTACACCATTACAATTTTCATTTCTTAATGCCATAATTCTAAGACATGTATTATAATTTATCTCCTGTTATTACCAAAACCATTAACACCTTCTTTTTGGTGGTAAATCCATAAGCTTTTTACTAGGTTAAGTCTTTATGTGGCAGCTAACTAAAATTTGCCAAGGTTTGCAAATACCAGTTGTGTAATGTGGAGTAACTTTGCTACCAGTTGATAAAATTGGCTCTTGGTGGGCACCTATATTCCAGTCAATGACTGGCATCAGTTTTGAACAATATTATAGTGGATATTTACTTTTACTAATAGGAAAGAACATTGGAAAACCAAAATTTTGTGCATTGGTTGATAAATTTTTATTGGTTATTCTTAGTCATACATGACAATAGACTCCATTTTGAAATATATCATAATTTTATCTTTAATAATTTAACATGTATAGAAACATTATATCAGCATGAATCTATGTAAATAATATATAAAATAATATATGTAATTAATATTAAAATATAGTTTGACTAAATCTTAAAAGGAAATATAATATAAAATTAATATTTTTTTATAATAGGCAATGTGTCAGAATCAAATGAAATAATCTACAATGGGTTACTGCACTGTTCAGCCTAACAGGTTACTAATAATCAAATAAATGTCAACAATGACTGTTCAATATTATTATGATATTGGTCATTTAGCAGAAGGGAAACCTTTGCAAATGTGAGACATTGTCTTTTATTTTATATTATGTACAATGTGAGTAAATTTTTGCTACATATTGAAATTTTTCCCTACTTATTAAAATTCTAGACTTCTGTTTCCATAATTTCTTGTCCCATAAAAATATATGAAACAAACTTGTCTTCTAAAGCCATTCAGAGACAAAATTAACTGCACTGTACTCTAATATTAAAAATTCCAGGTGGTCAGACAAACATATGTCAACCCTAAATATAAAAAAGTTAAATAAATTAGTATATGGGTACATTTGTGGATGTCTTTCTATGGTTAAGAAAATAGTTAACATTGGTGGTTAATTTTTTCTAGCAAAAATTACTGGAAGACTCTACTTCCTTCTAGGCAGGTGGATTGTAAATAGTAAATCAACATGTCATAACTATATCTATTTCATTTTCCTGTGACGTGAGATTTTAAAGAAAATTTTATTGGTTCTTTTTACTTACACATGACAGTAGAATCTATTTTGATACATTTATACAAGCATGGACTATATCTTATTCTAATTAGGATCACAGTTTTGTGGATGTACATGATGGTGGGATTCACTGGGTGTATTCATACACATACATAGGATATTTAATGTCACCAAATTTCATTATCACAACAAATCTGTGTAGTTTACAGGACATGTGATGGCAAAATGAGCTATTTTGCATGAAGTTCCCAAGAATATGTCATGCAAGTTAAGGATTCATTTAGAAAATTTTATACTTTTTGTACTTTTATTATCCTCATCCCTATTGTTCCTGTTACTACTAATGTTGCTCTTAATATCTGTATTACTCATGCTAGTAGTAAATTCTTTGATCCTGTTAAAATGTTGGAAATTTTTCTGTCCTAAATTATTTGTCTACCATAGCAAGTCATTTAAGTATATAGTGTCATATTTAATTTTTGAATCAAATATTGTAAATTTTCAGTGAAATTCGATCAATAAGAAAATATTTGATGCTCCTCTAAAGACTTTACTCCATTAGTAAATATGAAGTTTATGATGATCATCATTCAGTGTTCTTATTCCATGGGCATACAAATGTGTGCACTCATATCCAAATTAATATCCCATTGGGTGTGTTTCATTTGTTTCATGTTAAAACATACTGTGCAGACCTTTATTTTCCAAAATTCTCTGTGACTATCTATGCTGAGATAAATACATATCATAGGTTTAAACTAATGCACATACAGGATATGAATTCATTAAATGAGTCTTTATCATCAGAACCTAGGTTATTCATAAAATTTCCATTTCAGATTAAAATTTATATTGTAAATCTAATGTTTTTCTTTTCTATTTGAGTATTGCATCAGTGTTTGAGTATTTAACCCACTGTTTTCATAATTGTGTTGTAGATTGATCATATGATTTGGTGCTTACTGTCTAGCCAGATCTGCTCATCATGTTCTATTTGAGTTTTATCTAGCTGGGTATCAACTGGTTAATATCAAATGTGGAGGATACATAGTAGTTGTCAAGGTGGTAATATTTCAGGGAAAGGGGAATATTGGTGTTTTTTAGAGAGTGATTTTTTTCACTGTCCTACAATGAATGGTGTGAATGATGTATAGTTTTAGAAAGGAATGGATTTACTTTATCAAGTTTTTAGAGACAATTCTATCACTTTCCACCAAAAGTAGTTAACTTAGGCAATTGTTAGAAAAAAATGCTATATTCTTCTTCCTTTAGTTAATATTAGCTTCATGGTTCCTTAATAGTTAAAATATGCTTGAGTTTTGATCTTACATTCATTAACCCACAATGCATTCGACTGAAGTATTTGTGTGTGTGTGTGTGTGTGTGTGCATGTGTGTGTGTGTGTGTGTGTGTGTGTGTGTGTGTGTATGCATGCACAGGTGTGTGCATGCTACTTTATAAATCATAGTAATCTGTGGGCATTCTTCTATCAGTTGCATTCTCTAAACAGTATCCCATAGATATGCATTCTGGGTAAATGGTGCTTTGGTTTACTACGTCAAAAATTATCATTTTTTTGAAAAATAATTTTTAGTTGTTGAGGGACCTTCATTTTATTTATTTATGTGGTGCTGAGAATTGAACCCACTGCCTCACACATGCTAGGCAAGCACTCTACCACAGAGCTACAACCCCAGCCCAAAAATTATCGTTGAATTATATATTATAAACATTTGACTTTGGGTCTCTAGATGAGTATATTAATTAATTTTTCCTCAATAAATAAAACAAGTTCATGTGCTGTTATAAGCTACAATTTTACTATAGGAAACTCTTTGACTTTGGAAGTTACAGTTAATTGTGTTGTTTACCACAACCATTGGTAATACTGTTTAGGATCTGGTGTGGCAAATTCTCCTTCCTTCTGCTTTTTAAAAAATTTTGATATGTGTTAATATCATCTGTTTACATTAGTGGGTAAACGTTTCAAGAATGTTATCAAAAAGCTATATAAATAATATTGAAATTGTTAATTATGAACAGGTGATGAATGAATCTGAGAAAAAAATCAAGTACTATATATAATAGAGTTCTTACTTCTAACCTGATTAACATATCAAATATACACGTCTTTTTACTGTTATTTATGTGCTTTTCAGGAAGATTATGCTATTTGCTGCATTGATGGTTGTAAAGCATAGGTATATTTATAGAATTTTTTAATGTTTTCTCTATTTTCTTGAATTACTGTTTCCATATATTTTACTAAATTATTTTGGCTACTGATCTAAGAAGTAACTGATTTTTTTTACCTTTCCTTTTTCCTTCCACCATTAACTATCTAGAGGTAATTGTTATACTTCACTTATTTCTGGGTGAAGAATGATATGTCTATAATGATAATTCTACATACCTGTATTCTATGTCATCATACTCATTGAATTTCAAGACGCCACTTAATTCTAAAAACTCTGCCCTCATATAATGGTTGGCTTTGCTGCTGCAACTAAGATTTTCTAGTCCTCCAATGAAACACCAAAAACTAGAGAATGCTTGATTTAAAGAAAAGCTATTTAATAGTGACAATGAATTTTTGCTAGAACAAATGCAAAAAGCATGGACTTGTAGTTATTTACGTAAGTTATGAATGAGAATGTTAATCAAGTAGGTTGTGAATAGGAAATTAAGATGCCATAATTATTATTTGTCAGTATAGTATATTACATTGTACTAATATAATCACTGTTTTCTTTTTGATTTTCAGATTACAAAAGTATTGACACTTATTGCCTGACCAATCCTCATGACAATTTTGTGTTGGTGAGTTAGTACAAGCATAAGCTTTAGCAACATGAGTTTTTCCTGAGGGTCATATGGCATAGTATACCTAAAAGCCTCATAAAAATTGAATGCCTAGAAAGTCATGAGCTATGAAACATAAATACTTCTGTCTTCATAATAGCATTACTGATAATAGTAGTACAAAACAGAGTAGTACTACTATAACGAGTAAACATTGGTGCATAACTAATAATCATTTTTGTTAATCCAGGGATCTGGGGATAGTTAAAGGTAAAATATTGTTACTTTTTTCTGGTTTTATGAGGTTAATCTGGATGTGTTCTTACAGAGTTCACATTGTATGCCAGGCTTAGCTCAAAGTGATCCAGGCAGTGAAACATTGGCAACCAAACAGCTTTGCTTCTGATTTATATAATGGACCTTGTTAGTCACCAGGACCCCAGCAAACCAGAGATATGAAGGCACTAAACAAAGTCAATAGATGAGTGGGTGTTAATCTTCACACAAAATACAAAGTGTTCAAAGATCATTAACACATTCTGTGTTTATAAGTAATTTCTGAAGAAAACATCACAGTCACTAGTAAATTTGAGTTGATGGAAGTATAAATGAACATACTAATAATATAAACACATATGTTTTATGTTTCAGGTCATGAAATATTATGAACATATCACTATATTCAGACAGAAACAATCAAGTGTTACAAAATACTTAATAATTTTACATTATGAGGGCCTATATGAATTTAATGAAATCACACACAAACCAGAATTAAGCACTCTACCTGGTAAGACCATGTTCATCCTTTAGAACAAGTGCCAAGTAAGTGACACAGACCAACTTTTCTGTTCTTTGCAAAAACCATGCTGCCTTTCCATAAGATGTCAGGAAAGGATGTGATGTTTAAATATATATACCAATTTGACTGAGCTAAGGGATGCCCAGACACCTGTAAAAACACTACTTTGCCATGTGTCTGTGAGGAATTTTCTAAAAGAGATTGGCAGCATTTGAATTGGTAGTCCAGGTAATGAAGATCACCTTGATCAATATGTGTGGGAATCATTCAATCTGTTAAAAGCCTAAATAGAACAAAATCATGGAGAAAGGATGAATCCACTCTTTGTTACAGCTGAGACATCCATCTACTACCCAGGGGCATCAGCAATTTGGTTTTTCAGCATTTGAACTTGGAATGTAACATGTAACATCAGATCCCTGGTTTGGAAACCTCCAGAAATCTTTGTTCCCCAAGTTTTAAGATCTTGCTTTGTGAAATGAAACTACATCATTGCCTTTCCTGGGCCTCCAGCTTGCAATTGGCAGATCATGGGAATTGTCAGACTTTATAAACCTGTGAGCCAATCCGTCACAGTAAATCTCTTTCTGTCTATATCTTTATCTCCTATAGATTTTTTTCTATAAGAAACACTGAAAAATACAGAAGTCTATATGTACCAATTACCTGTAAATATATAATTTTCCTATTTTGGTTATGTTTTCATATTCACCATACGCTGATTTTCACTTTTGTAGAATGAATTTATTAATTGTGCTTTTATTTTCCTGATTTTCTGTTTGATATGCTGTCTTAGCTCTCTAGCTTTCTTATTATTTTTCAGGTTATTTTATTTGGATTACTATATTTCTATGTTTTATGAAATAAATTATGATAAACATCTTGCTATATATCCTCACTGTTAAAAGTTCATAAGTCATAATAGTAAAAAGGTAATACAGCATATTAACTTTTGTATTAAGACTTGCAGTATCCTCAAGTCTTGCAATACTTCTTTTTATTTAAATTTCTTAGTTCTAAAACCATACTTTGGCCAGAGTTTTGTGTCCTTGTAGATCTTAGGCATGGGTATTTTTCTAAAATGCTAGCATCAAAACAAAAAAAAATTAGCTCATATTAAGAATTCTTTAGAGAATCACCTCTTGCATTTAAGTAAGTCACAAATAATTAGGCTTGACATTTAGACAATATTTGGTAGATATGGAATTTATTGTTTTGATAGTATGGCAAGGAAACATATTATATTGCATTAAAGTGAATTTTTAGTCTTTAAGTATATTTCTCTATATTTCCTCAATTGATTATTATGACAAGTCTGAAATAATCTCTAATTATAAAGCTGAGATAGACAAAATGAATTTAAAAACAATTCAATGTATATTGTTTGTTAGTCTCAGTTCAGACATAGAGGCACACACAAGCTGAAAGTGAAATGACAGAAAAGGTACTGTATACAGAAAGTAACTGAAAGAGCCCTGGGGTGGCTATATTCACTAGTGGACAAAATTTACCATGTAAATAATTGTGCCAACAGACAGCAAAAACACATTTTATTTGTTCAGATACCATTACATGTCTTGATAAAAGGAACAAGCCATCGTGGCAATATAATAATTATCAGCACATGCAAACTTAACAAGAAAGTCCCAAAACACATGAAAAAAATTGAGCCCAGGGAAGTGACGCATGCCTGTAATCCGAGAGGCTCGGGAGGCTGAGGCTATTTCAAAACTAGACTCAGCAAAAGGAAGACCCTAAGCAACTCAGCAGGACCCGGTCTCTAAATAAAATAAAAAAGAGTTGAGGATGTGGCTAAGTGGTTGAGTGTCCCTGAGTTCAATCCCTAGCACTCCCCCAAAAATCAATAGCATCAAGTAAGAAATAGTTCTACAATAAGAGTTGTAGATCTACTGTCATGTATAACTAAAAAGAACCGATAAAATGTTGTAGAATTAATTACTCCACTTCCAATAATGCATATAACTAGATAAGAAATTAATAAGGAAATAGGGGACATTGCAAATATTATAAACCAGCTAGACATCCCACACCCATACATAAAACTCCATCCAACAACTGCAGAATACAATTTGCATGTTAGAAATTTCCAAATTCTGACTAAAGAAATTTCAAAAAGATGTACATAAATGTAGACATACTTAGTGTTCTTGGATTGAAAGACCTGACATAGTAAAGATTTCAAACATATCCAAATTGACGTATAGATTAAATGTAATTTCTAGGAAAATTTCAGCAATATTTTATTAGATCTAGGCAAAAAGATTCAAAAACATATATGGAAATAAAATGAAGTGGGATAGTTAAAACAAATTTGAAAAGGAATAATAAAATAGGAATAATCAGTTCACATTCTATAATTATAATTTACCACATTAATAAATACTTTGTGGTACCAGGGGCACATAGACCATTGAATCAGTGGAATAAAATATAGTATATAGAAATAGATACATACAAATATGTACAAATGATTTTGATATAGTTGAAAAGCAATGTAATAGAGGAAAAACAGTGTTTTCAACAAATTGTGCTAGAGCAATTGGACATCCAAATTTTTTTTTTAAAATGCTTTTTGTTTTTTTGGTACTGGGGGTTGAATTCAGGGGCACTCAACGATTGAACCACATCCCCAGCCCTATTTTGTATTTTATTTAAAGACAGGGTCTCACTGAGTTGCTTAGCACCTCACAGTTGCAGAGGCTGGCTTTGAACTCATGATCCTCCTTTCTCAGCCTCCTAAGTCATGTTTTTGATCTATGTCTCATGCCATATACAAGGTTACTCAAAATAGCTCACAAACTTTAACGTGAAATGTAAATCTATAAAATTTTCAGGGAAAACAATGTAACAAAGTCTTTGGGATCCAGGACTAGAGGATAATAATAACAAAATACAATCCATAAAAGGAAATATTGGTTATTGGAAATCATCAAATTTTACCAAGTAAAAACTTTACAAATCACATATCTGAAAAAGGAGTACGATCTAGGACATATAAAGAATTCTTAAGGGCTGGGGATATAGCTCAGTTGGTAGAGTGCTTGCCTTACAAGCAGAAGGCCCTGGGTTCAATCCCCATTCTTAAGCTTTAAAATTAAAATTAATTAAAAATTCTTCATTCTTAAGCTATAGAGAGAATCAACAAATCAATTAGAGAAAATGTATCTTTCAAAGAGGATGTACAGGTGGAAAACAAGTAACTTAAATTGTGTTCAACATAGATAACCATTAGGGAAAAGCAAATTAAAAGCATAATGGGCTAATAGATTAGTGATTGAGTCTCAGTGGTGATTTTAAAGAGATGGTTGTCTTCTATATTTTACCTGGGTGAAGCAAACACACATATTTTCACTTTCTGGTAATTTTTTTGACTTGTACTTTAGGATTTGTGCACTTTTCTCTAAGACTGTTGTAATAAAAAAGTCACCTTAAAAAATTGGATATGATACAGACAGTAATCTCTAATCTGTGTACTTGAAAAACTATGGACTCTTCTATTAGGTCCAAAGCTTAATATCTGTGCAATCATTTTAAATCCTTACCTCCATTTTATGAAATAAGCTTCACTTTCCTACCCTAGATAGGTGCTTGCAGAGGAAACAAAAGTTAGCAGATACCGCCCCAACCCCTCACCACCTGTTAACTAACATAACTGAAATATCTCCTCGTTTGCCCTAACAGCCACCGCAAGGCTTCACACAGATAGCTCATGGGAGCTTATGCAAGCAGCCCTATAAAATACCCCCGAGTTAGGTTTTCCCTTCCCTCTCTCACCTTCACTGAGCGATGGTCTTTGTCACTCTGACTGACAAATAAACTTTCTTAACTATGAATCTCTCTGCCTGGTTTCTGTGCTGTTTGTGTGTGTTTCACTTTCCTTTCATTGGTGCCATGACTCCGATCAGGCTCCCCAGCGTGCCTGCTGCCCTTACTCTAAGGGCTTGAGCTGCTCTGGGACCCGGGCTCCCTTTGTTTTAAGGGTCTGAGTTGTCCTGGAACCCCATCCAATCTTCTCCAGAGACCAGGCTTCCATCTCACCAGCGCTCTCCTTCACATCCCAACACCGGCCTCATTTGGTAAGTGGCTCCTCCTCTGGCTTTTGGTTAAACAACCAGTGAGACCTGGGAAGTGTCTGTTGAGTGTCTGGGCACTCCCAGGCTCTCCGCTACAAGGACCCCCAGCCATGGTTCTGTCAACTACAGCTGAATCCCTATACTGATTGCTGGGGACTCTTTCCTGAGAGGACTGCCCCTTCGGAGACCTATTCTCGGTCCTGGGCCTCATCTCTATGACTCATTCTCTATAAGAGAACCCCCCACCCCCCGACCCCCGCAATGGGCACCCAGGCACCCTACAGGATTAGCCGGGCTAAGCCTGGATGCATACCTCCCATCCAGGTGATGACCCCCTAGGTAACCCATCCTTCACTCAGGCGATTCCCTAGGGGCGGAGGGATACCTCTCTGTATTCACGGATCCTCCCTCGCACTGGGCAGCTCACTCTCAATCCCCACCCACAACCCTCTGGGTTGCCTCTTGTCTAATATATAGTCCCTCCACCTCACCCCGGACCTCAAACCAAAAAGCTCATCCATTTATGTATTGAAATTTGGCCATCCTATATTCTAGATAATGGCTCCAAATGGCCAATTAATGGCACTCTAAATCCCTACATTCTTAGGAATGTTTTTAACTTCTGTGAGTGCTTGAGGAAATTGAAGGAGATCCCTTATGTTCAGGCTTTTTCTTTCTTCAGTTCCAAACCTTCCCTTTACAACTCAGGCTCTCTGACTCAGGTCCTCCTAGCTCTCCCTAAACCAGCTCCTATTCCACCAAAAGTTTCAACCATGCTTCAATTAGAGTACTGCAAATAACATAAAGTATTTCATCTTATTAAAATTAAGTAATTCATCTAAATTCAGAAATTTCATAAGGGTTGTTTCAGAATGTGAGCAAAAAAGGGATCAACTGATAAGAAAATAGAAGGTTCCAGATATGGAAATATACTTTGTAGAAAGGAAAAGAAAATGTTTCTGGGTAAGAAAGTCTTTGTGTGGGCTGGGGATATAGCTCAGTTGGTAAAGTGCTTGCCTTGCAAGCACAGGGCCCTGGGTTTAATCCCCAGCACTACCCAAAAAAAAAAAAAAAAAAAAAAAAAAAAAAACAAAAGTCACAAAATACATGAGGGTCTAGGTAAATGCTAAGAAGTTCTGTAAGTAAAGGGCAAATTTCAACAATTTTGTGTGTAATTAAGTTGATTATATGTTTGTGAGACAATCAGTTAAAGCTATTTAAGGTTTTTCACTAAAGTCAAATACTAATGTACTGATATAAACCAAAGATCAAAAATTAATCCATATGTTAAATTGACAAGGATTTCTTTAAAACACTAATTTACTCTTAACATTGTGTCTGTTAAGTTTTGTTCTTTAGAGCAGTCAATCTTAAAATTTAGGGCTTATACAATTATGGTTAAATAACAACTGATAGAGTATTGTACTAAGTTACAGAGTCTAAATTTTTCTTCAAAAGCTAAACTTGGTTAATATAAAAACATCAAGATAATTGTGCTATTACTCTTTGTATATTAAATACGTTCATATGTTCCAGGTATTTAAGTCTTTAAGGCAGAAAATTTATCAAGCTGCTATTCTCCAAACTAAACTTGCCTCTAATGGTAATTTTAAACTTATAAGAATAGTAAATTTTGTCGATAAATATATCATTTAATGTTCTATAGCAGGACCTGTTACCAAAAGAGTATATGTAAAATTTTATGTTACCTTCTACCCTGGGATAAAAATGTAAATGTATATCTATAAGTTAATGAGAGCCTGATTTGTTGAAAGGTTAATATCATGAAACATGAAAGTATTTTGCCCCACAAAAGGGAATCAAGGAGAGGGAATCAGCTTCTCCTTGATTCATGCTTTAGATATAATGTCATATTGTGTTAACTAACATTCACATAGACTTAGGAGATGATATGTGTAAACTTTGTAAAATGATATTTAAAGAGGAGGCAAAGATAAGCTTCAGAACTAGAACATTTTATATAAGATTTGTGAAAAGCCCTGCCTTACCTGTGATAAGGCTCTGCCTCCCACCTTACTGCATGTTAGAATGACTTCAAAATAAGCCAAACTTTAGCTTATTTAAAGTTATATTCAAAAGATTGGTTTTTGTCATAAGATTACTGTGATCTTGAACAGGGGATATAATGTATAGCTCAACCAAAATTCAAGATAGCTACTACACAAAGTAAATATGTTTTTACTGTTTTTAATTCCATTTTGTATTTTCCTTGTAAATGCTATAACTGTTGCCTGATTAATGTTTTGCAGAAATATTGCTTCAAGAGCAAACAACGTGAATTAATTTAAGATAATGGGTCATCACCTATAGGACAGATGGGATAATATAGACCCCAATTAAATAAAAGGGGGTAAATGACTGTAAAGTTATAGACACTGAATTTAAAGCCCAGTACTCTTACTTTATGACTAGTGGAACTGGCTTGCTGGATGTTTAAGATCAAGACTTAAAGATTGAGATTAAAATGAAGAGGCCAAGAAAACTAATATTTGGCTCTTGCCCTTGGAGTCAGCAGAAACCCAGGGAATAGGAGAACTTCTCTAAGGAGATTTGCAACTCTGGGCCACATGACCTCTTGATCAAGGAGATTGATGAGGTCACTAGAGAATGAAAAGCCAACCAGTGCACCTGCTGCAAAGAGGAGGGTCATTGAAAAAGGGAGACATCCCTGATGCTTCCAAGGACAGCCACCCCATCAAGGAGACCCTACCTAGCAAATGGCAGTAAAGGAGCTAAGAAGCTGCTCTCAAGTTCCCCACAAATGACTCCTGTGGGAATTCAGTTGACTCTTAATAGACAGGAACAGGTTAATTTGACCACCTTGGTCTTAAACACCTAGCAAAACAGTTAAAACCAAAACATAGCCATTCCTGGGCATTTAAAAAAAGAAATAATAATTAAATATAACTTAAGATGTACACTTGTGTTAGCCCCAAGGATAAATAAAGCTGGAGGCTACAAAAGAGATTCTTAGGCACGAGTGCCTAATAACAATTTAGAGAAACTGCCTGAGTCAGAAACTTTTGGTCAGTTTAAAGCCTTAGATCTTCCTAAACTAGACGATGCTGGCACACCCTCCAAGGCACCATTCAAGGCACCTCCCTTCAATTTCCATGCTCCGTAAGCATAACTTTTAACTCCACTACCCGCTTCTCTAGCCCACTGGACACCTACTTCTTATGCTCACAATCCCTAACTACTTGCATCAAATCCTCCACTATAAGACCCTGCATAATGGTTATGCTCTCCCCTCAACTCACCATTTATAGTTATTCAGAATTTATGATAAATTTCACTCCAATCACCAGACAGGAGTGTGCAACCTTCCTTCCAATCTAGGTAGGCATTACTCTAGCTGCCTGCCTCACTTCCATAGGACTTTCGGGGAAGCTCTAGGACATAAACCTTGCTAGACAATTTGAACAACAGAGCAATGAGCTGGCTAAATCTGTCAAAACTTCCAGAGAAGCTATCTGCATCCTCCAGGCCCAAATCTCCTCCCTAGTGGAGGTGGTATTACAAAATAGATGGGCTCTGGACCCCCTTACAGCTGAAAAAGGTGGAACATGTGTCTTTCTTGGGGAACAATGTGTTACTATATCAATCGATCCAGAAAAATTGAACAAAATATACAAACCTTACAAGATCTGGCCACAGAACTTTGACAAAGGAGCTTCACACCTAGCCTCTCCCCTTTTTCCTCATCCCCTTGGAACACTCTCATATCTTGGGTATTTCCCCTCCTAAGTCCATTAACAGCAATGTAATGGAATTCCATTACTTTTGTTAGATTTTAGATATTAGAAGCAAATCTCTCGATACAGCCCATATTCAAGCCATCCAAGCAGACTGGATCACACAAGGGTATAAACTTTAATTGGCTGGGATTACTGGGATCTCATAAGAAGCCACTTTCTAAATCAAGGTTTGGTGATTGTGTAGGGAAACAGGAAATATAATTCTTCTGGGAAGGTGGACTGGTATAATCTGTAAAACAATGTGGCAATATTTAATAAAATCATTGCTTTAGACTGAATGTGCCCCCTAAAATTCACATGTTGATGCCCTCATCCCCAATGTGATAGTAAATGGAGATGGGAGAGAATTAGTATTAAATTTGGTCATAAGGGTTGTGCCTCAGATTAATGCCCTTATTAAAAGAGGAAGACACACTGAGCACAGTGGCACATGCCTGTAATTCCAGCAACTCAGGAGGCTGAGGAGGAGGATGTCAAGTTTGAACCCAGTCTCAGCAATTTATCATAGCCCTAAGCAACTCAGTGAGACCGTGTCTCTAATAAAATACAAAAAAAGGGCTGGAGATGTGGCTTAGTGGTTATGTGCCCCTGGGTTCAATACCTGGTCAAAAAAAAAAAAAAAAAGAGGAAGACACACTAAATCTCTCTTTCTGCATGCACCCACCAAAGAATATGAAGACATAAGCAGGAAGCAGACCTTTTTCTGAACCTGTCTACGCTGGCACCCTGAACTCATAGTGCTAGACTTAGGAATGTTTTGTTAAGTCACACAGTCTATGGTATTCTACTATAGTAGCTTGAACTAAGAAAAATATGTGTAACTATGACCTTGAATATTTATTCCTGAATGTATATTTTAGAGAAATATATTCAGAAGTTCACAAGGGAAAATGAATAAGGATGTTCATTACATCATCATTTGTGGCAGTGGAGTGTGAAGCAAATGTAGGTGTGTCTCAAATGGGGAAGGGAATGGGTAACAAAACTTGGTGTACTATGTCAATGGCCTATGTTGCAACATTAGAAGCAATGAACTAGAGGTATAGGTGGCAACAAAAATACAGAATGATACATTCAAACAGACATTTAAGAAGACCATATATTTCACAAGAATTCAAACATAAAAGAATAACTATTTTTGGGAAGAAAATTAGTGCTAAATTCTAAGAAGAAAGAAAAAATTGAACAAAAGAGAAGGAATCTTGCAAAAATCAATGATGACAATGTGGTCAGACTCCAAAAATAAAATAAAAGTAAAGATAAAATGCAATCTTCATCAGTGGGTAGTTGATTTTAATCCTTTTCTATAAGTTGAAGGGCTGGCAGAAAATAATTTAGTAAAAATTGGCAGGCTTTAATGCCAAGTGCAATAAGTATGGTGATATCCATTGATGAGATCTGTCTTGTTTGTAGCATTACTCACATATCTACTGATATTTAAATATAAATATAACCATATTACTTTTGGATGGATTTCAGATACATTATCCAAAATACTAGTGACTGAGAGAGAGAGCAGAATGAATAAGTTGTAGGGGTAGCCTTGGGGAATGTTTTGAAAAAGGAAGATCTCTGTCACCTGTACCACCACTGAATATTGTATATGAATTAGGGTAGCATGGGTCTTTCAGGTATGTTAAAGAAAGCCTCCTTTGAACAACCAGACCATCTTTGCCTTCCCAGCACCTCCTCTCCCCTATACCTCAGAAGTGACAAGAGTGGTGATTTGTAATCTCTAAGTTATATCATGGTTTCTCTAGCAACCTCCCCACCCTCTTCATACACTGAAGTGTCATAAGTCTTGCTTTGTGATGTCTAACCTCCTTCTTAGCCCTCATTGGCTGAGGAATAACTCATTGGCCAATCAAGGCTGCAGGGTGTGGCCCTTTATTGTCTTGGGTAGGTATATATGCATGTGATCCTTAGAGCTCTGTAGTAGACCACTGGGAGGCTTCAGTATGGCTAAGGCAACCAAGAAATCACAGAAGCCTAATGCAGAAATGGACCATTCAACCGCAGTGATGAAAGAAAGGAAGAAGATGAAGGCTTCCTATCAATCCAAATGCAGAAGAGGCAACAAGGTAAGATAACCCACCCCAAGATCCGCCTTTCTGTGTTGATTTCCCACTCCTTAAGACTCCTATTCATTCTTTATCTGCCACAAATCCCTGCTTCACATGTATATTCCATCTTCTTCTCCCAAACCAATGCCCTTATGGCCTCTCTGTTGTCCTTACAGATGCTAAAGGCTACCACTAAGAGTAAAAAACCCCTTCAAAGGAACTCAAGCAGAAGAGACACCGCAAAACCTTCTACTTCTCTGAAAAAATCTAAGAAAACTAAAGGCACAATACTCTTTGGTCATTACCATCGACTGAATGAGAAACTGAATAAAGAGCCAGAGGGCCAAAAGACCATAGAAAGCTCCAGCACTTCGAGCGATGACCTAGAAAGCCCATAATTAATAGTGGAGCCAGAGACCTCCAACTAATCTGCAGTGTCCAGAGGTCTGGCAGCTAAGAAATGGTTAAATTTTACAACAGGTTACATTGATGATGAAAATAAAATCAATCTGATGTGAAAAGATGTGTATCTCCGTGAATCTCTGATGGTGGAGAGGGAACAAATAAAAGGGTAGAAGTAGGTGTTTGAGAAGGGAGAGATGTGGGGCCTGCAGAGTTGGAGTTCAAACAACAGATAAATTGCTAGCCAGACATTGAAGGATAAGGACAAAGTGAGGACAGTACTGAAGACAAACTTCCTCTTTATAATTGATACCACAGGCAAGGAGGAAAGGGACTTGATGTTTCTACCTATGTGTATTTGGGCACAGGATGAGGGCCATGGCTTCAGTATGTAGATTACCAAAATCTATATAAGGGGAGGCATAAGAAACAATGACCTCATAGTGGTATTTGTTAAACCACACTCTATGTTGTAAGCAACTAATGGCTCTCAGAAGGGCCAAAGAGATCACACTGTTAGAAATTGCCAACAGTATCCCTAGGAAAGTAATGGTGATTGAAAGCCATAAATCTAACACAGATTAGCCCACTTAAGAAATTTGAGGTAGAGCAAGCCATTGGGAGTGGTCTGCTTAATGTGCTGGCAAAAAAAAAAAAAAAAAAATTGGAGCATAGTCTGCAGAGAATTCTTAAGCAACATGGCTCCTCCTCCAAATATCTTTAAGCTTTATCTTTTCCAATGTTGTTTTCATCCATGAAGAGAGTATCATGTTTAAATAAATTTATCAAAGTATAATTGAAACACAATAACCTGTACGTGATTAAAAAGTTTGTATGTTTTAACACTTTATATACACTTGTTAATCGCAATTATAAGAGTGAGCATACCCATCATTCCCTAAAATTTCCACATGCTGTTAGTCCCTTTTGTGTTGTGATAGTAAAATACCTGAGGATGGGTACTTTATTTTTAAAAGAGGGAGGTTTATTTCACAATTTTGGAAGCTGAAAGTCTGAGATTGGGCAGCCCCACCCACTTGGCCTCTGGTAAGGGCCGCCCTGCTGTGTCATACATAGGCTGATGGCTTCACATGGTGAAGGAAGTGTGTGTTTGTGTATGTGTGTAAGAAATAGATCACATGGCAAAAGAGAAACCAAGAGAGCAGGGGGGTGGTCAAAATCATTCCTTTATAACATATCTGCTCTCATGGAAACTAATTCACTCCTGTGAAACTGCAAGAGATCAGCATTAGTCTCTTCAGAGGCGTGACAATTACCCAATCATCTCTCACTAGGCCCCACCTATTAAAGGTCTCCCAACCTTTCAATACGATTATACTGGGGACCAAACCTTAACAAGAGTTTTGGTGGGGAAAAGTCATATTTGAACTATAACATGCTTCTTGGCAATCCTTCCCTCCTGCCATTCCCTGCACCCCCATCTCCAGGTAACTACTGACTTGCTTGATGTTGCTATCAGTTTCCATTTTTTAGAGGTTTATAAAAATGAAGTCATAAATATATACTTAACCCCAAAAGTCATGGTCCAATTTCTAAAAGATGGCTGTTTTAAATGTGTACATATAGGTCCAAAAAGCACATTTTTAGCACTTGTCCCATAATTATTATATTATATGAAAGAATATGTGCAGAGGTTCTTGTTACACTATTAACCTCAGATATCATGTAATTAAGTTACTGTTTTCTCTTCTAAAGTAAGTTCCTTGCAATCTAGTATTGCTTGCAGTGCATTTCAGGCCACAATTGTGTGGTTCTATATGACACACATACTCTAGTAATAAACAGCTGTCTCGAAATAACCATTGATAGTACAGTCATTGTTAAAAAACACAATGCAATAAAAGAGATTAAGTCATTTCATGTAAGAGTTTATTTGTATTTATGCTTAAATCAGTGCAAGAAAGTGCAAAAGGAAGTTTAAGTTTTTACTTGGTTTATGCAAGTACTTTGATGAAGTTGAATTTTATCTTTAAATTTGTTCTTGTTTAATTGTTCAATTTTATTAAACCACAGAACAATTCAAGAATATTAAATATTACATCAGTTGCATGATGTATTAGTTGGCTAAATTGTACCTAAATTGCAGACATTTTTGTTTTATTAAAATCCTTTTGCATTTTTTATTGTCACAATCAATATTCAATGGTCGATAAAAGGGATTTATACCACATTGCTTTCCTATCCATCACTATTTCTTGTTTAAATTCATAATTATTACCCTCCTATTGAGGAGTGAGCATTAAAAAACTTTGGCCACCTAGAGTTTATGGTATTTATGCCAATGGTTGAAAATGTATTTTTCTTCATACTTTGCTCCTAGGATATGAATTTTTTGTTGTTTTAAACATCTTTATTCAGATATAATTGACATGGAATAAATTGCATATAAAATATGTAAAGTGTAAAATTTAACTAGATTTAACTTTTCACCTGTGAAACCATCACCATTATTAAAAAATAAGATTATCATTACCCTAACCGTGTCCTTGTACCCCTTTGTATTTGTTCTTTCAAATATTTCCCTAGACCCCGTACATTCCCATACAACTACTGATCTGTTATTTGGATCTGTGGATTAGTTTACAATTTCTAGAGTTTTATATAAATGGAATCACAATTTGTACTCTTGTATGGCTTCTTTCACTTAGCATAATTATTTTGAGATTCATCAATAATATTGAGTATATCTATATTACATCTATTTTTATATATTATGATTTTAAGTAGCATTAACTTGATTCCCCACTAATTATTTTTTGATTATTGTAGATTCACAGGCAGTTATATATAATAGAGTGTTACCTTATTCTTTCCACTCAATTTGCACCAATAGTTGTGTCTTTGCATAAATATACTAATTTTTATTAGGAAATTGATATTGACACAATCCATTTAACTTATTAATATTTCACCAGGCTTATATTCACAAATATTTGTATGTATGTGTGTTTGGTTTTATGGAATTTTCTAATGTGTAGCATTTTTTGTAACTACCACGATAGTCAACAGGCAGAAAAGTTCCATTCAAGTAACCCTAATCCTACCTATATATAACCATAGTGACCTCTATTCATTTCTCATCCCTGATATCCAGTAATTTCTTCTTTAGTTCTCTAATTTTTCATTAGAAAAAAATGTTACATAAATGGAATCATTTAAGTTGGAGCCATTTTATATCTTTATTTTTTCACTCAGAATAAATGTCCTGTGATCTAATCAATTTGTCTGTAATGATAGTTGTGTTTGTTTGCTTTAATCATTCATTGATTAATCATTTGGTTTTCATCTGGTTAATAATTCATATGGTTTGGTTAATCATTCATTAATTAAAGGACACTGTAGTAGCCATGGTTCTCCAGAAAGACAAAACCAATAGGGTAAATTTCGGCTGATAAGATAGGATATATAAATAGATAATAAATGTAATAGGTAAATAATAGAAGATATGATAGGTAAATGATAGATAGATAGATAATAGATAAACAGGCAAGAAGGGAGGCAGAAAGAATAAGAGATTTATTAGAGGAATTGACGCATGCAGTTATAAAGGCTAAGATGTCCTATAATAGGCTATTTGCAAACTGGAGACACTGGGATGATGGTAGCATTGCTCAGAAAAAGTCTGAAAGCCTTAGAACCAAAGAAGCCAATGGTACCATTAATTCTCAGTCTGAGGCTGAAGGTCTATAAACCCTGGGGGTTGCTGGTGTGATTCCTAGAGTTCCAAGACCAGAAAGTCTGGAGTACTAAGTTTGAAGGTCAAGAGGAGGAGTGTTGCAGCTCCAGAAGAGATATGGGAATCCTTTTCTTTCCGTTTTTAAAATTCTATTCAAGGACCCAGTCAGTGCGATGGTGCCCACCTACATTAATGGCTGATCTGCTCCACTCAGTCAACCAACATACCAGTCTCTTCTAGAAACATGTTCATAGACACAGAATTAATTCCCAGTTTTCTAAGTATTCATTAACTCAACCAGAGTGACATAAAATCAAAGACATCTTTGTTGTTTCTAATTTTAGATAATTACAAATAAAGATGATATGACATGCCTGTATAAATTTTGAGTGTGAACATGACCTTCCACTTCTCTGAGATAATGCCCAAGAGTACAATTTTTAGGTCATTTGAAAATGGTATTGTTTAGTTTTGTGAGAAACTTTCATATAACTTTCTAGTTGGCTGTACCATTTTAAATTCTATCCAGCAATGTACAAGTGATATAATTTCTCTGCATTCTCACCAGTATTTGATGCTATCAATTTATTTATTTATTTATTTAAATTATTCTACGGCATGTGTAATGATATACCATTAGCGTTTTGAATTTCTCCTATGGTTGATGTGGTTGAACATGTTTTATATGCTTGCTTTTTTATCTACAACTCCTCTTTATTAAAATGTCCATTTGTATTTCTAGACCATTCTCTTTCTTTCTCATTTTAGATGCTTGCGCAGTAAGGCTTTAATAAATTTGAAGACAAAATCACAGGTTTCCAGGTATACACAAATTCATAACAATTTTATAATTTCTTTCTCTTCCATCTCTTAATCCTGTTGGAAAGGCATAAGAAAATGAATTATTTCTTATTTAAGTTAGAATTTTCTTAATTGGGTCTTAGGGTCTCTTTTAAAAGAGCAGATCATCTGAATTTTTAAGACTTCTTACTTTTTTTGTATTTTCATTCTACTCACATATCACTGACTGGTATTTACTCTTAGATCCTCGTGAATTTTGTATTGTTAAATAATATTTTAAATATTGGTATTAACAAAGAATGTCTATGTTTGTTTCTTCAAATAACATTTTCTTCCTCTAGTGTGTAATTGCAATCCTTTTGGCCTTCACTTCTTCATAAAATAAACATGGGAGCTCAATGAATCTCCTATATAAAAATGCTGGATCTGGGATTCCAATCTTTGGCATTTAGGATGTACCATTAAGAGCTTATATACACAAATTTTCACTCATGTTACAAAGGCTGTGGTTTGCTTTATGACAGAATATCTAACAATTCTCCATTCCATGACTACACCTTTTGGTTGTATAATACATGCATTCAATCATTTCAGGGATACTCGACCACAGCAGAATCACTTCCAAACTATAGAAAATCACCTCCCCCATAACCATGTATAACACTGGTTCTGATAGATAACTTTATCTTTGAATTTTTCTTTCATACCTATCCCAAAGGGTTCTACAACACACGTCTTTGTACCATACTATACAACATATGAATGTTAATGGTAAGATTAGCCTCTGTTGGTGTAAGTGGGTAATTTAAACCTCCAAATTCCTTGATCAGATTAACTTGATATTTTCAAACAAATCGAGACTAGAGGAAATTCTACAGGCATAATATACTGAAGTGCCTAGGGATTCTTCTCTGTGCTCAGCAGTTAATCAGAAATCTATGGTTTCTCCATTCCTTGGCAAATCAGAAAGACGATAGCTATCATACTTAATGATAAAGGAATTCCTAGCCAATCACTTTAAACTGAAAGAAACACAAACATTTCTGCCATCACCACTCAGGTTCTTTAGGTGAGCAGAGAATCATCCTCTGAAATCTCATTCCTCTCTTGGTTATATTATCCTTATTACACAAGTTCTTGGAATTGAGTGCCAATGTATTTCAAGATATTTTGTCTATATATTTGCAAAGATAAATTATGATATGTATTAGATGTTATTTATTTAGACTTCTCTATGGTTTCTGAATCTATACATTTGGGTCTTTCTGTATATGTGATTAAAGTCATTATTTCCTTGAATATTTTTTCAGTCTGACTTTTTCTTTAATCTTCTTCTGAGCAAGTGATGATATGGAAGTTAACTCTTTTGTTATTATTACATATGTTGCTAAGATTTATTTTAATTTATTTACTTTTCTGTTAGGTCTTTAGATCTTTCCTCGAGTTCATTGGTTCTTTCCTTGTCTTCTTCACTCTGTATAAGCTGATTTATCCAGTTTTCCTTTATTCCAGATTTTTCTAGTTCTATAATTTATATTTTAATCATCTATTTGTTGTTGAATTTTAAAAAGAAATTTAATCATTGCTGTTTAATATTTTTGTGATTAGTGATTTAAAATTCTTATCAGTTAATTGATGACCTATTTTATGTTGCCATCCGTTGATTTCGTGTGTTCTGTCATTGCATGGGTCTTACCAAATTAGTGTCTGACTTACTGCAGACAGATGGGATGGAAGCTCAGCTCTCTACTCAGCTCTGCTGATACCTATCTTCTCAGCAAAAATGAAAATGAAGCACCAGTTAACACCACCACCTTGCCTCCAAGTAGGAGTATAGATCCTCATGGGTCCTATTGTTCCCAGGGAGGAGTAAGGAGAGAGATGACTCATACTGTTTTGATGCTGCTTGGTGGGAGTATAAACTCAGATCCTGTCTGGGATCAGCTGTTATCAGGGGAAGCGAGAAGTGCAGAACAACCTAAACCTATCTCTTAACTCCTCATGCTGCTTGGTTAATACTGAACAGGTGTAGCACTTTTCCTCTCCAATGGATTCTGTCATTCCAGGGGTACTTACAGAGCGAAACACTAACAAGTCCTGATTTGAACTTTCTTCATAAATCTCATAGATGTCCAATGGTAGTAGAAGCTCAGCTATCTAAGACTTACTAACACCAAAGGGTGAGGGTGAAGTACAGTAGTGAATAATTCTCCCCTCATTAAGCTTCCTTGCTGCCGTATGGATTTAGAAGTTCAGCTTGCCTTTAAACACTACTGATGACACAGATACTTCCCCTTGGCAAATCAATTTGAGCACCACCTGCTTCTGCCAATTCTTTGATGGAAGATTAGCTCTCCACTCATCAGAGGAAGTGTAACAGCCCCTACTTCCGCCAACCAGGAGATCAAAGATCAGGTCCACAAGAATTTTTGTGATTCTAGCAAGACAAAACTAGGAGCATCTCCTGTTTCCCTGAGGTCCAGGGGTAAGTGCAGGATGGGTTTCTTCTTAGCCCCACAAACTATGCTTATTTGTATATTTTTTTTGGAGGAAACTATTCAATTAATGCTTGTTGGGAATAGGATGAATGTCTCCAAAATATTTCTGCTGTGTTAGGTCCTTCTTTCTCTGGTATTCTGGTTAAGACAAACAGACTTTACTTGGAGATATTTTTGTCTGTGCCTTTTGGTGTTTCTACATTGAAAACTTCTACAGCACTCTTTCCTATATATATGAAATCTAACAAGGAAACCCAGGGAACTAACTTCCATACAGTTACTCAATTCCTGTGTCCCTATGTGTTCCACCCTCTTTCTACAGTTAAAAATACTTTTATATTTTTTGAATTATGCCCAAAGTTTCTTAATTTTAAGAAGGTATCATAGCTCTGTCGCTGCCAGCAGTGTGAAGAGCAGAGTGGGCAGGATGCCCAGGAGGGATTTATCCGTGGGTCAGAGACAAACAGAGCCTTTCCTCTCAGCTACAAGAGAGCACATTGCTACCCAGGGTGCCAGGGAACTATCAGAGCAGCCCATGACCATGCCAGAGGTAGAAGGGGCAAGGACTTTGTGGAGGAACTAGTGCCTGAAGTATTTTAATCTTTTTAATGTTAGGTTTTTATTTCACTGGTATTTTGCTTCACTGGTATTATCTTCTGTGTTGGTTTGGTTCAAACCCCATTATTTGTTATTGCATACTTTAATCCAATCTCATGTTGTTTTTAAAATGTCCTCATTGGATATCTATTTTTCTTCTCATTTTTATATTTTCTCCTTCTATTTTTCTTTTCTCTATTTTTCTTCTCCTGCATTTCTTCTATTCCCTCCATTCCTTTGCTTCTTCTTCTCCTATTCTTTTTATGTCCTATATATGTGTAATGTTAATTTTAATTTGTAATATGGAATATATTTATTCTGAGAGTATTACTCCCTTTTTCCACCTTTGGATTAGTGGAGTTGGATAGAATATTTTCAGCAAGGTGTTATGTCTTATTGGTACATAGTCTGCTCTCAAACAGTCATGGTTATCTCCTTGAAACAGTGCTGGTAGGACTTTAACCATATTGATTGTGTACTCTGACACTGAGTTAAATGTTATCATGTGTTTATTATGAGTCTGGGGTAAAAGATAGATTCCACATAATTTCCTAGCAGGAGGAGACGTCTATAGGATTGGTGTATAAACCTGGGTCCTTTATTGTCTTTGCCTTCCTTCTAGAAATAAAGGGATTTCCCCCCATCTAGTCTCTTTCTAGTAACAATTGGCCTTTACCTGTGCCCTAGGAGTGACAACATTTGCTACTCTTTCAGAAACTGAAGGCTTTTGAGAGGATGTCCAAGCAGTAATGATAAGTTTCATATCTTTTATGCACCAGCAAAGGAAGCTGTGTCTGGTTTTCTACCCTGCTTCTAGTCTTTGTCTTGAGCAATATTGGAGGACCATAGAAAGGAGCCTGCAAGCTGATATTAATTCATCTTGTGTCTCTTTCTCCAGTGGCTTTGTTACTATCACACCAACATATACTCAGACATTAACAATTGGTTCAAAGTGTTACTGATTCCTTCTTACCCACAGTTTCGTATGTCTCAGATGTTCTATCTTGGGTGAGAGAGTCTGTGTATCCCATTTCTCCTTTGGAGAAGGATGGGTATCACTCCTGATGGCCCTGCAACCACAGATCTCTGATGGGCTCAAAAACTATAATTTTGTACTTTGAATTTTTCTCCTCATTATGGACTGAATGTGCTCATTCAATTTTCTACCCCTGAACAGAAGTAGAACATAGAGCCTATGCTTTTAACCACTACATCCTACTGCTTCCTAGGATAGATACTATTTTTATTTTTCAGGAATGTGTTTAGGTGAGGCATTCAGAAAGAAAAAATAAGCTTGCAATAGCCAAATGTCTAGTAAGTGACACAAAGGGTATTTGAAATCTTTTTTCTCGAACTCTCCAACCAGGTCTACCTCGTTGTTAAATCCCTGGCTTTTAAAATAAACCAAGATCTTCAATTTCTTTCTTTAGTGTTCTCTAGTTTTCATTGTAGAAATTAAAGAAGACCTTAGAAGGTGGAAAGATATACCATGTTCTTGGACAGGCACAATTAATATCTGGCAAAATGGATATACTATTTAAAGCACTATAGAGATTTATTATAATTCCTATTAAAATTTCCAATCATGTTCTTCATAGAAATAGAAAAAAGCAGCCATGAGATTCATTTGGAAAAATAAGAGGCCCAGGATAGCCAAAGCAATCCTTAGGAGAAAAGTGATACAGGAGGCATCAAAATATCAGATCTTAAATTATATTATAGAATTATAGTAACAAAAATGACGTGGTATTGGTACAAAAACAGACATAAAGACCAGTGATATAGAACAGAAGACACAGAGATGAACCCACATAAATGCAGTTATCTCATACTAGACAAAGGCACCATAAACATACTATTGGAGAAAAGATGGCCTCTTCAACAAATGGTGCTAAGAAAACTGGAAATTCATATGTACTAAAACCAAATTTAACTCCTATTTCTTACCCTGCACAAAACTCAACTCAAAGTGGATCAATGATCTAGACATTGGATCAAACTCAAAGTGGATCATTGATCTAGAGACTTGGAACCTACTAGAAGAAAATGCAGACCCAACTATTCATCATGTCAGTATAGGAACAAGCCTCCTCCAAAAAAAAAAAAAAAAAAAAAAAAAAAAAAAAAAACTCCTAAAGCACAAGAGGTAAAATCAAAATCAAGATTGAGTAAATGGGTTGGTTATCAAACTAAAAGCTTCTTCACAGCAAAGGAAACAATCAAGAATGTGAAGAGAGAACCTACAGAATGGGAGAAAATCTGTGCCACCTTCACTTCATATAGAGCACTAATCTCCAGGCTATATTAAAAATGCAAAAAATGTAATGGCAATAAAAACAGATAGCCCAATCAATAAGTGGGCAAAGAAACTGAACAGACACTTCACAGATGAAGAAATACAAATGGTGAGAAAATATATTTAAAAAATGTTCAAGATCTTTAGTAATTAGAGAAATGCAAATTAAAACTAAAATGCGATTTCATTATCACTCCATTCAGAATGGCAACTGTCAAGAATACAAGCAACAATAAATGTAGGTGAGGATGTGAGGGAAAAGGTCTACTTATACCTTGCTGGTGGGACTTCAAATTGTTGCAACCATTAAGGAAAGCAATATGCATATTCCTCAGAAAATTTGGAATGTAACCACCATTTGACCCAGTTATCCCACTCCTTGGTATATACCCAAATCACTTAAAAATAGTATACTTCAGTGATGCAGCCACATCAATGTTTATAGCAGCTCAATTTATAAGAGCTATACCATGGAACCAACTTAGGTGCCCTTCAACAGATGAATGAATAAAGAAAATGTGGTGTGTGTATTCAATAGAATATTACTAAGCCATAAGACTAATTAATTTATGGCATGTGCAGGTAAATGGTTGGAACTGGAGACTGTCATACTAAGAGAAATAAGCCAATCCCAAAAAACCAAAGGCCTAATATTCTCTCTGATATGTGAATGCTAACTCACAATAAGCATGGGGAAGGGAAGAAGAGAAGTTCATTAGATTAGACAAAGGGGATGAAGGGAAGGAAAGGAGGATGGGAATAGGAAATACCGTAGAATGAATCAGACATAACATTCCTGTGTTCCTATGTGAGTGCACTACCACTGGAACTCCATATTATGTACAACCACAAGAATGGGATCCTAATTAGAATAAGTTATACTCCATGTGTGTCTAATGTGTCAAAGTACACTCTACTGTCATGCATATCTAAAGAATAAAAATAATGCAAAAATTAAAAATGAATAAAATAAACCAAGATGCTTCCCTCACATTTTACCAACCATAAATGTACATTTTAATATTTGGCAGCAAATCATGTCCAGTAATCTCAGTAGAAGACAAGGTTACAGGCTTGAATGCACTTGTAATTGTGGGCTATTAGTGGCAATATCAGTATAACTGCAAAGTCCTTAATAGTGTCACACTTGGTTTGAAATTGCTACTTTAGATACTGGTGGGTGCACTGGTAACTGTTAGCTGTTAGTGCTGTCATTATTGCTGCCTATAATATCCCAAGAGGATGACACTTGCCACTGGTTGCTATGGCTAGAGTATCCTCTAGTGGAAAGTGTATGGTAAATAAAGTTCCAGTCAACCACTGATAATTCTATTTGCATATATGTGCCTTGGAACTATCAACAAAGGTAAAAGACTAGTGGATGTTGAGAGCAAAACTGAGTAGGGCAACCATCCTTAAAAGCAACAGAAATGAGGAAGTCCTTTTGCCTGATTTCTGTCGTAAGTTTATATTTACTACAGGACTATTATGAGATAAGATGGAAGAGTTTCTTGGCCTGCCTAGATAAGAAAAAAGCCTCAATCATTGAGCAAAAATAAATTCATTAATTAACAAGTGGCAAGCACTCTCCTGGGTGCTGGAAAAAATTACACTATGCAAATGACTTTGAAGTAATATCCTAATTAAAATGAAATAGAATTTTCCAAGACCCCCTGAATTTCATCTAAATGCTTAAAGTTCTTTAAAGTTGTCATCATATCCATCCCCCAAAACTGTGATAACTCCTCCCTAAGTCTTTGGACAAATCATATTCCTTCAACTTCCTTTATCAACTGAAACAGAAATTTTTTCTGATTTTATTTATTTATCATTTTTGAAGCAGGATTTTCAAAGGTAATATTTATTCATAAATAGGGGAGAACAAAGGAACTATATAATTATAAGTCAGTACAAAAAACTTGCGAAAAATTGAGTAGTTCAAGTTTGTATTCCAAATATTGTCACATTTCCAAGGACAGAAACAAGAAGTTTGTATTCCAAATATTGTCACATTTCTAAGGACAGAAACAACCTCCTAGGTACCTAAACTTTGCTTCCTACCTCCCATCTCTCTATAATCTTGGTTACCCCTACCTGAGATTCAGCCAACTGCTCACATTGTTATTGGCTCAGAACAATACAAACGACACCATGTTTCAAACTGCATGATTTTGAAGTTCCCACTTGTTTTGGTGTCTGAACATTGAATCTAATTTTACCAGAGAAAAAAGGCAAAACTGTGAAAAAATTTTTAAATTTATTTATTTTAATTAAAAATCATAAATTTACATAGGGCAATGTTGTTTGATTCATTCTGTTATTTTTTCCCTTCCCCCTCCCCCATCCCTCTTTTCCCTCTATACATTCCTTTCTTCCTCCATTCTTACCACCCTCCTTATCCCTAACCCTAAACCTAACCCTAAACCTAAAGCTAACCCCTCCTCCCCCCCTTATATGTCCTCATCCACTTATTAGTGATATCATTCGTCCTTTAGTTTTTTGAGATTGGCTTATCTCACTTAGCATGATATCCTCCAATTTCATCCATTTGCCTGCAAATGCCATAATTTTATCATTCTTCATGGCGGAGTAATATTCCATTGTATATATATGCCACAAAAACTGTGACAATTGATAACTAATGTCCATCATTATAAATAATTTTATTTCCCTCCTAATTTCTAGTGGCATGTCTTGTGTTTTCTCTGTGATTCATAATTATATTTTCCTACATTGGCAATTTCAGTTACTGTCTTAATGTGCCAATGCTTGGATTAATTTCAATTTATATTATCAATCTAATTTGTTGTTCAACTTAATAATTCATTCCTCATGCTGCCTTTTATTTTGCTTGTATTATTAACATTTTGAATTTCATCTCCAGTTCATTTGTTTTCATTCATTCTTCTTTAATGATGAAACTTATTTGGACTATGGGTTTTCTCATATTTACAACTTTGCTTCTTTCCATAAAAACATTGATATGTATTCAGTGCTTATTATTTGGTGCCTTTCTAAGTATTTCATATACATTTATTTAGTTCTCCCAAAAAGCTTATACCACTAGGAAACTGCAACACAAAAGTATTACATTTATTTACATTTTTATCCAAGGTCACACAAGTAGTGGGGGGCAGAGTTAAGATTGAAAATCATTCTTGAGATCCTGTAGAACATCATAATTTAAAAAAATACAGCACTTTACTGTATTTCCCTTTGTCCCATAGAAAATTCTGACTCCTGACTTGGAATCTAATCACGTTGGCATGGTATACATCAAGATAAATAGCAATATATAATCTTCTAGACTTTTCATAAACTCATTGCTTTGTGCATGATTCAAAATTCATACATCATATTAAGATGAAATTATTAAAATAATGTGAGATTATCCCTTTGAAAACTAACAGTATTATTTTTAGCTTGGTCATACATGCAGGTTTTTATAGTATGACTTATATACTACTACTTATTGACATGAATAGTTGGGAAACAAATATTTTTGCCACAGCATAACTACTTTTGCAAGTGTTATTGTAAGTAAATAATTATGTTTTGGAAATCCTAACTTTAATAAAAATAGTGAAATATTGAGTTAGATTGTTTTAAAAATCTTCATTTCTTTTTTCTCCTTACTTCAGACTACATAACTCCTAAAACCTTTATTATGGTTGGATCTGAAATATCCCCCAAGTTTAATGTGTTGAAGACTTGGCCCCCAATGCAGCAATGCTCCAAGGTGGGACTTTTATGAAATGATTGGATTGTGAGGTGTTAATGTCATTAATAGTTTAATCCATTTGATGGATTAATGATTTGAATGCACTGTTGGGAGTCGGTGGAAACTAAGGCATAGGTTGGAGGAAGAGAATCACTGGGAGTGTGTCTCGGAAGGTTTGTCCCCAGCACCTCTCTCTCTCTCTCTCTCTCTCTCTCTCTCTCTCTCTCTCTCTCTCTCTCTCTCTCTCTCTCTCTCTCCTTCTTGACTGCCATGAGTTAAGTATCTTTCCTCCACCAGGTACTACTGCCATGATGTTCTGCCTTGGAGCAAGTCAACTGTAGACTGAAAGCTCTGTAACCATAAGCCAAAATAAATCTGTCCTCCTCTAAATTGTATTTCTCAGGTATTTCTCACAGAGACAAAAAGCTAACCAAATACACTCTTCAATGCATACACTTGGGCTTCAGGTGGCTTTACCCAGTCTCTCCAAATTTTTCTAGTAGGTTCTCAAATATATTTGGAATGAATATATAACTTAATTTTCAAAACAAACTGTCATGCTTACAAGTTAACTGATATTTCCACTCTTATCTTAAAATAATTTGGATATGTTGACATGTGAAATGAACTTCCTATCAGATCTCCCTTCTTGAGAATTATGTAACTAATGGTATTTATATACCAATCATATATCATTTAAAAATCAACTACTTTCCAAATTAACTAAATAAAAATTTTTGTGTCCAACAGTATCCAAAACACTTTATCTGTGCAAGTAAAATGGTACCTACATTCGAATGTGTGTGTGTGTGTGTGTGTGTGCACGTGTACGTACATGCACACACAAACTGGTTCATGTGGGATTCTGTTTATTACTCAATACAACTTAAGAAAACTCAGTAAACATTAGCATTTCTCTTCATATATGTATGCCAAAATGTTGAAGCTCAACACAAGTATAATTTGTTATATATTTATTTATATTAATTTGTATAATTTATATACATTAAGTTATATTAATTTATATATATATGTTGAGTTATAGATTCATTCCAAATATATATATCAGAGCCTACTATCAACAGATAATTGGGGGAAGCTGGATAAAACCAGTTAAACCAAACACAGGTATAATTTTTAGTTAATCTTTATTTTTTTTAAGAGGCTTGTGTTTGTACACCATAAAAAAAGAAGTGTGAATATTCTGTGTCTTTTTAGGATATTATGGCTGAGTGCAACTTTTACTGCCACCATTGCTTTTGAAAAAGTATATTTCCCATGTATTACCAAAAAAAAGCTCATCTTAAAACTATGCATAGTATTATCCTAAAAATCAGGAATTATAAGAATATTTTCAATGTTTTATCTAAATACCTGAGGGAGGAGACATGAAGTCTGACTCCAACCACATAAAATGTATTCTGAGATATTTTTTCCTACTATTCCCTTTGTGCTCTTTCAAAAAATCCCTCTGACATTATTTAAAAATATATCTGCTAACCTTCTTGTCTTTACCATTACTTTATTCCAAGCCAATATTGAACTGAAATTGAAAATGAGTGTACTCAAAATTATTCTTTCTGCTTATCCTCTCTTCTAATACCAGAGAGTGGACAGAATGAAAACATCAATCAATGCAAAGTCAATAACACTTGGAAGAAAATGTTCTGTTTCTTTCTTCCTTAATCATCCTTCTTCTACTTGATTTTTGAACAAAGTCTGACTTTGAGGACCATGATGTAACCTTAACTTTGACTTTATTTTGAGTCAAGTTCAAAATTCCATACAATTGGTATGTCAGCTACCACTACTTGAAAATGTAATTTTGAATGTGTGGTCCAAGTGATTTCTCAAAACTAATCACATGGAGCCTGTGTTTTGGCTCAAACCAATGTACTTGCTTCTCACAACCTCACATGATAAGTAGTATATTTAGCCACTGCTGCAAATTAGTTACCCAATTTTGTATGTTATCATCTGTTTCTTTCTGGCATGCATATGGTCTTGCCACATACCCCAAACATTTTCAATTGGTAGAAGTTTCATGTGCATCTATAGTATTGCATTTGAATATGTATTTTTTGATTGAATATTATTCAGAACGTATTATGAACATAGCTCTAGCACTTTGCTCCATAAATATTCTGTCAGTCAAAAATGGTCCCTTTGTTTTTAAACAAAGTCTGACTTTGATTAAAGGTCCATGTTCAATATTCATACTCAAATGTCAGTGTGGATAAGCTGAGCATTCTGTGTTAATCCTGACTTGTAGTGGATACTGGCCTTGAGCTCTGCACTCTACATACAAAGGCTTTATATTAAAGATATCAAGACATTAAGGTTAGAGAGAGGAGAGGAAGAGGAAGGAAATAAAAATGTGGATTTATTTTATTTTATTTTGTTTATAAAGTGGCTTCTATTTTTCTTTATTACATAGGAAATATGTTCATTGAGGAAAAGTTAGAAAACTCAGACAAGCATAAAAAGGAAATTAAAATTACTAATAATCATTCCAGCATATAGAAACCACTATAAATATTTGAGTACATATCTTTACAATTTGTGTATATGTGGGGGGGGGTGTTAGAATTTAGCCTTATGCACACACACACAAAAAGATGTAATACTCTAAGTACTACAATATATCCTTTTTTCCATTTAGTATATCTATCTTTGTGAATAAATAAGAGAAGTTTGGTTTTAAAAATCATAAATGTGGGTGAAGAATAAAGTAAGCTCCTAATATGATCTTGTAGATACCCATGAAGTTTGAGATTATATCAAAAACAGAAATTTCCAAAAATCTAAATTAAAATATAAGCATTCATACTAGATGGATATTTGCTTTCTCTTTGGATTTTTAAAGCCTATTTAGTCAATTTTTCATTTTTAAGCTGTTTTTTTCCTGTCACAGCGGCTATACTTACATTAAATATTTTCAAATCTTCATTCAATATGTACTTTAATTGTAGCTTTATTTTGGCAACTTCGAATAATGGTGTTAACATTACCATAGGGGCTGGGGATATAGCTCAGTTGGTAAAGTACTTGCCTCGTATGCACAAGGCCCTGGGAGCAATCCCCAGCACCACAAAAAAAAAAAAAAAAAAAAAAAAAAAAAAAAAAAAATTAGCATAGACAGAGTAGAGAACCAAATTTGGGGAGTCAAAGGACCTGTGTTTTAGCTCCAACTCTGCTTCTTATTAACTCTGTTTCTTATTAGCTGCATTTATAGGAAAAAATCTTCTCAATTCACTCAACTCTCAGTTACAACATCATAGTGTCTTTCTGATTGTTAATACTATCATTAATCTAGTACTATATAATCCATATACTGTTATGCACAGATAAGAAAGATTTGCCATCATTTGTGATGACTAGATTTTCTAAGTTAAGGAGAACATGAATAATAGATCATTGTGTTTATCACTGCTTTTAAAATATCAAATGAATTTATTTTGTAAAGTCAAGTTTTTGAAACAAGATATCAAACTAGTATGGACTTTCTCTTCAAGTCTGACTAAAGAGGCAACAATGGAGAAGTCACAATATTGGCCAGACTCAATCATAACTGGACACATGAAATAATTGTGTGAGAACCCAGACATGAAGAATGTGCTTGGGTCCATCATGACAGATAAATGACTAATGAAAATGATAAGGCAAAGGACACAAGGCAGGGGCATAACCTGGGGTGGTTGATTCTATTTATAGCAGTGAATTTCCTCCACAGTGCCCTGGAGTACCCCAAGGAAGAGATGTCACCAAAGTGTAATAAATCAAGCTTGGAACTGGGAGGTACTTCCTCAATTGCATTTAAAAAAATCTAGATTTTTAATTCTATCCAGGTACTAGCCACAGAAAAATCAGTCATTTCATAAAACAGAAGCAACACAACCAAAATAAAAATTAAAGAGTAAAATAAAACAGAATACATGTGGAAAAAGCAAGTAAATTAATAAATATATAAAAGCACATCTATAAGGGTGCCCAAGCTTTAACTCAGAACCTTCTATGTAAGTGTAAGTCAAACAAAGACAAAATCTCTAATATTAGAAATAAATCCCAACAATATCCTGTTTCTTAAAAATATAGTTAAAAGTAGAATACAAAATGGTTGAAAATAATGGTAAAGAAAAATCTGTTAGGCATATATAAGCCAAAAAATTTTCCATCAAGCAATGTATTCTTTGAGCATGGTACAATTAAACCAAAAAGAAAAAGATTCAGTAAACAAAATGGAGATCGAAGAGAGTTCATGCGATTATATTGGTTCTAGCCAGATAATCCAGGAAAATCTCCCTACTTTAAGGTCAATGAGCCTTAATTAAATCTGCAAATTCCATTGTGTCCTGTAGTATGGCATCTTCATGGACAGGAAAAGAGAGTGAGAAGGTCATGGGAACCAAAATACTGTCACGTCCATATGGGCTACCAGACTATATCATTGTTAGACTTTCAAACTTCTCATCGAAAGTTTCAGATCCTCTCTCGTAAATTAGATGTTTCTGCTGTCACATTTTATGACTATTTTCATATGTTACATCTCAAAAATGTTTGCCATAATTTGATACGAGCCCCTGCTTTTCTTGTTTCTGAGGTAAGTATCATGTCTTATTTTTGCAGCATCTGTGATATTCTGTTTTGTGCACCATGTATACACACTGTTTGCATGATAAGAGACAAGGTTGCATATTCAGCTGTGACATAAAGTAGAATTATATTCAGATGATATCATTGCTACTTCTAATAGAGGAAGAGACACTAAAAGTTATTTAAAACTTTAGAGTTGTGTATACTCATTCAAAAACTGGGGATAATGCCATCTCTCCTAATTATAAAGTACTTTTATTAAACAAGAAAATACATAAAGATTCTGTCCTTCAATAATAATTTGCTAATATATATATATATTTTTATTATTGTAAACAAATGGGATACATGTTGTTTCTATATTTGTACATGGAGTCAAGGCATACCATTTGTGTAATCATAAATTTACATATGGAAATACTGTTTGATTCATTCTGCTATTTTTATTCCTTTCCCCCCACCCCTCCCACCCCTCTTATCCCTCTATACAGTCCTTCCTTCCTCCATTCTTACCACCCTCCTTATCCCTAACCCTAACCCTAACGCTAACCCCTCCCAACCCCCATTATATATCCTCATCTGCTTATCAGCGAGATCATTCATCCTTTAGTTTTTTGAGATTAGCTTATCTCACTTAGCTTGATATTATCCAATTACATCCATTTGCCTGTAAATGCCATAATTTTATCATTCTTCATAGCAGAGTAATATTCCATTGTATATATATGCCACAGTTTCTTTATCCATTCATCAACTGAAGGACACCTCGGTTGGTTCCACATTCTGGCTATGGTGAATTGAGCAGCTATGAACATTGATGTGGCTGTATCTCTGTAGTATGCTGATTTTAAGTCCTTTGGGAATAGGCCAAGGAGTGGGATAGCTGGGTTAAATGGTGGTTCCATTCCAAGCTTTCTGAGGAATCTCCATACTGCTTTCCAGAGTGGCTGCACTAATTTGCAATCCCACCAACAATGTATGAGTGTACCTTTTTCCCCACATCCTCGCCAACACCTATTGTTGCTTGTGTTCTTCATAATCGCCATTCAAATTGGGGTGAGATGGAATCTTAGGGTAGTTTTGATTTGCATTTCTCTTATTACTAGAGATGTTGAACATTTTTTCATATATCTGTTGATTGCTTGTACATCTTCTTCTGTGAAGTGTCTGTTCATTTCCTTAGCCCATTTGTTGATTGGGTTATTTGTATTCTTGGCGTAGAGTTTTATGAGTTCTTTATATATTCTGGAAAATTACCACTCTATCTGAAGTATGATTGGCAAAGATATTCTCCCACTCTGCAGGCACTCTCTTCACATTACTGATAGTTTTCTTTGCTGAGAGAAAGCTTTTTAGTTTGAATCTATACCAGTTGTTGATTCTTGCTTTTATTTCTTGTGCTATGGGAGTCCTGTTAAGGAAGTCTGATCCTAAGCCAAAATGTTGAAGATTTGGATCTACTTTTTCTTCTATAAGATGCAGGGTCTCTGGTCGGATTCTGAGGTCCTTGATCCATTGTGAGTTGAGTTTTATGCAGGTTGAGAGATATGGGTTTAATGTCATTCTGTTGCATATGGTTTTCCAGTTTTCCCAGCACCATTTGTTGAAGAGGCTATCATTTCTCCATTGCATATTTTTGGCACCTTTGTCTAGTATGAGAAAATTGTATTTATTGGGATTTGTGTCCATGTCCTCTATTCTGTACCATTGATCTACCTGTCTATTTTGGTACCAATACCATGCAATTTTTGTTACTATTGCTTTGTAATAGAGATGAAGATCTGGTATTGCGATACCCACTGCTTCACTCTTTCTGTTCAGGATTGCTTTAGCTATTCTGATTTTTTTATTCTTCCAGATGAATTTCATAATTGCTTGCTCTATTTCTGTAAGGTACACCATTGGGATTTTAATTGGAATTGCATTGAATCTGTATAGCACTTTAGGTAGTATGGCCATTTTGACAATATTAATTCTGCGTATCCAAGAACATGGGAGATCTTTCCATCTTCTAAGGTTTTCTTTAATTTCTTTCTTTAGAGTACTGTAGTTCTCATTTTAGAGGTCTTTAACCTCTTTTGTGAGATTGATTCTCAAGTATTTTATTTTTTCGAGGCTATTATGAATGGGGTAGTTTTCCTAATTTCTCTTTCTGAAGATTCATCACTTATGTATAAAAATGCATTGGATTTATGAGCATTGATCTTGTAACCTGCTACTTTACTGAATTCACTTATGAGTTCTAAGAGTTTTCTGGTGGAAGTTCCAGGTTGCTCTGAATATATAATCATATCATCAGTGAACAGGGATAGTTTGAGTTCTTCTTTTCCTATTCGTATCCCTTTAATTTCTTTGGTTTGTCTAATTGCTCTGGCTAGTGTCTCAAGAACGATGTTGAATAGAAGTGGTGAAAGAAGGCATCCCTGCCTTGTTCCAGTTTTTAGGGGGAATGCTTTCAGTTTTTCACCATTTAGAATGATATTGGCCATGGGCTTAGCGTCGATGTCCTTTACAATGTTAAGGAATGTTCCCACTACCCCAATTTTTTCTAGTGTTTTGAGCATGAAGGGATGCTGTATTTTATTGAATGCTTTTTCTGCATGTATTGAAATAAACATGAGATTCTTAACTTTTAGTATTGAAATAAGCATGAGATTCTTAACTTTTAGTCTGTTGATATGGTGAATGACATTTATTGATTTCCGGATGTTGAACCAACCTTGCATCCCTGGGATAAAACCAACTTGATCGTGGTGCAATATATTTTTAATGTATTTCTGTATGTGATTTGCTAAAATTTTGTTGAGAATTTTTGCATCGATGTTCATTAAGGATATTGGTCTGAAATTTTCTTTCCTCGATGTGTCTCTGTCTGGTTTAGGTATCAGGGTGATATTGGCTTCATAGAATGAGTTTGGGAGGGTTCCCTCCTCTTCTATTTCATGGAATACTTTGAGGATATTGGGATGAGCTCTTCTTTAAAGGTTTTGTAGAACTCGGCTGAGAACCCATCTGGTCCCAGACTTTTCTTTGTTGGTAGGCTTTTGATGACCTCTTCTATTTCATTGCTTGAAATTGATTTTTTTAAGTTGTGTATGTCCTCCTCGTTCAGTTTAGGTAATTCATAAGTCTCTAGAAACTTGTTGATGTCTTCGAGGTTTTCTGTTTTGTTGGAGTATAGATTTTCAAAATAGCTTCTAATTATGTTTTGTATTTCAGTCCGGTCTCTTGTGATATTTCCTTGTTCCTTCCGAATTTTAGTAATTTGAGTTTTCTCCCTCTTTCTCTTTGTTAGCGTGGCTAATGGCTTATCAATTTTGTTTATTTTCTCAAAGAACCAACTATTTATTTTGTTAATTTTTCCGATTGTTTCTTTTGTTTCAGTTTCGTTGAATTCGGCTCTGATTTTAACTATTTCCTGTCTTCTACTACTTTTGGTGTTGGTCTGCTCTTCTTTTTCTAGGGCTTTGAGCTATAGTGTTAAGTCGTTTATTTGTTGATTTCTACTTCTTTTGTTGAATGCGCCCCATGGAATAAATCTTCCTCTAAGTACTGCTTTCATAGTGTCCCAGAGATTTTGATATGATGTGTCTGTGTTCTCGTTTACTTCTAAGAATATTTTTATTTCCCTTCTGATTCTTCTGTTATCCATTAATCATATAATAGTGTATTATTTAATCTCCACATATTGGAGAAGTTTCTGTATTTTATTCTGTCATTTATTTCTAATTTCAATCCATTATGATCTGATTAGTACAAGGTAGTATCTCTATCTTCTTGTATTTGCTAACAGTAGGTTTGTGGCATAAAATATGGTCTATTTTAGAGGAGGATCCATGTGCTGCTGAGAAGAAAGTGTATTCGTTCTTTGTTGGATGGTATATTCTATATATTTCAGTTAACTCTAAAAATTTGATTGTGTTATTGAGATCTATGATTTCTTTATTCAATTTTTGTTTGGAAGATCTATCCAGTGGAGACAGAGGTGTGTTAAAATCGCCTAGTATTATTGTGTTTTGGTCTATTTGATTTCTGGAATTGAGAAGGATTTGTTTGATGTACATGGATGAGCCAATATTCGGGGCATAGATATTTATGATTGTTATGTCTTGCTGATTTATGGTTCCCTTAAGCAGTATGTAATGTCCTTCTTTATCCCTTCTGACTAGTTTTGGCTTGAAGTCCACATTATCTGAAGTGAGAATGGATATTCCAGCTTTTTTGCTGTGTCCGTGTGCATGGTGTGTTTTTTCCCATCATTTCACCTTTAGTCTATGGGTATCTCTTTCTATGAGATGAGTCTCTTGCAGGCAGCATATTGTTGGATTTTTCTTTTTAATCCAATCTGCCAGTCTATGTCTTTTGCTTGATGAGTTCAGGCCATTAACATTCACAGTTATTATTGTGATATGATTTGTATTCCTAGTCATTTGACTCATTTTTGTTTTTTGATATGATTTGGTTTCTCCTTTATTTGGCTCTTCCTTTAGGCTAGTTCCTCCCGTTGCTGATTTACATCGTTGTTTTTCATCTCTTCCTCATGGAATATTTTGCTGAGAATGTTCTGTAATGCCGACTTTCCTTTTGTAAATTCCTTTAGCTTTTGTTTATCATGGAAGGATCTTATTTCATTGTCAAATCTGAAAGTAAGTTTTGGTGGGTATAAGATTCTTGGTTGGCATCCATTTTCTTTCAGGGCTTGGTAAATGTTGTTCCAGGCCCTTCTAGCGTTTAGGGTCTGGATTGAAAAATATGCTGATATTCTTATTGGTTTCCTCCTGAATGTAATTTGATTCTTTTCTCTTGCGGCCTTTAAAATTCTGTCTTTATTTTGTATGTTAGGTTTTTTTATAATAATGTGACTTTGTGTGGGTCTGTTGTAATTTTGTATATTTGAATTCCTATAAGCCTCTTGTACTTGGTTTTCCATTTCATTCTTCAGATTTGGGAAATTTTCTGATATTATTTCATTGAATACATTGTTCATTCCTTTGGTTTGTTTCTCTGTGCCTTCTTCAATCCCAGTAATTCTTAAATTTGGCCTTTTCATGATATCCCAAAATTCTTGTAGATTCTGTTCATGATTTCTTACCATCTTTTCTGTTTGGTCAACTTTCTTTTCAAGATTAAATATTTTTCTTCAATGTCTGAGGTTCTGTCTTCCAGGTGTTCTATCCTATTGGTTATGCTTTCTATGGAGTTTTTAACTTGGTTTATTGTTTCCTTCCTTTCAATGATTTCTGTTTTTTTTTTTTTTTCATTATCTCTAACTCTTTATTGAAATAATCTCTTGCTTCCCGTATTTGCTCTTTTTACTTTGATTGGTGCAATCATTTATTGCCTGCATTTGCTCTTTCATGTCCTCCTTCAATGCCTGCATTTGCTCTTTCATCTCCTCGTTTGCTTCCCTGATTGTTTTAATTATGTACATTCTGCACTCCCTTTCTGACATTTCTTCTGCTGTGCTGTCACTGGGTTTTATTGATATAGTATCTAGGTTTGTTTGGGATATTTTCTTCCCTTGTTTTCTCATATTGGTCAGATGTCAATGGGACTCTGAGATACTGGCTTATAGTGTCCCTGTAGATTTCCAGTGTATCACCTCCCAGCCTTCAGTAGCCTGAAGTCTTGGAGGAACTTGATAATGCAGAACTTCTGAAGAAAGCTGCCCCTAGCCCACTACTGGTTCCAGTGCTTGGAGCTGGCTCTGTGCAGAAAGGCTCTCACTGGGGGACCTGCTCCAAGAAGCTGGCCCTGTGGGAGAAGCCCACCGCCGGAGTGAGCAGGGCTACCTGGGGAAGACTCTAGCTGCCCTGTCCTGCTCTGATAAACTGCCCCTATTCTTGCCTGCCGCCCAGGCCGAGCTTCACCTGGTGGGGGAGACTCACCCCGTGGCTCTATTTTAGCCCGAGTCTCTCAATGCCTCCCTTTCTTGAATCCTGGGTTCTGGAGCGACTGGAGATGCAGTCACCTTCTAGTCTGCCATCTTGGATCGCCCCGTGGAAGTAGCCTCGCTAATATATTTTAATTGTCAAATCATGTGCTTCTTAATGAATATTTAGTGGTAAACAAGGGAAATTGTCCCTTTCCCTCATGGAACTCACACTATATGAAGGATAAATATACATCTATACTAGAAAGTGTTTATGAGTTTCTTTAATGCCAGGTATAGGAGCAAACTTGATTCTTTTTGAAACTTGGTGGGCCATATATACAAAATATCAGTGAGCTTCATGTACAGTTTGCAAACTGGCTGAGCATAGTGGCACACACCTGTAATCCTGGATCTCTGGATCCTGAGGCAGAAGAATTGCAAGTTTGAGGCCAGCGTGGGCAACTTTGTGAGACCCCATCCCGAAATAAGAAAAAGGGTTGAGGATGTAACTCAGGGGTAAAACACCCCTGGTATCAATCCACAGTGCCACAAGCAAATAAAATACATATATATATATATATATATATATATATATATATATATATAGAGAGAGAGAGAGAGAGAGAGAGAGAGAGAGAGAGAGAGAGAGAGAGAGAGAGAATATTACTAGTTTCCAAACAGTATCTCCAAGGGATGCCTACACACTCTGGTATAAACCAGATTGTTCTTGGGCCTACCAATTCTTAATTTAGTCATCTTATACAAATCTCTGGGACCCATCAAAGTAAAGAACCTGGAATATTATGGGGGAATATAGATAATAGGGACAGAAATACAAAGCTACTGTTTCTCTTATTTTATACTGCTCAGTGGATTTTTATTCCCTCTGCAACCATTCCTAAACAACCAAAATAAACTGCAAAGCAAAGGGCTTAAGTTTGAGAGAAAGTAGTAGAGGATCTTGTGGACTTCCTACTCCAGACATTCTAAGGTCTTGCCCTATGTTGTTTGAAGAGTTGATTTTCCTGGACTAATTATCTTTGTTTCCCACAGAAGTGTCTTTACTGAAATTTGATTTAATGTGACCCTCAGGTTTATTTATTTTTTTTGAGAAGCTGCTTAAGAGGTATCCATTTGAAAAATGTTGCTGTATTCACTGAAACTATTTTACTGAAAAAGTGAAGTTAATGATAAGGATCCCCCATATGTGCTTAGAATTCATTGTCAAGAAAATAGATATTTTGGTAGCTTAGATCGTTTGCATCTTTGAAAAGAAAATGACAAAATATTATTCATTGGAACCCCTTATTGCATAGGCTGTTAAACTGACTTATCATTTTCTATTCTTTGTTCATTCCAGATTATAGCCTGGTTTCTCTCTCCTTGTAAAATTTGTATATCTGCACGTATTTGCGTATGTGTTTTACTCCTATTTAAAATTGAATTTAGTTTTTAATTGTTTTATTTGTTCTACTTAGTTGTACATGACAGTAGAATGCATTTATACATTTTGATAGATCAAACATAGATGGAGTGTAATCTCTCATTTTTCTGATTATACATATTGCAGGATCACATTGGTCATGCAGTCATATATGTACATGAGGTGATAATGTCTGTTTCACTCTACTATCATTCCTTCTCCCATGCCCCTTTTTCTCCCTTCACTCTGCTCTACCTAATATAAAGTAACTCTATTCTTCCCTCTCCCGTGCATTATTGTGAATTAGCATCCACATATCAGAGAAAACATTCAGCCTTTGGTTTTTGGGATTGGCTTATTCACTTAGCATGATATTCTCTAACTCCATCCATTTACCAGCAAATGTCAGAATTTCATTCTTCTTTAAAGCTGAGTAATATTCCATTGTATCCATGTACTTTTCATATATTTCTATTAACTGGGTTCCTTTTTCTTTGAAATTTTGCATCTATTATACATTTTGGTTATTAGCCCTTTGTGATATGTCTATGGTTTATGTTATAATTATTTTTAGTTCACAAACTTCATTTTTACTTGAAAATGGTGTTTTTGTCATATATATTTATAAAAATATGTACATGCACACCCTCAAAATGTTCAAAATTTTGTTTTGATTCACATTTAGAAAATGTTCCTAACACTAAGGTTAAATAGGAATCCACTTGTATATTTTTCTAGTATTCTGACTTTTTCTTGTTTTCATTATTATTTTTTTACTTTATATACCTAGTCTAGTTGGAGTTCATTCTTGTTTATACTTGGGGATTTGAATCTAATTTTATCTTTTTTTCCAGATATTCTAATACAATTTATTTTAAAAATAATGATAATCTTTGTCCCAGTGATTTTTTTGTTTTTTGTTTTTATCATTTGTTCTATTTAGTTATACATGACAGCAGAATGCATTTTGATTCATTATACACAAATGGAGTACAACTTTTCATTTCTCTTGTACACAATGTAGATTCACACCATTCATGTAATCCTACATGTACATAGAGTAATGATGTCTGTCTCAGTCTACCATCTTTCCTACCCCTGACCCCTCCCCTCTCCTCATTTTCCTCTACATAATCCAAAGTTCCTCCATTCTTCCCTTACTCACCCTGCTCCTTTTATGGATCAGCATCCACTTATCAGAGAAATCATTTGGCCTTTGGTTTTTTGGGATTGGCTTATTTCACTTAGCATGATATTCTTCAACTCCATCCATTTACCTGCAAATGTCATGATTTTATTCTTTATGACTGAATAATATTCCATTGTGTATATATGCCACAGTTTCTTTATCCATTCATCAATTGAAGGGCATCTAGGTTGGTTCCACAATCTGGCTATTGTGAATTGAGCAGCTATGAACATTGATGAGTCTGTATCTCTGTAGTATGCTGTTTTTAAGTCCTTTGGGTATAGGCCAAGGAGTGGGATAGCTGGGTCAAATGGTGGGTCTATTCCAAGCTTTCTGAGGAATCTCCACACTGCTTTCCAGAGTGGCTGCACTAATTTGCAACCCCACCAGCAATGTATGAGTGTGCCTTTTTCCCCACATCCATGCCAACACCTATTGTTGATTGTATTCTTGATAATAGCTCTTATAATTTGAGTGAGATGAAATCATAGGGTGGTTTTGATTTCTAAATATTGGAGATGTTGAACATTTTTCATATATTTGTTGATTACCTGTATATCTTCTGTGAAGTATCTGCCCAGTTCCTTAGCCCATTTATTGATTCGGTCTTTGTATTTTTGGTGTAAAGTTTTTTTTTTTTTTTTATTGTAAACAAATGGGATACATGTTGTTTCTCTGTTTGTACATGGCGTAAAGGTATACCATTTGTGTAATCATAAATTTACATAGAGTAATGTTGTTTGATTCATTCTGTTATTTTTTCCCTTCCCCCCACCCCGCCCACCCCTCTTTACCCTCTATACAGTGCTTCCTTCCTCCATACTTGCCCCCCTCCCTAACCCTAACTCTAACCCTAACACTAACCCTTCCCTCCCCCCCATTATGTGTCATCCTCCACGGTGTAAAGTTTTTAAAGTTCTACATAAATCTTGGATATTAGTGCTCTATCTGAAGTGTGTGTGGAAAATATTTTCTCTCACTCTGTAGGCTATTTTTTCACACTATTCATAGTTTCCTTTGCTGATAAAAAGCTTTTTAGTTTGGATCCATCCCATTTATTGATTCTTGTTTTTATTTCTTGCACTTGGGGAGTTTTGTTAAGGAAGTCTGGCCCTAAGCCAACATGATGAAGATTTGGGCTTACTTTTTCTTCTTTTTGGTGCAGGGTCTCTGGTCTAATTCCAAGGTCTTTGGAATCAATCTAACAAAAGAGTTGAAAGACCTCTATAATGAAAACTACAGAACACTAAGTAAAGTAATGATAGAAAACCGTAGAAGATAGAAAGTTCTCCCATGTTCTTGGATAGGCAGAATTAATTTTGTCAAAATGGCCATACTCCCAAAAGTACTATAGAGATTCAGTTCAATTCCCAAAAAAACTCAATGATGTACCTCACAGAAATAGATAAATCAATCATGAAATTCACTTGTAAGAATAAGAGACCCATAACAAAGCAATCCTGAGCAGGAAGAGTAGAGCAGGGGTTATCACAATATTAGACCTTAAATTATAGTGGAGAGTAATAGTAACAAAAATGGCATGGTATAGGCACCAAATTAGACAGGTAGATCAATGGTACAGAATAGAGGACATGGACACAAACCCAAATAAATACAATTTTCTCATACTAGACAAAGGAGCCAAAAACATACAATGGAGAAAAGATAGCCCCTTCAACAAATGGTGCTGGCAAAACTGGAAATCCACATGCAGTAAAATGAAATTAAGCCCCTATCTCTCACCCTGCACAAAACTCTTGTTCCTCTTTAAATGTGCCCATTGATCAAACTTTCTGCAGAGTTAGTCACTGTGGGATTCTCCCCTGCTCTGAATGGAATGACCCTGGAGAGATTAGTATCAAGTTCTTATGCCTGCTCATGGCCATCAATATCACAAAGCTCTGTCAAACTCTGAGCCCAAAGTCCATCAAGATTATCACAAAAGTGTGATAGGACCAACGCCTACAATGTTACAGTTTGCCTACAGCTAAAGTGGACTAATGGCCTAAGACCACTTTAACCAGCCAAAGGTGATATTAGTAGGACTAGAAACCCAGTAGACTAGGGTTACATTTTCTCTCCTGGTGCTGGGGCTATCCCAGAAGTACCATATGCACCATTGGGCAGGGGATGGGGCCTAGTATTAGTCTTCACCAGCCTGGTACTGATTTCCAAGGCAAAGTCATGTCCCAACTGCCTACTCTCAGGAAATGGAATCCTTCCACATGTTATGGTGGCCAAGGTTGGGGTAGTGTTGTTGAAAGTAGTCCCTTAACCACAAAGGATGGCACTAAATTGGGTTTTGCCTTAGTCTTAGAGATGCTAGGACTTCAACATTTCTGAGGGAGCACCCAGACCCATGCTACAGCTGATGAAGATGCTGTCTTCATCAAGTCTGTCCCATCAGGGTGCAAATCACTTTGCCTGGAGTCAGGACTGGTCAGTGCTCATGTGCAAGCATTGGCCTGGAGATAATAACTGTGCTACCTGAGATTGGGCAACAGATGGTGAAGACAGTCCTTTGGCCACCAACCTGACACTAAACTTTGTTACACCTGAATACCAGAACTGGAGGGACCTATACTGTCTCAGTGTATGGAGTGTCCCCAGCTATTCCAAGTCTGGTAATGATGCAAGTCAAAACTTGAGTCTCTTGCACTAGCATACAGATATCCAACTGATGTCACTGCAGGTTTAGTAGTTTCATCGTAAGCTCTGGTTTGAATATTGAAGCCTTGATTTTCTACCTGGTATGGAGCCTCATAGCAGGCCAGGTCTGTCCTCCAAAGCAATGTCCTGTCCTAGGTTTTGTGTTCTCCCAATTTCCTTCCTGCCTGGCTAGTGTGGTTCCAGTGATTCAATATACCTATATAGGCTTGATAGTAGGTGTGGTGGGGTTTTGACCAGTACTAAGTCTCATCATGGTGGGCCTGGTACTGAGTTACAATTATAAGACCTAGACTTACCTTTTCCTTCTCCCAAGTGGAGTGGAGAGGTTCCAGGCTGCTTGGAGTTGAGGAAGTAGTAAAACCAGAAACTGTTTCCTTACCACCTTCTTTAATGCATCTTTTCTTATTATACTAACAACTGGCGATATGATTTCTCATTTAGTTCCCTTAGTTCTTGTAAAATTAGGTGAGCAAATGAATAGATGTATAAATTGGTGTGTTTGTGGACTGGAATTTCTTATTCAGCTGTTATCTTGACCCACCATTAATTCATAAATATTTTTCTCATAAGGTTAAAATCATTAAGTGGGAGCTGAATGTATTTTGAGTGTTTTTCATGATAAATTTGTATAAATTTGAATGAAATGAGAGAATATAAACAGAAAATATTTCCATATTCTTTCCTAACTAGTATTTTTAAGGTTTCAGTAATCTGAGCTAAAAACTATGTGGTTAAAAACATTGCTCATATGCTAGGGACAGTGGTGCAGCTTGGGAGGCTGAAGCAGGAGGATCTTGAGTTCAAAGCCAGCCTCAGCAAAAGCAGGGCACTAAGCAACTTGGTGAGACCCTGTCTCTAAATAAAATACAAAATAGGGCTGGGGATGTGGTTCAGTGGTCAAGCCCGCCTGAGTTCAATCTCTGGTACCCCCCCATCAAAAAAAAAAACTTTGCTCATATACGCTCTGAACAATATACTCCTGAAGACCAACCTTTAAATAGTTTCATAATTAATAAAATGTGGTACTATAACAGTGCATTCTTCTGAAATAAAATAAAATAAAGGATTAAAGTAATGTTGATTTAATTGCCTCAGTCTTTCAAAGCTAGACTTACTCTTCTCAGAGATCCACAAGTTTATGTAAAATTTAACCAATTATTTAGAAGATAACATGCACAAACTTCATGTTAAAAGAAAACTTTCTCTTCATTTCAAAATGTATCTTCCTGCTGTTTGGAGGACATGTGGTATTGAGGGTTGCCCAGCTATGAATACCTGTGGTTGTCTAGCTTTCTTGGACACTCTGGTCCAAAAAGAAAACCTGGGGACAAAAGCCTGATCTTTTATTGTTCCTAAGTAGTCTTAGATTTTCTGTGATGTCACTGACAGGATTATGATCTACACATACCTGTCATGTGGCAGAGAGACAGAATAGATTTTATATATAATTATTATCTACCTCTCAATATAATGTGACACAAGGTGCTACCTATGCAATAAATTGCAAAGCAGGCAATTTGTATTGGGTGATTAATTAGTACAAGCTAATATCCTAAGAATTATATTTAGATAGATTAGAGATTAGGCTTTATGAGGGGTGATTTTTTTTCTTACATTGTGTGAACATAAATAGCCAGTATAATGTAGGCATTGAACCTGTAGTCATACACTTCATATTAATATACAAAATAATAGAGATTTGATTCTCTCCCTCTTTGAGTTGAGAAGAAAACATGATGACTATTGTTCCGAAATCATTATTTATACTATGGGCTTGTTTGTGTCACTCATGCAATAATGCATTATAGGTAAATCCTCAAGAAAATGATTATGCCTTAGTGAGAAAAGTGAAACAGGAGGCATCACAATAACAGACCATAAATTATACTTCAGAGCTATAGTAACAAAAATAGCATGGTTTTGGCACATAAACAGACATGAAGTCCAAAGGAAAAGAAGACACAAAGACATACCCACATCAATACAGTTATCTCATATTTCAAAGATACCATAAACATAACATACAATGGAGAAAAGATAGCCTATTCAACAAATGGTCCTGGGAAAACTGAAAATCCATATGTAGCAGAATCAAATTAAACCCCTATCTCTCAAAACTCAACTGCACAAAACCCCTATCTGCACAAAACTCAACTCAAAGTATATCAAGATCTTAGGCATTAGACCAGAGACCCTGTGCCTAATAGAAGAAAATGTATATCTAAAAAGAAAAAAAAAGTGTGATTTTAAAAAAAGAAAAGAATTATGGTTGGTATATTTCTCATTTTAGCTTCCTGAGTTTCCCAGGATTATATGAAAGGTGCCCAATATATTCACCTCTTGAAACAAGTGTATCTGAGTAAACTTTGAATATTGGAAGCACATGCCAAATTTTCCTAGAGAATTTGCACATGAAATTCAGAACACAACACTTTGAATCATTAAGAATGTAAACACTGGGGCTGGTGTTGTGGCTCAATGGTAGAGCACTTGCCTAGCATGTGTGAGACACTGGGTTTGATTCTTAGCACCACATAAAAATAAATATATAAAATAAAGGTACTCTGATCATCTACAACTAAAAATATTCTTTTCAAAAAAGTATGTAACCACTGGATGCCCACCTCTACTGTGTAGCTAAATGGTCATCTTTTTCATCCTCTCCAATGCTTCAATTTTACAACATAATTTCTAATCCCTCTAATATATACAATTATATCATCTGTAGCATGACTTATATATTCATGTTTCTTTATGCTCTAGACACTACATATCATCCTTCTTTATTGGTTGTGCTTGAATCTGACATGAATGGTAATAACTGAATTTCAGAGCTTGAAGAACAGTGAGTGTCCATCCATCAAAACAAGTGATGATGAATAACACAACTCCTGAGTGAATTCTGATCACTCGAAGATAAGTACCCAAACAGAGTACAAAAGACTAGTAAGAAAATATATAGCAGCAGAAGGTACTCTGATAATTATATTCCAACTTGTTGGGAAGATGGGCATTGTCTCCCTTGGGTCCTGCCACTTGGTACTAATAAAACAGAGCAGTAAGCACTCTCTGGCAGCCCACACTGGAGTATTCCTGCTTGTCAGTCCTTGCTGCCTTCTGTGTTCATTAAACTTCAGGAAACAAATACGAAGACATAAAATGCTTTCAGATAGCCTCCCACTTTGCCATTTGAAATCTATATGTTTCAATCACTTCCCTCTATCTGTCTGCATCAGTTGACATCTAGTGCAATGAATGGGACCAGATGCAGTAACAAATCGAGAAAAAAGATCCCAATAAAACTCTTGGCATTTGCTCTGGGCTGCCTGTGCTGTGGACCATAGCAGATGGCAGCCTCTGGGCCCAGATTTTGTTAACTCCTTAAGGAGACCTAACAGAAGTTTGATGGACAAAGAAACGCCAGGTACTTATCAAGGTATGCATTCATCCTGTTCTTTTGGTGTACAGTGCACATTTGAAGACATGCACATATCCATTTCTTTTTGCTTTCATCCTAATATGTTGTCAAATGATTGAAATCACCCACCTTCTGGTTGCAACCATAAAATCAACAACCCAGAGAGGAAAGGTTTTATTTGACAACTGCTTTACTAAAAGATCTATGAAAAATAATAAGGACAAGTACTTTTTTATGCTCATAAAAAGGCAGTGAAGAAAACTGCAAAAATCACTTTTATTTCTTGCCAAGGGCAAGAAAATATAAGCATAAAAAGCAAACCAACCACAAACAGCATGGATATCACTACTCATTCTTCATGTTTATGCATCAAGTAATGAAAAAGGCTTTCCAGAAATACAAACTGTAAATACATCTCAGAGAAAAATGGAAATGAGAACAAAGCTAAGGTATTATTTTGTATGAAGATCTCGCTTTTCTTTTTCTTTCCTTTATCTTATCTTCTTTCCTATCAATGAGAAAAATCTCTATATAAGAAATGACAGTAAATCTTTCCAGGGGTTCAGGTTAATCAAAAAGATGAGATTTGTTAATGACAGTGTTGAAACAAAGATAATAAGCTGGGAGGCATGTAGGTGAGCTCAGGTGTAGGTCAAACTTTTCCAAAGCAAAATAAATTCAGTGACATACAACTGAAAATACGCTAACTACTGAGTCATTGCAGTTGATAATATCAAAAAGTATAATTTCAAGGGGTAAAACAGTTTTTCTTTCCTTTATTTTTTTGAAGTTTACTACCTAGATCATGGTGATGGTTTCATGGGTATATGCATGTTTAAAACATATTGATTGAGTTCTTTATTTGCAGATTTTTTATATTAATTATACCTTAATAAATCTGCTTTTGTAAATAAACAATTTTTCCTAGGTAATTCACAAATCATTAAAGTAAGGATTCTGCTTTGATGACAAAGGTATTACTAGTCTTTTTAAAATTTAAAGGGAAGTTATATCAAATTAACTAACTAACCAGGATATTAAATACAAATCAATAACATATTATACTGTCTTCTTCAAAGATTTATGACATTTTCTGGTAAATGGGTAGATCTGGATGCTATCATGCTAAATAAAATAAGCCAGTCCCAAAACACTAAAGGTCAAATGTTTTCTCTGATATGTGGAAGCTAACTCACAATAAGAGGGGGAAGGGAAAAATAAAAGTTCAGTGGATTAGACAAAGGGGAATAAAGGGAAGGGAGAAGGGATAGAAATAAGAAAGACAGTGTGATGAATCTAACATAATGTTCCTATGTACATATATGAATACAATGTAGTGGATCTCACCATTGTGTAAACCCGCAAGTTTGGGATCCTAATTAAAATAAGATATACTCCATGATTTTACAATTGTATTAAAATGGATTACACTGTCATATATCATCAAAAAGAACCAATAAAAATATTAAAACATCAAAACAGGCTTATACAATCACAAGTTAATTTATATCACTGCTTCATGTTTTAATATGTATTTCAAAAACTGAATTTTCAATTGAATAATGTTACAACTTCAAGAAGATTAATGATGAGTAAATTCAAAATGTTTTGAGAGATGGGGTGAAAGATACCTTTAGATGAGTTAAATAAAACTAAATTTTTATTTGGCCCAAACTTCCAGTAATATAGGTAATCAAAATATATTCTAAACTAAACATACTCTGTCTAAATGAGGCTTTATACCTATCATACTGCATTGTGATGAGAGTTAATATTAATGCATTTTATGCCATCCTCATAAAAATACCAATGACATTCTTCACAGAACTAGAAAAAAGAACACTCCTTAAATTGATTTGGAAGAATAAGAAACACAGAAAACAAATCTGAATAAGAAAAGTGATAGTGAAGGCATCAAAATACCTGATGTCAAATTATACTACAGAGCTACAGTAGCAAAACCAGCATGGTATTGGCATAAAAACAGACATGAAGACCAATGGAGTAGAGTAGGAGACACAGAAACAAACCCACATGCTAACAGCCATCTGATACTTGACAAAAATATATGTTAGAGAAAAGACAGCCTTTTTAACAAAGTGCTAGGAAAACTAGATATCCATATGTAGAAGAATGAAATTAGATCTGTATCTTTGACCCTGAAAAAAAGTCAATTAAAATTGGATCAAACACTTAGGACTTAGACTGAAAATCCTGCAATTGCTAGAAGAAAACATAGGGTCAACACTCCATTATATCGGCCCAAGCACTGACTTACATAACAAGACCCCAAAGCATGAGAAATAAGACTAAGAATTAATAAGTAGGGCAATATCAAATTAAAAAGCTTCATCAAAGCAAAGGAAACAGTTAAGAATGTGAATAAAGAGCCTACAGTATGGGGAAAAAAACCTTTGCCAACTACCAATTATTCCTCTGAGAGAGGAATATATATGTGTGTGTGTGTGTGTATATATATATATGTATATATATAATAAGATAGAATAAGATATATATAATAAGATTATATATATATATATTCAAAAAGCTTAACACCATAAAAACAAATAACCCAAATAATAAATGGGCAAAGGAACTAAACAGACATTTTTCAAAAGAAGAAATATAAAGGGCCAATAAATATGTGAAAAAAATATTCAACATTTCTAGAGATTTAGAAATTTCAACATTTCTAATAATCAGGTATTCATTAAGGTTTCATCTCATTCCAGTCAGAATGGCAATTATCAAGAATATGAATAATAAGAAATGATGGTGAGGATGTGGGAGAAAAGGTACACTTAAACACTGTTGATGGGATGCAGATTAGTAAAGTCACTCTGGAAAACAGAGTGGACATTCCTTGAAATAACAGGAATGGAACTACCATATGACCCAGCTATCCCACTCCATGGTAATTTATCCAAAAGTACTAAAATCAACTCTCTATAGTGATGCAGCCACATCAATGTTTATAGCATTACAACTCACAATAGTCAAGCTATGGAAGCAACCCAGGTGCCCTTCAACAAATGAATGGATAAAGAAAATGTCACACTCATGCGCACACACACACACACACACACACACACATATGTAGTTTACTTAGCCACAAAGAGAATGGAAGTTTGGCATTTCCGAGTAAGTGGATGGAACTAGAGAATATCTTGCTAAAGGAATTACACAAGACTCAGAAAATCAAGGATTGAACATTGTCTCTCATATGTGGAACCTAGAGCAAAGTAAGGGGAAAACAGGGACTAAGATATCATAAAGACAGAAGGAAGATCAGCAGACTAGGAGATTGAGGGGGACAGGGAGGGAAGAGGAACAGGAAATGGGCAGAAATGCAGAATCAATTTGACAAAATTAACACTCATAAATCAATTGTGTTCTTTAATGATGAATCAGCTGACAGAGAAATTACAAATACTATCCCATTCATAATAGCCTCCAAAAAATACTTGGGAATAAATCTAACAAAAGAAGTGAAAGACCTCTATAATATAAACTAAAGGACACTAAAGAAAGAAATTGAAGAACTTAGAAGATGGAAAGACCTTCCATGTTCTTGGATAGGCAGAATTAATATTTTCAAAATGGACATACTACCAAAAATCACTATAGAGATTCAATGCAATTTCCATCAAAATCCCAATGACATTCTTCATAGAAATAGAAAAAGAAGTTATGAAATACATTTGGAAAAATAAAAAACCCAATAGCCAAAACAATCCTTAGAAAAGCAAAGCAGGAGGCCTTACAATACCAGACCTTAAATTATACTACAGAGCTATAGTAACAAAAACAGCATGGTATTGGCACCAAAACAGGAAAGAAGACCAATAGAACAGATAGAAGATGCAGAGACAAACCCACAAAGACACAGGTGTCTCATATTATACAAAGGCTCCATAAACATACAATGGAGAAAAGATAACCCCTTCAAAAAATGGTGCTAAGAAAACTGGAAATCCATTATTACCAAACCCAGATTTAAGCCCTATCTCTCATGCTGCAAAATCTCAACTCACAGTAAATCAAGGACTTTAGGTATTAGACCATAAATCCTTCACCTTTTAGAAGAAAATGTAGGCCCAACATTCAAACATATCTAACTAAAAACCTTCTTCAAAGAAAAGGAAACAATTAAGTGTGCGAAGAGACAGCCTACAAAATAGGAAATAGCTTACCTTAGATACAGCATCAATCTCCAGGATATATATATATAACTGAAAAAACTTCACACACACACACACACACACACACACACAAAACACAAATAACCTAATTAATGAATGAGCAAAGAAACTGGACAGCCACTTCACAAAAGAAGAAATACAAATGGTCAACAAATATATGAAAAAATGTTCAAAATCTCTAGCAGGTAGAGAAATGTAAATTAAATCTACACTGAGATTCCATCTCACTCCATCCAGAACAGCAATCATCAAGAATACAAGCAACAATAAATGTTGGTGATGATGTAGGGAGAAAGGTACTCTCAAACATTACTGGTAGGATTGCAAATTGGTGCAACACCTATGGAAAGAAGTGTGGAGATTCTTCAGAAAACTTGGAATGGACCCACCATTCCTTGGTATATATCCAAAGGACTTAAAATCAGTATACTACAGTAACACAGCCATATCAATATTTATAGCAGCTCAATTCACAATAAGCTGTAGAACCAACCTAGGTGCCCTTTGACAGATGAATAGATAAAGAAAAATGTAGATGAATATAATTCAGCAATGCAATGTAATTCAGCAATAAAGAAGAATGAGTTTTCATAAACTCATTTGCCAGTCAATGGATTGATTGATCTGCAGACTATCATGCTAAGTGAAATAACCCAGTCCCCAAAAGCCAAAGGTCAAATGTTTTCTCTGATATGTGGAAGCTAACCCACAATAAGGGGAAGGGAAGGGAAGAAAAGAATAGAAGTTCAGTATGTTATACACTGGGGAAAAGAGTGAAGGGCAGGGGAGATAGGAATAGAAAAGACAGTGGAAAGAATCTGATAATTTTCCTGTGTACACACCTGAATACACTACAGTAAATTCCACCATCACATACAACCACAAGAATGGGGCCCTAATAGAATAATATATATCTATTCCATGCTTGCATAGTTATATTCTAATTAGGGTCCCATTCTTGTGGTTGTACATGATGGTGGAATTTACTGTAGTGTATTCAGGTGTGTACACAGGAAAATTGTTATTTCTCATTTAATTCTCACAAAACTGATGTGATAGGTATCCTTTCCCTCATTTTACAGATGATAAAATCAACAATGAAAAATTAAGCAGTTCTACAGAATGCAAAATGCAAATGAAAAGGAATACTGGGCTATGTACTGTGAAGGATTGAAAAATATCTTAATCTGTTGAAATTACAAATATAGGCACAAAGACAGTATAAAGCCAGGCTGAAATTTGCCTTTAACATAATAGTTATCAAAATAGTTATCAAAATTGTCTGTGGGAAAATCAAACAGAAGTGCTATTGACATTGGAAGGCAAAATGACAATAATAATAGACTTAATTAGGTGAGTCTATTTTAAGTCCTTTAATTAGGTGACTCTATTTTAAGTCCTTGGAAGGCAGTTAGCATCCTTGGTCACTATTGTCAGAGTCACGGAAGTTGATAATAACAGAAGCTAGGTTTTCTTACAAGCACAATGCCTTTATGCATTTCTGAATGCCCCCACTTGGTAAGGATTGAGAAATCACATTGACATTTTCCATCATCTTCAATTTAGAAACAGTAGTTACTTCAGAATAAATCAGATTCTTAGTGCTGACAAATATTTTAGTTTAATGTTACTTAAATACATACAAAAACAAGACTAGTTACTAAGTTATTCTGATAGTACAGTTCTTCAAAGCAAAATATTTATAATTAAAGAATGATAAAATCATAATACCTAGGAAATAAGAGCACTGCATGAAAGATGATTATGATACAGACTGACATAGCCCCCATAGTTTCACTTTAGAAAGCCTATACTACCAACAATGGTGTGATAACTCAGCTTTTTTCCACCATTTTTCTATTGTCCAGACATGTTCAACTATAAATGTTACAACATGCTATGACATAATTTGACCTTCTCTTGGTGCAAATACATCATTTCTGTATATAACCCACACCTATACTTTTCTCGCTTATTCAATGCAAAGTAGTAGTACCAAAGTAGTAGCACTTACTGTCAACATAGTTATAACACTAAACAAAGGCAGTGAAACCATGTGACAATATTCATTTTAAAAAGTGTACTCAAGAAATTCAACAATTTCCAAGTTAAAACATGCTGACAAATTCACTCACTTCATGAATGGAATTTTCAAAGAGATTGTTAATTCCTTCTGTAATTTTTCCCAAGTCTGCGCATCCTAAAACACAAATTCTTTCACTGCACAGATAAATACCATCTGTTTGATTTGAAGAATAATGAATGCTAAATGCCTAGGTAAGATCTTTTATGATAGAGGCATATTCTCAATTAAGTACTGCATTGCCATTTTCACCAAGCACATAGATGACGTGGTCAGAGTTATTTGTCTCTTTGCATGTTCACTGAAAGTGTAACAAAAAGCAGTACATGTAAAAATGGATATAAAAAATTCATGTAATTCCTCCTTGCATAGAGCTATAGGTTTATCCAAACAATTCCAGTTGGCAGGAACATTCTCAACTCAAGGAACATTTAGGAACTAAACAGTCTCAGCACATTTTATATATGATCATGTGAAACTGTTTGTTTGATCCAAAGATTAGTGGGCACATCCCCAAAGTATATTCCTCAGTATCACAGCTTTTTTGAATTCCAATTGGTGTTTTCTGGGAAACAAACAAAACTTCTGTCAATTAAGCTCGGGTGTGTTAAGAAAAGTAATTATATCTATTATGATAGAACTTATGAAAGTTGTTATGTGTTAAGTATATCATGTATCCTCAAGAGCAGGGTATAATATTTTCTAAGTTTATTTAGCCATAAAACTTTAAAATATTTTATTATTATTTTATCATGATCTATTTCAAATATCACAGTTCTAAAACACTGCCACTGAAGCTAACAAAAGCTTAAGTAGTATATAGCAAAACAAAAATGGTATGTGTAGCTAGGTGTAGTTAGGGATGTGGCTAAGTTGTAGACTTTGCCTAGCATGTATGAAACCCTCAGTTTGAGCTCCAGCATCGGAAAAATAAAAAACATTAAATAAATAAATACATACATGCATACTGTATGATCTGCAGCAATCAGCTTAAACTTCTTCAAGCCTCATTTTCTACTTCTGAAAATCTAGACAATAATTAGAATTATCTAACAGGGTTGTTAAGGAGATTAAATATGGTATTTGTAAAAAGCTAACAATCAGTGTTAGTACTGTTTCTCATACCTAATTTTTTTCATACTTTTTCTTCACTGTATCACAAATTCATCTGCTTATTTGAGTAACTGCTGAAAGTTCACAAAAATTATGAAAGATGCCAATGAAAATTCTATTTATCCACTAAATCATTCAACAAATAATTTTTGAAAACTTACTATGCATTAGCCACTACAGATTTTGTGGAGATGGAGAGATGTGTGTGAAACCAAGTCCCTGTCCTTGAGATACTCAACAGCTTCTTATGGGAGAGAACCATGGAAACAAATCGGAATACAGTGTCAGAACTTGAAATTCTCTAATGTGTGGAACATATATAAAAGGAGGTGTGATAAGCTATCTGCGAGGAAAGAGAGGCAGACATGATTTTTTGAAACTGATGACATCTGACCTTAAATAGGAAAGATGACTCACAAGGCTGAACAGAAGGAATGTGGGACTAGAAGGACATTCCAGGGTCAGGCATGACACAGCATGGTGTGACCTACAAATTTTAGTTTGCTATTTCTATAGCACAAAGTATATGGAAGGTAATGGCAGGTATATTTGCTTGCTTTGCATTTATTTTATTTTTAAAAATTTTTTTATAGTTGTATATGGACAGCATGCCTTATTTTATTTGTTTATTTTTATGTGATGCTCAGGATTGAACCTGTTCTCTCATACATACTAGGCAAGCTCTCTATCACTAAGCTACAGCTGACAAGTTTAATTCATACATCAAGTCTGTAAGTTATAAAAATAAACTTTTATCGAGTACTTACTATGTGCCAGGCACTATTCTAAGAGCTTTTCATTTAATAACTCATTTAATTGTCACACATTTCTCACAAAGATTTGTATAAAATTACTTTACAGATAAGAAAATGAAGCCAGGAGGCTGTTACATGATTTATTCAAGGCCATGAAGGCAGTCAATGACAAAGTGGGAATGGAATCCAAAACTTGTACTTTTTAAAAATAACATACATAATTGTACAAACTGATGGGATTCATTGTGACATTTTCATATATGATTCATTGTGCATTGATCATGTCTACCCTCCCTCTCTTGCCTCTTCCAGTACACACCCTTCCCTTCCCTTCTCGCCCTCCCCGTTCCCTTTCCTGAATTGAATGGTCCCTCTTCTTGCTTTCAGGTGACATGGTTTTTCTTGGTCGAAAGAGCATATAATACTTGTCCGTGTCTGACTTATTTCACTTAACATGATATTCTACTGTTCTGTTTTCCTGAAATGACATAACTTCATTATTTATAATTGATTCAAACTCCATTGTGTATATACATCCTGTTTTCATATTTTCATTATGTTCATGTGTTGATGTGCACCTAGGCTGATCCATATCATGGATATCGTGACAGTGCCTCAATAAATACAAGTATGCAGTTATCTCTTTTGTATGCCAATTGAATTTCATATATATATGTATACATATATTCATATCATATGGTAGGTATATTTTTAGCTTTTTGAGGAACTACCATACTGTTTTCCATAGTGGCTATACTAATTTACATTAGCACCAATAGTGTATAAGAGTTCCTTTTTCTTCAGTTTTTCTAGAACCATTTGTTTCAGAGACTGCTCTTTCTCCAATTTACTTTTTGAGCATCTTTGTCAAGAATTTGGCTAAAGTGCATGAATTTATTTCTTGGTCCTCTATTCTGTTCTGCTGATCTATCTGTCTGTTTCTATCCCAAACCCATGCTGTTTTTCTTACTATGGCTCTGTAGTATGTTTAAAATCAGGTATTGTTGTGCCTCAACTGTTATCACCATGCCATTCTCTAACTCTTGCCTGTTTTCTTCATGACATTTATTTCAACTTGTAATTATTTTTTATTCTCTTGTTTTGGTTAGTTTTACATTGCTCCCACTAATAGGTAGGGTCTATATATTTGTAATTCTGATTTTTGTGTTTGAGAAAGGGTCTATGTTGTTGAGACTGCTCTCAAACTCTGGGCTCAAGTGATCCTCCTGAATCAGCCTCCTGAGTAGGTGGGGCTACAGGCATGAGCCACCCTGCATCATTTTGTGATTCACTTTTGAATCCTAAATGCTAGCTAGCATAGTTCTTAATATACTGTTGACATTCAATAAATATGGTAAGAGAATTTCCATTTTTAAATAAAAGCAATAGGGGACAGGCAGAGAAGTTGAGCTCCTCTACCCAATTTTCTATAACTCAAGAATACTAAAGGCATACTTTGAAAGCATTTTATTTAAACAGAAAGTGCATTTTCTACCAAAATTTTACTTTTTATAAGATCTCAACACTCCCTGATCTCTAATTTTGCCCCAAATTAGAATCAACATCACAGGTGACTGCTTTAATCATTCTTGCTATTCTTTACATATGAAACAAGAGAGATTTCCATTTGCTTCACTGTGCAATTTTCTGTTTCACAACATCTATTTCTTTTAAGTCACAGGGTACCAAACCAGCAGCTCTTGCATGAGAATTTGAAGATGTATTTGGCTTGGTCAACATAGTAGTCTTTTAAATAATTGAATTTCAAGATCTTTAAATTACATATGTGGTCCTCTTTCTGCCATTCTGGATAGGCCATTCTGTCTTGCCTTATATCTGACACCTTAATACATTTATTTGCAAAAACAAGTTTTTGGAAATGCTATAAAAGTGTACATAACTCTGATTGTTAAGTGTGTACAAAAGTGTGTGAGTATCCATGTGAACAGGGAGAAAAATACAGTGGTTAATATGGCATGTGAGTTTGGCTATCAAAATGTAATTAATGTGTTGTTTCACTTGTTACAACAAGCACATATTTCATTTGCAAATTAAAAAATATTTGTTCAATAAAAATTTGATTAAAACAGATAAATTTCAAAATAAACAAATGAAAAATATTTTCCAACTTACTGTTAGAAATAATAAAAATTGCATATATTCAAGGTTTATGACAAGATTTGATGAAGTACATACATTATGAAATGATTACCACAATCAAGTTAATTAACATAAAAATCACCTTACTTAGTTGTTATTGTGTATATGTGCATTTGTGGTGAGAATACTTTCTTAATAATCTTTAAGTATTAAAGTATTATTAACTTTAATAACCATGCTATACATTAGATCCTAAGAATATAGTCATCTTATAAATGAAAGTGACCCTGATGAGCACTTTTCTACTCTGTACTTCCTTGTGATCATTATTTTTTTAGATTCCACACAAGTGAGGTCATGCAATGTCTTTCTGTGCCTGACTTATTTTACTTAACATTATATTATCTAGGTATATTTATGTTGTCACAAATGGCAGGATTTCTATGGGGTTCAAAGTGATATTTTGATACATATTACATTGTGCAATGATCAGGGTAAATAGTATATCCATCAACTCAAATATTTATCATTTTTGTGGAAAAAACATTCAAATCCACTCTTGTAGCTATTTTGAAATATATAATTGATTTTTGTTAAATATAGTCACCCTACTGTGCAATAGAACACAAGAATTTATTCCTCCTATCTACTTGAAACTTAGTATCCATCAACTGATCTCTCCCCATCCCCACTCCTATCCACTCTGCAGCCTCTAGTAACTACCATTCTACTCTATACTTCCATGGGATGAACTTTTTCAGATTCTATAAAGAAGATCATGTGGTATTTGTCTTTCTGTGCCTGGCTTATTTCATTTAGCACAATTATCTTATTTGCAAGTGGCAGGACTTCATGCTTTTGTGCCTGAATAATATTTCATTGTGTATACATATACCATGTTTTCATTATCCATTCATCTACTGATAGAAATTCAGTTGGACTGCATGTATCAGCTATCATAAAAGTGCTGCAATGGAAACAGAAGTGTAGATATCACTCTGGCATGCTGATTTCAGTTGCTTCAGGTATATAACCACTGGTGAGATTTCTGGGTCATATAGTAGTTTTTAATTTATAAATGACAAAAGTTTGGCCTACTATAAATATATCCACACCTGAGCATTGGGTTAACATTTGCATATTTTCCCATTCCTTCACTTTTATCCTCTGTCTAATCCTTATGTCTAAAGTCTCTTGTGGAAAGCACATTGTTGGATATCATTAGTTTCTAATTCAGCCACTATGTCTGTTGATTGCAGAATTTAGAATATTTTCATTTAAGGTAATTTTGATACATATGTACTATTACCATTTTATGACTATGGCTATGTTGTAGTTCCATTGATCTTTCCTACCTATATTGTATTCCTTTGTGATTTTTCTTTTGTATTGATATGCTTTGATTCTCTTTATCTTTTGTGTATGTAATAGAAGTTATATATGTATTAGATATAGCATAGCATTAAAGCCATTAACAACTTAACTTCAGTTACATACAAAATTGTAATCTTCCCACAGATCACATTTCATGGTATTAATATCACATGGATATCATGTATCCATTTAAAATTATTATAGCTATAATTATGTTTGATATTTTGTTTCTCAACTTTCATTTTAGACTTAAAAGTGATGTATATACTACTTAAAATTGCACTACTAGAGTAATCTGAATTTGATTATGTATTCACATTTACCAATATATTTTATACTTTCATATGAAAGTTTCCATGGTTGCACTTTACATTCTTTCATTCAAACTGAAGAACTCCCTTTAGAATTTATTATAAGTCAGGTCTAGTGGTGATAAATTCTCATCAATTTTGTTTATCTGTGAATGTCATTTTCCATCCTTCATTTCTGAAAGTATTATTTTCTTGGTGTAGTACTCTGTTGGTATTTTTCTTTTTAGCATTTTGAATATATAATCTTGCTCCGACCTAGCTTTCAAGGTTTTTGTTATAAAGTGTGTTGATTGTGTTGATAGTCATTTATGGCTTTCTGCATGAGTGACAGTATCTATTCTCTTGCTAACACAATATTCTCTTTGTGTTTGACTTTTGACAAATTTATTATAACAAATATGGGATTATTCTTTAGGTTAAACTTCCTTTGGGTCCATTGATTCACACAAGTGTGGATGTCCATATCATTCCCAAGGTTTGAGAAATTTTATGCCATTCTTTAAATAAGCTTCCTGCCTCTCCCTCCTCCTTGGGGAACTCCCCTAGTTCATATATTCATACCTTTGATGATGTCCTATAATTCCCTTATGTTTTCTTCAGTCTTTTTCACCCTTTTTTAAAATTTCATTTTATTTTGTTTTATTTTACACAAATGGGATACATAATTTCATTTATTTGGTTGTGCACGATGTAGATTCATACCATTTGTGTACTCATACATATACATAGGGTGATGATGTCTGTCTCAGTCCACCATTTTTCATACCCCCTCCCTCTCATTTCCCTCTATGTAATTTAAAGTTCCTCCATTCTTCTCTCATCCCCTACTCCCCAACCCCATTATGCAACCACATCAAAGTTTATAACAGCTCAAGTCACAATAGCTAGATTATGGAACCAACCTAGATGCCCTTCAACAGATGAATGGATAAAGAAACTGTGGTGTATATATATATATATATATATATATATACATACACACAGTGGAATATTATTCAGCCATAAAGAATAATAATATTATGGCATTTGCAGAAAAATGGATGGAATTGGAGATTATCATGCTAAGTGAAATAGGCCAATCCCTTTTTTTTTCTTTTAGTTCCACTAATTGGATAATTTTCAGTGACCTGTCTTCAAGATCAGTAATTCTTTTTTTTAATTATAAACAAATGGGATACATGTTGTTTCTCTGTACATGGAGTAAAGGCATACCATTTGTGTAATCATAAATTCACATAGAGTAATGTTGTTTGATACATTCTGTTATTTATTTCCTCCCCCCCACTGCTCCCACCCTTCTTTTCCCTCTATACAGTCCTTCTTTCCTCCATTCTTGCCACCCTCCTTAACCCTAACCCTAAACTTAACCCTAACCCTAATGCTAACCCCTCCCACCACCCATTATATGTCATCATCCACTTATCAGCGAGATCATTCGTCCTTTGGTTTTTTGAGATTGGCTTATCTCACTTAGCATGATATTCTCCAATTTCATCCATTTGCCTGCAAATGCCATAATTTTATCATTCTTAATGGCTGAGTAATATTCCATTGTATATATATACCACAGTTTCTTTATCCATTCATCAACTGAAGGACATCTAGGTTGGTTCCACAATCTGGCTATTGTGAAATGAGCAGCTATGAACATTGATGTGGCTGTATCTCTGTAATATGCTGGTTTTAAGTCCTTTGGGTATAGGCCAAGGAGTGGGATAGCTGGGTCAAAAGGAGGGTCCATTCCAAGTTTTCTAAGGAATCTCCAAACTGCTTTCCAGAGTAGCTGCACTAATTTGCAGCCCCACCAGCAATGTATGAGTGTACCTTTCTCCCCACATCCTCGCCAACACCTGTTGTTGTTTGTATTCTTGATAATCACCATTCTAATTGGGGTGAGATGGAATTTTAGAGTGGTTTTGATTTGCATTTCTCTTATTACTAGACATGTTGAACATTTTTCCATAAGTTTGTTGATTGCTTGTAGATCTTCTTCTGTGAAGTGCCTGTTCATTTCCTTAGCCTATTTGTCGATTGGATTATTTGCATTCTTGGTGTAGAGTTTTTTGAGTTCTTTATAGATTCTGGAGATTAGTGCTCTATCTGAAGTATGATTGGCAAAGATTTTCTCCCAATCTGTAGGTTCTCTCTTCGCATTGCTGATAGTTTCCTTTGCTGAGAGAAAGCTTTTTAGTTTGAATCTATCCCAGTTATTGATTCTTGCTTTTATTTTTCTTGTGCTATGGGAGTCCTGGTAAGGAAGTCTGGTCCTAAGCCGACATGTTGAAGATCTAGACCTACTTTTTCTTCTATAATCTGCAGGGTCTCTGGTCTGATTCTGAGGTCCTTAATCCATTTTGAGTTTAGTTTCGTGCATGGTGAGAGATATGGGTTTAGTTTCATTCTGTTGCATATGGATTTCCAATTCTCCCAGCACCATTTGTTGAAGAGGCTATCTTTTCTCCATTGCATATTTTTGGCCCCTTTGTCTAGTATGAGAAAATTGTATTTATTTGGGTTTGTGTCCGTGTCCTCTATTCTGTACCATTGATCTACCTTTCTATTTTGGTACCAATACCATCCCGTTTTTGTTACTACTGCTTTGTAATAGAGTTGAAGATCTGGTATTGCCATACCCCCTGCTTCGCTCTTTCTACTGAGGATTACTTTAGCTATTCTGGGTTTCTTATTCTTCCAGATGAATTTCATAATTGCTTGCTCTATTTCTGTAAGGTACACCATTGGGATTTTAATTGGAATTGCATTGAATCTGTATAGCACTTTAGGTATTATGGCCATTTTGCCAATATTAATTCTTCCTATCCAAGAACATGGGAGTTCTTTCCATCTTCTAAGGTTTTTTTTAATTTCTTTCTTTAGAGTACTGTAGTTCTCATTGTAGAGGTCTTTCATGTCTTCTGTGACATTGATTCCCAAGTATTTTTTTTTTGAGGCTATTGTGAATGGGGTAGTTTTCCTGATTATTCTTTCCAAAGATTCATCAATTATGTATAAAAATGCATTAGATTTATGTGCATTGATCTTGTAACCCGCTACTTTACTGAATTCACTTATGAGTTCTAAAAGTTTTCTGGTGGAATTTCCTGGTTCCTCTAAATATGTAATCATGTTAGCAGCAAATAGGGATAGTTAGAGTTGTTCTTTTCCTATTTGTATCCCTTTAAATTCCTTGGTCTGCCTAATTGCTCTGGCTAGAGTCTCAAGGACCATGTTGAATAGAAGTGGTGAAAGAGGGCATCACTGCCTTGTTCCAGTTTTTAGGGGGAATGCTTTCAGTTTTTCACCATTTAGAATGATATTGGCCATGGGCTTAGCATAGATGGCCTTTATGATGTTAAGGAATGTTCCCACTACCCCAATTTTCTCTAGTGTTTTGAGCATGAAGGGATGCTGTATTTTATCGAATGCTTTTTCTGCATCTATTGAAATAATCATGTGATTCTTGACTTTAAGTCTATTAATATGGTGAATTACGTTTATTGATTTCCTGATGTTGAACCAACCTTGCATCCTTGGGAACAAACCCACTTGATCATGGTGCACTATCTTTTTAATACGTTTTTGTATGCGATTTGCTAAAATTTTGTTGAGAATTTTTGCGTTGATGTTCATTAAGGATATTGGTCTGAAATTTTCTTCCCTCGATATGTCTCTGTCTGGTTTAGGTATCAGGGTGATATTGGCTTCATAGAATGAGTTTGGGAGGGTTCCTTCCTCTTCTATTTCATGGAATACTTTGAGAAGTATTGGAGTGAGCTCTTCTTTAAAGGTTTTGTAGAACTCGGCTGAGAACCCATCTGGTCCTGGACTTTTCTTTGTTGGTAGGCTTTTGATGACCTCTTCTATTTCATTGCTTGAAATTGATTTATTTAAGTTGTGTATGTCCTCCTCGTTCAGCTTAGGCAATTCATATGTCTGTAGAAACCTGTTGATGTCTTCGAAATTTTCTGTTTTTTTGGAGTATAGATTTTCAAAATAGCTTCTAATTATGTTTTGTATTTCACTCGTGTCTGTTGTGATATTTCCTTCTTCATTCCGAATTTTAGTGATTTGGGATTTCTCACTCTTTCTCTTTGTTAGTGTGGCTATCAATTTTGTTTGTTTCTTCAAAGAACCAACTATTTATTTTGTCAATTTTTTGTATTCTTTCTTTTGTTTCAATTTTGTTGATTTCAGCTCTGATTTTAACTATTTCCTGTCTTCTACTACTTTTGGTGCTGGTCTGTTCTTCTTTTTCTAGGGCTTTGAGCTGTAGTGTTAGGTCGTTTATTTGTTGAGTTTTACTTCTTTTATTAAATGTGCTCCATGAAATAAATTTCCCTCTAAGTACTGCTTTCATAGTGTCCCAGAGATTTTGATATGATGTTTCTTTGTTCTCATTTACCTCTAAGAATTTTTAAATTTCCTTCCTAATATCTTCTGTTATCCATTCATCATATAATAGCATATTGTTTAATCTCCAGATGTTGGAATAGTTTCTGTGTTTTACTCTTTCATTTATTTCTAACTTCAATCCATTATGATCTGATAGAATACAAGGTAGTCTCTCTATCTTCTTTTATTTGCTAACATTAGCTTTGTGGCATAATATATGGTCTATTTTAGAGAAGGATCCATGTGCTGCTGAGAAGAAAGTGTATTTGCTCTTGGTTGGAGGTTATTTTCTATGAATGTCCATTAAGTCTAAATTATTGATTGTGTTATTGAGATCTGTGGTTTCTTTGTTCAATTTTTGTTTGGAAGATCTGTCCAGAGGTGAGAAAGGTGTGTTAAAATCACCTAGTATTATTGTGTTATGGTCTATTTGGTTTCTGAAGTTGAGAAGGATTTGTTTGACACACATGGATGAGCCACTGTTTGGGGCATAGGTGTTTATGATTGTTATGTCTTCCTGATTTATGCTTCCCTTAAGCAGTATGAAATGACCTTCTTTATCCCTTCTGACTAACTTTGGCTTGAAGTCCACATTATCTGAAATGAGGATGGTTACCCCAGCTTTTTTGCTGAGTCCATGTGCATGGTATGTTTTTCCCATCCTTACACCTTTAGTCTGTGGGTATCTCTTTCTATGAGATGAGTCTCTTGTAGGCAGCATATTGTTGGATCTTTCTTTTTAATCCAATCTGCCAGTCTGTACCTTGTGATTGATGAATTCAGGCCATTAACATTCAGGGTTATTATTGAGATATGATTTGGTTTCCCAGTCATTTGGTTCATTTTTTAAATTTTATTTATTTATTTATTTGACACGACTTGGTTCCTCCTTTATTTGACAATTCCTTTAGGATAATTCCTCCCTTTGCTGATTTGCTTCTTTGTTTTTCTACTCTTCCTCATGGAATATTTTGCTGAGAATGTTCTGTAATGCTGGCTTTCCTTTTGTAAATTCTTTTAGCTTTTGTTTATCATGGAAGGATTTTATTTCATCATCAAATTTTACGATAAGTTTTGCTGGGTATAAGATTCTTGATTGGCATCCATTTTCTTTCAGGGCTTGGTAAATGTTTTTCCAGGCCCTTCTAGCTTTTAGGGTCTGGATTGAAAAATCTGCTGATATCCTTTTTGGTTTCCCCCTGAATGTAATTTGATTCTTTTCTGTCACAGCATTTAAAATTTTGTCTTTATTTTGTATGTTAGGTATTTTCATTATAATGTGCCTTGGTGTGGGTCTGTTGTAATTTTGTGTATTTGGAGTCCTATAAGCCTCTTGAACTTGATTTTCCATTTCATTCTTCAGATTTGGGAAATTTTCTGATAGTATTTCATTGAATAGGTTGTTCATTCCTTTGGTTTGTATCTCTAAGCCTTCCTCAATCCCAATAATTCTTAAATTTGGCCTTTTCATGATATCCCATAGTTCTTGTAGATTCTGTTCATGATTTCTTACCATCTTCTCTGTTTGTTCAACTTTGTTTTCAAGGTTAAATATTTTGTCTTCAATGTCTGAGGTTCTGTCTTCCAGGTGTTCTATCCTATTGGATATGCTTTCTATGGAGTTCTTAATTTGGTTTATTGTTCCCTTCATGTCAAGGATTTCTGTTTGGTTTTTTTTCAATATCTCTAACTCTTTATTGAAATGATCTTTTGCTTCCTGTATTTGCTCTTTTAACTGTCGATTGGTGCGATCATTCAGTGCCTGCATTTGCTCTTTCATCTCCTCGTTTGCTTCCCTGATCATTTTAATTATGTGTATTCTGAATTCCTTTTCTGTCATTTCTTCTGCCATGCTGTTATTGGGTTTTATTGATGTAACATCTAGATTTGTTTGCAGCATTTTCTTTCCTTGTTTTCTCATATTGTTCAGGTATCATGGACCGCTGAGATATTGTAGATTTCCTCTGTTGACTTATAATGTCCCTGACGATTTGTAGTATATCCCCCCTTAGCCTTCAGTAGGCTGAAGTCTTGGAGGAAGTTGATAATGCGGTGCTCCACAAGGAAGCTGCCTCTCTAGGTGTGGTGACCTTCAGGTTGGGTATATTCCCTGCTAGTGGGCAGAGGTGCCTCCACTTGTTGACCAATGGTCATTCAAAGGGGAACTAGGCTGCAGGCTGAGGCAAGGCCTGTTTGGGCCTGTGTCTCTGGTTTTACCGTCCTTGTGGGATAACCTCACCTGGAAAGGAAAGACTCACCCGGTGGGGAGGTCTCGCTGGTCAGTTCCCTCCTAGAGGTTCCTCTCAATCTACAGCTACCACCCGGGCTGGGCTGCCTTCCTCTGCAATGTTCCCAGGGGCCCAGACCTACCTCCTGGGCTTGGGGGCCTCGCCCTTCGCAGACGAGTCTCCTCAGGCTGCCTCTCCTCATAGAATCTGCCCGCAGTCCTGGAACCTTTGCTCTGCCCCTCAGCTTGTCTCTGTGCGGCTCTTCCACCAAGAAGCCTCCTAGATCCTGGGACCCTGCTCTGCACCTAATCGCCTGGCTATGCGGCCCTCCTCTGAGCAGCCACCTGGGGCCCTGTACAATCGCTCTGAGTCCCAGAGACCCGCCACACGCCTCTTCCTCCAGACAGCCACCCTGTGTTCCAGTGCGGTCACTAGGAGTCCAAGCAACTCACTGCGCACCCCCTACTCCCGCCAACCACCCGTAGCCCTGGGCAGTCACTCCCAGTCCAAGTGACCCGCCCCGTTCCTCCTCCTCCTCCAGGTAGCCCCCAGGTGTTCAGGAGCAGTTGCTCTGAGTAGCTCTGAGTCGCTCTGAGTCGCTCTGAGTCCACGTGACCCACTGCATGTCTCCTCTGGGCAGCTGCCCGGAGCTCTGGTGCGGCCACTCGAGACCAAGCGATCCACTGTGCTCCTCCTCCAGGCAGCCCCGGGGTATTCAGGAGCGGTCGCTTTGAGTTCAAACAACTCACCACTCTCCTCCTCCTCTGAGCTGCCGCCGGGAATTCTAATGCTGTCACTGCGAGTCCAAGCAACCCGCGGCGCTCCTCCTCCTCCGGGCAGCAACACCCCTGGTGTTCAGGACCGATCACTTTGAGTCCCAACAGCTCGCCACGCAGCTCCTTCTCTGGCAACGGCCTGTACCTCTGGTATAGTCACTCTGAATCCAAGCGACCACGCTCCTCCTCCTCCTCCTCCTCCAGGCAGGCCCCGGTGTTCAGGAGTGGTTGCTCTGAGTCCACACAGCTCTCCTCGCCGCTCCTCCTCTGGGCCACCGCCCGGAGCCCCAGTGATTGCTCCAAGTCCCAGTGCTGTGCTGAGTGGCCTCCTCTCCGATCCTCCCAGTTGTCCAAGTTCACTGCTCCAGCAGAGGGAGGGGTGTCTCGCCGGCAGCTCTACTTCACAAAGGTCCCTGCGTTCGGGACGACCGCCCATTCTGGGATGCCTCCCCAATGGGAGAGAATCACCCAGCTGCTTTGAGTTGGTCCCAAGTCTCTCAATATCTCCTCTTTTGAATCCTGAGCCCTGGAGCAAATGAAATGCAGCCACCCTCTAGTCTGCCATCTTAAAAACCTATATGCCACAGTTTCTTTACCCACTCATCAATTGAAGGACATCTAGGTTGGTTCCACAGTCTGGCTATCGCTCTATCTGAAGGATGAGTGGCAAAGATATTCTCCCACTCTGTAGGCTCTCTCTTCACATTACTGATAGTTTCCTTTGCTGAGAGAAAGATTTTTAGTTTGAATCTATCCCAGTTGTCGATACTTGCTTTTATTTGTTGTGCTATGGGAGTCTGTTAAGGAAACCTGATCCTAAGCCAACAAGTTGAAGGTTTGGACCTACATTTTTTTCTAGAAGATGCAGGGTCTCTGATCTGATTCCAAGGTCCTTGATCCATTTTGAGTTGAGTTTAGTGCAGGGTGAGAGATACGGGTTTAATTTCATTCTGTTGCATATGGTTTTCCAGTTTTCCCAGCACCATTTGTTGAAGAGGCTATCTTTTCTCCATTGCATATTTTTGGCACCTTTGTCTAGTATGAGAAAATTGTATTTATTTGGGTTTGTGTCCATGTCCTCTATTCTGTACCATTGATCTACCTGTCTATTTTGGTACCAATACCATGCTGTTTTTTTTACTACTGCTTTGTAGTAGAGTTGAAGATCTGATATTGTGATATCCCCTGCTTCGCTCTTTCTGTTGAGGATTGCTTTAGCTATTCTGATTTTTTTATTCTTCCAGATGAATTTCATAATTCCTTGCTCTATTTCTGTAAGGTACATCATTGGGATTTTAATTGGAATTGCATTGAATCTGTACAGCACTTTTGGTAGTATGGTCATTTTGACAATATTAATTCTTCCTATCGAAGAACATGGGAGATCTTTCCATCTTCTAAGGTTTTCTTTAATTTCTTTCTTTAGTGTTCTATAGTTCTCATTGTAGAGGTCTTTCACCTCTTTTGTGAGATTGATTCCCAAGTATTTTATTTTTTTTGATGCTATTGTGAATGGGGTAGTTTTCCTAATTTCTCTTTCTGAAGATTCATCACTTATGTATAAAAATGCATTGGATTTATGAGCATTGATCTTGTAACCTGCTACATTACTTAATTCAGTTATGAGTTCTAAGAGTTTTCTGGTGGAATTTCCAGGTTGCTCTAAATATATAATCATATCATCAGCGAACAGGGATACTTTGAGTTCTTCTTTTCCAATTCGTATCCCTTTAATTTCTTTGGTTTGTCTAATTGCTCTGGCTAGAGTCTCAAGAACAATGTTGAATAGAAGTGGTGAAAGAGGGCATCACTGCCTTGTTCCAGTTTTTAGGGGGAATGCTTTCAGTTTCTCACCATTTAGATTGATATTGGCCATGGGCTTAGCGTAGATGGCCTTTACAATGCTAAGGAATGTTCCCACTACCCCTATTTTTTCTAGTGTTTTGCGCATGAAGGGATGCTGTATTTTATGGAATGCTTTTTCCTGCATCTATTGAAATAATCATGTGAGTCTGTTGATATGGTGAATGGCATTTATTGATTTCTGGATGTTGAACCAACCTTGCATCCCTGTGATAAAACCTACTTGATGGTGGTGCATTATCTTTTTAATATATTTTTGTATGCGATTTGCTAAAATTTTGTTGAGAATTTTTGCGTCGATGTTCATTAAGGATAGTGGTCTGAAATTTTCGTTCCTCGATGTGTCTCTGTCTGGTTTAGGTATCAGGGTGATATAGGCTTCATAGAATGAGTTTGGGAGGGTTCCCTCCTCTTCTATTTCATGGAATACTTTGAGAAGTATTGGAATGAGCTCTTCTTTAAAGGTTTTGTAGATCTCGGCTGAGTACCCATCTTGTCCCGGACTTTTCTTTGTTGGTAGGCTTTTGATGACCTCTTCTATTTCATTGATTGAAATTGATGT